>NW_026914852.1:0-459638 GCF_034315485.1 Pezoporus occidentalis
CTTTGTAGCAGTTTATAATCACATTCTGCTCTTGAGCTTTTTATTCTCTACGCATTTTTATTTATCTGCGATGATTCCGCAGAGGAGCAGGTGAGTAGGGGACTGAGGGGGTCCTCTGAAGAAAGGGGGTCACAGCTGGATTTGGGTCTGAATCTCCCACAAAGACCTTTCCATGACACGCACGAAACTCGGTGCAGCGGGGAAGGGGGGAGTGGGGGGGCGGTGTGGCGCCGGCGCTCTCTCTGCTGCCATCCTGTGGCCAGAGCTCGGTACTGCAGCCCGGGCTCCGCGCATGAGCCGTGCTGCTGCTGCTTTTGTCCCCGCTGCTGTCCCCCGAAGTGGGCGGTGTCACGTGGTGGCTGCTGGGGGTCTGGAGTCAATACATGAGGGTCTGTGGGGGGAATAGGGTACATATAGCGGTCTGGAGTCACTACATGGGGTGCTGTGTGGTTTGGAGACCCTTTATGGGGGTCTGTGGGGTGATACGGTGTGTCTGGGGGGGGGATTAAGGGGGACATGGGTGTCTGGAGTCCCTACATGAGGGCCTATAGTTGTCTAGAGACCCTTCCTGGGCGAATATGGGAGGATATGGGGGGATTTGGGGGTCTGGAGTCCCTTTATGGGGGTCTGTGGGGGAATATGAGAGGATATGGGGGTCTGGAGTCCATTACAAAGGGTTCTAGGGGGGAACATGGGAGGATATGGGGGACAGGAGTGCCTACATGGCATTCTCTGGGGGGAGATGGATATCTGGAGTCCCTAGATGGGATTCTGTGAGGTCAGTGGTGGGGATATGGGGGGATTTGGGGGTCTGCAGACCCACAGTGGGGTCTGTCGGGGTCTATGCGGGGATTAGGGGAGATACAGGGGTCTATGGTGATTCGGAGAAAACTCCAGGAACAAACTCGCCAACAAAAGTTTCACGTTTCAAGCAGGTATTCTTTATTGCGGCGCCAGCAGACACAGGGGACAGCTCCTCCTAACCTGTGTCTCCAAATTGCTGAACAAGCCGTCCTTATATAGTCACTAAGCATACCTATTCATTACGTACAGACATGCATATTCCTGAGGATACTTACATCATTCTTCTAGAAAGTTTCCCCACAGGCATACAAAAACATGGTGAAAGGCTCTAGGGTCCTTTACTTCTTCCGACAATCTGCAGCACTTCTGGCAGCCCTGGAAGTACACGCAGTAGACATTTATACCAGCTTAATTGGTTCCCTAACACCACAGACACAGCAATCATCCTGTCCTTCTGCTCACCAGTTTAACTGCAGCCCATCCTGGACACCTGCCATTCCCAGATACTTCTTATCCTTACCTCCTTATTTTCTATCCTCTTTTTCTTACACTCATTTTGTACTAAGGTCATAAGGGCCTAAAACTACGTCAACTACAATGGTTTATCTTATACAAGGACTCTCAGGATGTTCTCTAGCTGTACTCTATACTTTTCCTCCGTGAATCGTGCACCTCAGTCATTTTCCATTGCTACTCTTACAAAGGCTTCAAACTTAACATTACTTAAAACTGATTCAAAAGGTTTATATATTTCATTTGGTGATTTTGTGCATTCTTTTCTTACTATGGAGTTTCTATAGGGTCTCTATGGGTCCCAGCACCCCCCAATGTATCTCTATGTGTCTCTATGTCCATACCCCCCTTCCCAGTATGTCCCTATGGAGTTTCTATATGCTCTCCATGGGTCCCAGCACCCCCCAATGTCTCTATGTCCATAACCCCCTCCCCAGTGCTTCCCTATGGAGTTTCTATGTGCTCTCCATGGGTCGCAGCCCCCCCACAATGTCTCTCTATGGGTCCCTATGTGTCTCTCTTTCCCCCCCCCCCCCAGTGTTCGTACGTCGAAAGCCAGGGGGCTGGTGCCGTGCAGGAGGTGGACGCCGGGCCCGGGCAGCAGCGGCGGCAGCTCCCGGAGGAGGGGGGCGGCGATGCCGGGGGAGGTGCCCGGCCGGGTCCCGAGGCGCTGCGAGCCCCGGGAGGAGGGATGGGTAGGGAGCGGAGCCGCCGCCCGCACCACCCTCGCCAACGCCATCTTGGGATGAAAAATGGCGGCGTCGGAGACAGGGTGCGGCCGTTACCACGGCAACGCGGCCGCCATGATGGGTGAGGGCATGAGTCAGCAGGAGGGAGGGGCTGGGCTCAATATGGAGGAATGGCGGGTACACAATGGCGCCTCACCAATATGGCCGCCCCCAGACTCACATTACCCTCGATTAAACCCCTTTACGCCCCCCTACTGCCCCCCATTACCCTCTATTAAAACCACAGAATCACAGGTTAGGGGTGGAAAGGACCTTAAGATCATC
Source organism: Pezoporus occidentalis (assembly GCF_034315485.1). Lineage (NCBI taxonomy): Eukaryota > Metazoa > Chordata > Aves > Psittaciformes > Psittacidae > Pezoporus > Pezoporus occidentalis. Next base: position 2,331 of record NW_026914852.1, read on the forward strand.
CAGTTCCAACCCCCTGCCATGGGCAGGGACAGAATTTTTCCCGCACGGCTCTGCTCGGTTCGGCAAAGCTCGGCTCCGCGCGGGGGAGAACCGAGGAACCGGGGCACCGAGGGGGCCTGGGGCAGCCCGGCAGTGGGAAGAGGGGAGTCGCGGCGGGGCAGGGCTGCTGTCCCGGCATGCAGCGGGGACAGTGTCCCCCTTGCCATCCCTCCCGCCGGAGGCACTCGTGTTCCCCGCGGCCGCTCAGCGTCCCGGTCTCCAACGGCGAGAGGAGCCCATGCCCTGGCTGCTGTGTACCAGCACCCAGCAGAGCCGGGCGCTCCTCTTAGCGAGTCCCGTAACCATCGCAGCAGCATTCCTGGGAGAGGATTTTGTATTTAATGGAATTCAGGTTTGGATGATGGGGGGCTCTTTAATTTTGGAACTGCTGAACAAGGGAATTCTGTTCTGGCAAATCTGAGTTTCAGAGAACACTCTCCTGCTATCTGGGAAAACTCGGTTTAGCCCAGCCAAGTACAGCACCGTTTAGCACAGTTCAGACCAGTCTGGCCTACCCCAAACCAGTTTAGCCCAGTTAAAACAAGTTTAGCCCAGTTCAGGGCACTCCAGCCCAGTATGGCCCAGTTCAGACTGGCTTACCTAAGTTCAGACCAGTTTAGCCCAGTGCAGTCCAGTTAAGCCAGGTTTCGCACAGTTCCATCTGATTTAGCCCAGTTCAGACCAATATAGCCCAACACAGCACAGTTTGGACCAGTTTAGCCCAGTGTACACCAGTCCAGCCCAGTTTCTCTCACTTCAGACATTTCACCCCACTTCAGCCCAGCCCACTTTAGCCCTGGCCAGCCCATTCAGCCCACTTTAGCACAGTGCATTCCAGTTTAGACCAGCCCAGTCCACTTTAGCCCAATTCAGCCCAGTTTAGCCCTGCCCAGACCAATTTAGCCCAGCCCATTTCACCCTAGTTCAGCTCAATTCAGACCTGCCCAGACCAGTTTAGCAGTTCAGCAGGGTTTAGCCCAATTCAGACCACTCCAGCACACCTTAGCTCTCTTGAGCCCACTTTAGCCCACTTCAGCCCAGCCAAGCAGTTTAGACCACTTCAGCCAAGTTTAGCCCCATTCACATCTGTCTAGGCCACTTTAGCACTGTTAAGCCAAATTTAGCCCAGTTTAGCCCAGCACAGTTTAGCCCAACGCAGCCCAGTCCAGTACACTTCAGCCCACTTTACCCCTTCCCAGCCCAATGTAGCACACTTTAGGCCAGCTCAGTCCAGCCCTGTTTAGCCCACTCCAGCTTATACCACCCCAATTTAACCCAGTTCAACCCAGTTTACAGACCAGCCCACTCCAGCTCAGCCCAGACAAGTTGAGCCCCATTAGGCCCAGTTTAGCACAATTCAGGCTGGTTTAGCTCAGCCCAGCCCAGCCAAGACCTGATCAGCCACTTCAAGCCCAGTTTAGCCCAGTTCAGCCCAGCCCAGCAATATTTACTCCAATTCAGCCCAGGCCAGCCCCATTTAGACCAGCTCAGATCTGTCCAACCCAGTGAGGCCCACTTCAACCACTCCAGCCCAGTTTAGCCCAAGTTGGCCCACTTCAGGAGAGTTTAGACCACTTTGGCACCACTTCATCCCAGTCCAGCCCAGTTTAGCCTTGCCCAGCCCAGTTTAGCCCAGTAGAGCCCAGCCCAGCCTCATTTACCCCAGTTAAGCCTATTTTGGCTCAGTTTAGACCAGTCCAGCCCACTTCAGCTCAGTCCCGTGCAATTAAACCCAGCCAAGAACAGTTTACCCCAGTCCAGCACATTTTAGACCACTTCAGACTTCTCCAGACCAGTTTAGCCCAGTACAGCCCAACTAAGCCCAGCCAAGAACATCTGAACCCAGGTTAGCCCACTCCAGCCCAGCCCAGCTCACTTTAGCACAGATTAGCCCAGCTCAGTCCAGTCCAGCCCAGCTCTGTCCAGCCCAGTTTAGACCACTAAATGACAGTCCATTTAGCCCAGTCCAGACAAGTTTAGCTCTGAGAGGAGCCGATGCCTCCCATTACCCCCCTACTACCTCCCATTGTTTCCCATTACCCCCTATTAACCCCCATTGCCCCCCTATTGCCTCCCATTACCCCCTGTTAACCCCATTCCCCCACCGTTGGCCCCCATTACCCTTTATTAACTCCCTATTACCCCGCCATCGCCTCCCATTACCTCCCGGTCCTCTCCTGAGGACCCCCTCACTGCCCCCACAGTGGCCTCACAGGGCAGAGGCCGCTGTGGGGCAGAGGTTCCAAGCGCTCTCAATGGCACTGGCGGGGAAAGTGGTGGCGGTGGCAGAGGCTACCGACGGGTGAGTGCCCCATAGAGCCCAGTAGGGACCCATAGGGACCCATTTTTCCGATTTCTAACCCATTTTCCCCTGTTTCTAGCTCTTTAAAGGCATTTTTGGCTGTTTCTCACCCATTTTTCCCATGGGTGATGGGTGGCCGGGTAGCAGTCAGTGCCGCTGCCGGCTCCGCCGCGAACGGCTTCTTCGTATTGGAGCCGAGCGTCCCACAGAGCCGCCTGAGCGCGACAAGGGAGGAGCCGAGAAGCGAGACCAGCCTGCGGTGCATCCCTGAGCCGAGCGAGGCATCCCACCCGCCCGCCCGGCCCCCCGGCCAGCGAGTCCGCCCCCGTTGCTAAGGAAGTGAGGTCACGCAATATGGCGGTCTGGAGCCGCGGCGAGTGAGCCGTTAATGCTGTGTGGAATCCGCGGGCATCCATCCCGGGAGCTGCGGCGGCGGCGCTGCGTTTCTCGCTAGCATCAAGCGGAAAACCCAAAGCCACGATGGCATCAGGAACCGCAGGGCTGTGAGGCAGCAGAGCGCGAGCCGGCAGGCCGGGCAGGGCAACAGAACCAGGTCGCGGACGAACCAGGTTGCCGCCATGGAGCTGAGGGTTGGGAACCGGTACCGGCTGGGCCGGAAGATCGGGAGTGGCTCCTTTGGGGACATCTACTTGGGTAAGGAGGGTGGCTTGCTGGGGATATATCTGGCAGGTTTGTGGAGAACGTCAGGGGTAGGGCTGGGATGGGTGCTGCTCGCTGCTGTACCTGCTCCCAGCCCCGGCGAGGCTGGGCTGGGGGCAACCTCCGGGCCCTCACTTCACTCCGGCTGGAGCTCGGGCCGCACTACTGACCAAAAAATGCCCTTTGATATGAAGTACCTTTCTGTTTGTACAACAGTAACAGTTTAATGTTTCGTTGACATCACGTCCTAGTTTGGATAGTGTGGAAATCGGGAATTCTATCTTATTTAGCCACCACTTCCCATTGTTGTCTTGTGACCTTGGGTGTTGTTAATCTTCTCATCTGTAAAATCGGGATAAGGGTATAAATCCCTTTATTTGGAAAACAAGCGAGCAAGCAAACCAAACAACCCAACACAAAGCAAACCCCTCAAAACCCCAAACCCACCATGTTCAGAAAAATAGTTTGGGAAAGAAACATGCATTGGTGTTAACCATCACTGCAGTGGTCTAGGAAGAATTGCTGCCACAGCAATGTTCTTTTCTCCTGTGAGACCTAACAAACAAAAGACAAAAACAACAAAAAACATTACACAACTGCAGATGACGAGGTTGCAATTAAAGAAACCTTCAGTCAAATCTTCAAATCCTTCCAAGAATCATCAGGTTGGCTATCCTGTTGCTTTAATGTTGCCCTAATGCCTTATTGCAAGTACCTTGTTCTGGTACTGTGATTTCTATGCAATTGTAAAATTTGCAGGGTTGGCATTGTCTTTGCCTGACCATTTGTGTGGCTCTCTATCGTAATGGCTCACTGCTTGTGATTATGACAAGCAGTGGTGGGTACAAGTTTTGAAAGAAAGTATTCATAAAATAATATATTCTTCAAACTCTTAAACCACAAGAAATGGGTTAATTCCGGAGACATTCATTTTAATTCCTGTACATAGAAACCAGTACTATGCTTTTGAAAACTGTGTCAACTTTAAAAAGCAAGTCAAAAAGGGAGGGAAGCAACTTGCAGGGGCTAAGGTATGTTAACTGCACACATCTGGAGGGTAAAAACACGTCTTTAGCTAACATGTGGTATGTTTGACAGTGTAAGAGGTGTTTCTGTTTCCTAGACAGCAGTGCTTCACGTTGCAGTGCGCAGCTCACATTCCAAACTAATCTGTCAGGTAAAAGTGCTTGTCTGCAGATAATGAAATACTGGTTATCTGTAATACGGATCATATACCTGCTAAAAAATCCATGTTTTTAGCTGAAGGTGTGGTGGTGTATAGAGGCAGAGAACATGAATCTTTCTGCAATGCTTGCATAAAAGATTGAAGACTTCTGTGAGAAATATAGTGGTAACACTTGTGCAAAAATCCTCATTAGCTGTCATTGGGATTTTGAGTGGAGATTAAGACAGCAATTAGAATTTGAAAAATCTTAAAATGATTTGAGAACCTTCCTTTAGTAGTTGACTACTGCTCAGGTAAGTCAGATTACATTATAGTATAAATTTAAAATGCAAGTAAAAAAATATATTTTGGGGGTTACTTCATGCTTACAGCCCACACCAGTAAAGTTGCACAGGAAATAATAATTCTCTGTACATTAGTAATATTGCCATGCTGCATTTTGCAGTTTTTGACATCTTTTTATCTCGGAGTAGCTGGTGTGGATTTACATTTAGGGCTTGCTGCAGATGTCATTCCCGAGTCAGAAGCTAGGAGAGTTACATGCTTTGAAGATCCAGCAATTGGTGTGGGTTTCTTTTTCCAGGGGAAATGACCATGCCTCAAGAACTGAAGTCTTTTGAAGAGGCCATTTGGTTTGCTTACTATTATCTTGTAAAACAGAGGTGTTTGAAATCTGTATTTTTTGTGATAATGAAATGTTGGGATTTATTAAGATTTTCTGTTTGGTTGTTCAGATTATGGTAAGACATAAGTGCTTTAAAATAACTTATAAAAATTCTTTTAGATGTCATGAGGTTTTATTAAGTACATGTCTTCTCATAGGCCTTGCTATTTTTACAGATTACTTCAGCGTAGATCTCTAGCTTCAGATCTCTGAAAAGAAAGAATTGATTATTTTTGCCTGGTTTTGGTCCTGTACATTTGGGTTTTTAATGCAGCTACAAGGATGTAGAAGACATTCCAGAGTAGAGGGGACAGACTTTTCCCTTTTCCCTTTTTTACCTCTTTATCCCTATGGAGCCGATGACTCCGTTGTTGTTATCATGGTTTTTTCATATTCTTTTATATTCTCCCTCAAACCTCAAAATATGTCTTCTGGAATTCTGAATGGCCCCAGCTTTGCTTGCTTAGAATGGCAGGGTCTATGGGACAGGAGTTTGAAATGTAAGGCACTATTGTAAATAAAGGAGCACGGACAACTTAAAATAAAATTTAGGAATTTAGTGTACCTGCATCTTTTGAAGTTACCCTGCAGAGGAAGATACGAAAGAAATGGATTCCCAGATATTCTACATAGTATGATGAAAAATGGGCGATGGGATCAGAGTAAGCATTTGTTGATAAGTCTGTGAGGTCAAATAGATATGGGTTGCTAAGGACATTGCAGTCACTGTGTTTTCATGCATTTTGCATTGTGTATATATTTTTCTTAAGAATTAGTTTTGGGTTGTAAACGCGTTAAAATAATTTCCAAGGCTTTCCTTATGGTAGAGGATTTCACACTTCCAAGTAAATTGGAATTTTGCTGTTTAAAAGAAAATACTTTCACAACTCTATACTTCTTTTTACATTTACAGATGGTGAGCTCTAATTACACTCCTTGTTACTACTTTTTAATTGTGGTCTTTCTTGCAGTAATGCTTCCTGCTGCTTCACCGATACTACTGTGTTTTCCTTAAAGGAAGCTAAGCTTTTGGTGCTGCGGAGTTACTTTAGAAATTTTGTCCCAGGGTTTAAGTGGGGACAGAAGTCCTTACTTGGTGGCAAGGAATGCATTGCTTGGAAAAATTATTTGCATTTTTGTCTCTCATCAGTTTTGCTGGACTCAAATATTTTAATTTCACTATTTTAATATGAAGTCTCTCGAAAGAGAGGATTTATACAGAAGCAGAGTTCAGGGTAAGGGTTCTTGGCTAATGAGTGATAAAGACTTGGGAAGAGGAACTATCCTATGAAATTACCTACTAGGTCAAGACCATAGTTTGTCATGTAGTGGTTTAATACTATATTGAGCAGAATGGATACCAATACAGGTGTACCAATACAGACTTGATACAGGTCTTGATCCTCCCATGCAGTTTTTGCCCTAATCAAACACAGAAGTCTGCAGCTGTCTATAAAGAAATATGTCTTTTAGTATACTTGGGCACCAATTTGTGTTGGTTTTGGATCAGACAAGTTTTTGAAAAACAAAAGAACAAACCAAACCCCCCAAAAGACCATGTTTTCTGCTGCTCACCTATCAGATAATATTGTCTTTGGTCCGTGCTTTCCCTGATCTTGTCTACTGTGGGATTTGGCAGAACAGGTACTGAATGTTGGGATAAGCAAGAGAGGTCCAGAGTTCTGGGGTTCAAAATGAAGATTTTTGGGGTGGCAAAGTCAGTATTAGATCAGAAGATAAACACCTTCCCCCTCATATTGTTGATCTGCCCTTTCACATTTCTGGATTGATGTGCACCATAGCTCATTTAAAGTTCACCAAAATAATATATTTATAAAATATGAAAACCTTAAATTACAGATTGAAGAGTTTCCAGTTAGCTGCTACTGTGCTATCTATAACCAAAGTAGCAGTGGGGGATCCTGCCAGTTATTATGCCAGTTACAAAAGAGTCATACAAGACAGATATATATATATATATGTACAGCCTTATTTTTCTTTTTGTCTTCCATATGTGTTCACCTTGAGTTGTGTTTATTGTACCTAGAGTGAGTTTCATTTGCTTTGTTTTCTTAAGGTGCCTCGGGAAATGTCTAACAAATATTGACCTTGGTGTTGTCAGAACAGCGCAACTGTACCAGCAACACCACCTTAATACTCGCATTTGTGCACACATACAGAAAGATATTTTATTTACCTAAAAAAAGTGAAGTCTTGTGTGAACTCATTAGATAATTTATGCACCATCAGTTTCTTGCAAAGTGAAGTCACACCGATTTTGAGGTGTGGCCTATTAGCCAGCCTTTTTTAGCCTTTCTTAGTCTGACAAAGGCTATAAAGCACTGAAGTAGCTCCTTAATCTGGGGAACAGTATTTTGTAGTTATAATAGGTGTCCTTGTTTCAGCTGGTGAATATGTTAGCTCAGTACTGTGTAATGGTCAAAGAAAAGCATATGCAGAAAAAAACAGGTAAACAGGCAGAAAAAAATGTGTACCTCTGTCTTAATTGCATTTGGTGACTCAAAGGACATTATGGAACTGGAAAAGGTATGGATAAGTGAAATGGTGAACAGTTAGGGGTAATTAAAAATTACTTATATATGAAGAATGACCAGAGTTTTTGAACTCTGAAAAGAGTTAGGGGAAAGTGAGGTAGGGTAGAAGTCTCTGAAACCCTGAACATAATGGAGAAAGTGAGTACAAAATGATTATTTGCTGTTTCTTCCCAAACAAAAACTAGCAGACCTCAAGTTAAGCTTTTAAGGAGTGTGGATCAGAACAAAGAGCAGGTTTGTTGTACTTCACATCATCCTAAATTATGAGGTAATGCAGAAAAGGGAAAGTCAAATTCTGAAAGTAGAGAGACTTGGTAATATGTCTGAAAAGTGTCTCGCATCTCCTTTTACAAATTCGTGTTTTCCTGTAGTTCCTAAGTTGCTTGGCTGTGAGAGTACATATTTTCTTGACTCAGTGTTTCTCCTTAAGAATGACAGTTTTTCCCTGAATACACTTAAACTTTGAAAGTGAACAGGTAAGCCAATTTTTCAGTAACTTGATTCCTTAAGAGTTTAATGAGATGTAAGAAAGTGGGGTTTTTTGAGAGGACACATTATTGATTCTAGATAACCTGCCTCCAAGGATAAAATCATAAGGTGACGGAATACATCTGGAATATGTTGAGATTTAGGGAAGTTGCAGTCTCTGTTTCCAAGATGTCAGAGGAGGTGATCTGAATTCCTAGCATTCCTTAGGTTGGCAGGGTTACATGCAACACCTGTAAACATTAATTCTGAGCACTTACACCACAAACTAGAAGTGGAAAGACACCCCTCAAAAGATGCACTCATTTGTTGGTTTGGTTTTGTTTTTGTTTTTTTTTTTATTTCTAAAAATTATTATTATTATACATTTTATATATTTTTATAATAATTTTTATTTTTTTTTTGGTGGGGTTTTGTTTGGTATTGCTTGTTTGGGGTTGTTTTTTGTTTGGTTTTTTTTTTAGGGGGTGGGTTTTTTCTTGGGTTGTTTTTTTTTTTTGATGGAATAGAAGCAGTTTTGGCTTCCTGTGCTAGTGGCTAATTGTCTTTTCAGATGCTAATCTGTTGGAGAGAATCTGTAAAACTTCAGAATCACTTTTAGATCATGATGATTGAAAGTACTTAATCTCTGGATGTTTGCCGTTGAGTGGCAGTTTCCTAGTATTTGTTTTGTTTCAGTCTTGACAAAGGAAATGAATCTTAAAAGTATTTTGACTAATGTTTTAAATTCTTCTGGTTTTAGGAACTGATATTGCTGCTGGAGAGGAGGTTGCCATTAAGTTGGAATGTGTGAAAACTAAACATCCTCAGCTTCACATCGAGAGTAAAATCTACAAAATGATGCAGGGTGGAGGCAAGCAAGTTATTTTCCTTCTTCAGAGCTTTAACTGATTTTATAGCTTTGATTTATCTGCCACCTGGAAGTATTTAATAATTAAGATCTCTTTTAACGCATAAGGAGAAGGTAGGATAGGTCGCAAGGTGGGTGAAGCAGCACCTCAGCTATTTTGCAAGCAATGTAGGGTAGCAGTTCCAAATCCATGGCTGTCAAATTTTATGATAACTATTAAAATCCTTCACTGTTGCTCATGGTCCCCGAATATTTTAAAACGTGAAAACCTCAAGCAATGTGGAACAAAGTTTGGTCCTGTTTGGCAGTACACTAGTTTATTTTTGTTTCTCATGGGTTAGTAAAAGATAGTAACCACTGTTCTGGAGTGTTTAACCTGACTTGCTTATTATAGCAGCTCAATGATAAACTTACCAAGTTCAGATTAATTTTTGTTATATATGTTAGCATTCTTTCTTCTGAGTTAAAAATAACTTCCTGCTACAGGAATTGTAAGACAAAATAGCATTAGGAGAGAATAAGAGTGAAGCAACTTCATAACTACTGCATGATACTCCACTAGGATAACTCACTGGTATATTTTGAAGTTCTGCAAATGTATATCCCATGTAGTTCTGCAATATAAACTTGGTGTAGTTAAGTTTTGCTTTTATTTCGTAGTTGCTTGAATTCTTCCTAAATGAGGCCATATTTTGCATAAAGACTATATTCCACAATGTATTTCTCAAATGCAAAGTACAGTAATCATACATGTAGAAATGGATAATGTGTATTTGCATTTAGTTACTTTTTAATTCCTGTTTCATGCAGTTGTCACTGCATTACGGCTTGTAATCCGAATAGCCTTCACAGAGTAAAATGCTTCTTTTATGGGCTTACTAAAGCCATGATGGTGAGTTCTTTCTGAGGATGGATGCTGTGGAGACAGGTAGCAGAAGGTTAAGTTTCCATCTGAATAAGGATTTCTCTGTGAAGGGAATTTGGGAAAGAATAATTCATATCAAGTAAACAGAGTTTCACATGAGTGAATTGTACCATTTCACTTCCAAAATACATAAAATTAACTCAAAGTGAGTGGATTTCGAGTTCTGAATAAGGCTGCCTACATGCAGGTTTAATTTGGGATATTTGGCCAATTCTTCAGTTTTGCAATTAGCAGTAACGTTAGCCCATAAATGCAATTATCCCATAAAGCAGGGCTAATTTTACCTCTCTCAAGCTGAATGTATAACACATCTCAAAAACAATGCTGCTTTGGTAGAGATTCACCAAACAGCACATGCATTGGAACTGGAGGAAAGTCAGAGAGTATGGAGCAAAAGTGAGAATTCATTGCAAATTGAAATGGAAGGGAAAGGTATTTTATGGTGATCTTGTGAGCTTTGAAACTAAGCAGTTAATTTCTAAGGCCTTCTTCAGTGATAATATTTAGTGTTTTGTCAGTGTGGTTTTTTTCAGATTTCTAATTTGCTTTTTATTGCCATCTTTGAGACTATGTGAGTAGTAATACTTGTAAAATGCTTATGATTCAAATCCAGAGAAAACACTAAGTACTTTCAATTTATAAGCTAAGCCCAAAGACTGAGGGCTTTCCAGGGAAGGGGAAAAAGGCTAAATTTAGACCTCTGTTGCTACAATTTTTATTGGTTTTGCTGTGAAATTAGTAAACCATTCATTTTGTAATGGCTGAAAGTAGCATAAAATGTTAAGCCTCCCTGTAAATACAAACATTCACAGCAGTGACCCTCCTAGAATTCATCTTAAGAGCCTTGAAGATGTGTGCATGGATTGTATGAATCAAATTGTTATACAGTTTCCTTTTTTCTAGTGGGCATTCCCACAATTAAGTGGTGTGGAGCTGAAGGGGACTACAATGTAATGGTGATGGAGCTGTTGGGACCGAGTCTTGAAGATCTCTTCAATTTTTGTTCAAGAAAATTTAGTCTCAAGACAGTTCTACTACTTGCTGACCAAATGGTAGGAAGCTGCTTTGTTGATCTTCGTCGTACGGTGTGGTGGGATATTAGAGTTTCTTCAGATCACAACCAGCTATGTTTTATTTCTGTAATTTAGAGGCAAATAGGCTCTATCATTAGAGAAGAGACTCAAAATTAGTTTTGTTTCTGTAAATATAAAATGCCCCATCAAATGTAATTACAAGTCTTAATTGATTTTTAAAAAATGACCTGCACTGTTTGCAAACCAGGTGTTTTCATTGCTCAAACACAAATTCCCAAAACAAGTTTCTGGAAACAAAAGTGAAACAGGCACAGTGAGAAAGCTAGAGAGAAGGTTTATCTGTTGTCTTCTAAATTACGTTCTCTTTAATGCTCTTACATTTTACAATAAAAAGTTTATTTACCTCTTATCATTAAGACAGTGTTTCTAGTGTTTTCATGAGAAAAAAAGTATATGCCCAGTATCTTGACAATGATTTCTTTTTTTTTAATCCCCCCTCCCCCCCCCCCTTCCCCCTTTATTTAGATTAGTCGAATTGAATATATTCACTCTAAGAACTTCATCCACCGAGATGTGAAGCCAGATAACTTCTTAATGGGCCTGGGGAAGAAAGGCAATCTTGTCTACATAATAGACTTTGGACTAGCAAAGAAGTATCGAGATGCTAGAACTCACCAACATATTCCATATCGTGAAAATAAAAACTTAACAGGAACTGCTCGTTATGCATCCATCAACACTCATCTTGGAATTGGTGAGCTGGGGAAAGCAATAAATAGAAACTTTAAAAATGTCAATGCACATAATTTTACTTCAAATAAAAAAAAAAAGGTTGCTTAATGGAGGCATAGAAGAAAGTCCCTATTTCTGGCACTAGCAGTGTAGCATGCTTGGCCTTGTATCTCTTGGTTGGGTGGGATTTGGTCAGTTCGTAATCCACAGGAATTCACATATTTTAAATAACTGTGAGGGTTTTTCTTGTACTGATAGGCTTTTTAATACTGATAGACTTCAATACAAGCCTATCTTGTACTGATAGTCTTTTTTTAATAACTCCGAGGGTTTTTCTTGTACTAATAGGCTTTTTCTTGTACTGGATGAGTTGATCATGGGCATAGTTTTTTTCTAAGAGTTTTTATGACAGTCTTGTTTCACAGTCTTGCATTTCCGTAGAAAATGAAACCTAATGAGTCCACTTTTTTATGCTGTTGTAGAGCAATCTCGCAGAGATGACTTGGAGTCCTTGGGCTATGTACTGATGTATTTTAACCTGGGCTCCCTCCCCTGGCAGGGACTGAAAGCAGCAACAAAGAGGCAGAAATACGAACGTATCAGTGAAAAGAAAATGTCTACACCCATTGAGGTTTTGTGTAAAGGATATCCTTGTAAGTTACTCTTTCGTGGCATTAGGCCTACATGTTTATGTTTTGGCAGTATTTCTTCTTTATATTTAATTCTACCTATCTTTTTTTACTTCTCTCTTCTCCTCCCCCCACTTCTTTGTGTTCCCCTCTCTTCAAGATTGGGCACATCTGTGATAAAGACTCTGGTTTTGAGACCTTGATCTTTGTGTTCCTGTACCATTTCTAATTATCCATTGTCTGAATGATTAATAAACAATCACTGTAGTGCCCTCAAGTGGAAGGGTGCTTGATGCATCTGAGTTGTGCTGTATTGTGTACATGTGTCTGGGCTGACTGGGTAGCTCTGATAAATAACTTTATTTCTTCATATGCAAGGGTACTATTTCTTGGATGAATCAGATTGTATAGTCAGATACACCTCTTACCTGTTGCACTTGGGAAGGTTCATCCAGGTTGACCTGTTGATGGTCAGCATCTGACAGAGACATAAGAAACCTTCCTATATCCTAGTATCAGGACTAAAAGCTGTTCTATTTCTCAGATTTGGTAATAATGAGTATGAATTTTGAGTCCTGCAAAATGGCACTTGAATCTGTTTTAAAACTTTGTAACATTAGCTGCCATCAGAAAATATTGTTCATCTTTAATGAGAGTTCCATCTTTCTTCTTTCCACACTCTTGGCTTTGGCAGCTAGGTACAATAACAAGAACTATGAGTTTTATTAGGGTTGTATGAAAACTTACTGTCTTCAGTCTGTTGCAAATGTTGCTTCATACATGTTCCCTTACATTCACCAACTATGTTTTTCCACTGGGGTTAACAAGCAAGACAAGACTCATCAACTTTTCTTGGTTGGTTTATTAGAATTTCTTTCTTAACGTAAATTGTTAATATATTATTTTAGCTGGAAAGACTTGAAATCAAAAACCAGTATTTTGATACTGCTATTATATTCGGTGTATGGAATTGACAATGTTTTTGCTGTGTAACTAATACTTTGTGTGCCATATAAAAACAGGTGTTGCAAATCTAAAATTGTAGCTTGACACATATGGGAAATTTGTATGGGTCCACTAGTTTCTGTGAGGTGGAAGATAAGAATGCGTATGTGATTTAATAACAGAGATGCTCTTCTGTGTCACACAATAAATGGCATTTAAATATATTCAAAGAAAGGCAAAAAAACCTCTTTCCTCAGCTGTACTTTTAAACCTGTGTATGTGTCCCCTTCCCCTTCAGGGTTGGTCCTTCTGCCAACTGTCAGTTAAAGAACTCTGATATTGGGTCTTCTCTGCTGTCCTCTGACATCTTTGCCTGCTCTTTGATAGACAAATAATTTCCTTTACAGGGTTGATTTCATAGACGGGCTATAGTGTTGCCTTCAAGAGATTTCTAGTCTTATGTCATTATTATTTTTCTTATGTTTAGGAGATTCCCTATTTGCTGGGTTTGTGATGGGTTTTGTTTTGTGATTCAGAATTTAAAAAAAAGCAAATGCGGAGCTGAAGGAAAAACACAGACTTTCTTTTATTACAGCTGAATTTGCCACATACTTGAATTTCTGCCGTTCTTTGCGTTTTGATGACAAACCGGACTATTCCTATCTAAGGCAATTATTCAGAAACCTCTTCCACCGACAGGGGTTCTCCTATGACTATGTGTTTGACTGGAACATGCTGAAATTTGTGAGTAGCTAACATAACTTTCTAAATTTTTTTTTTTTTTTTTTGGTAATATATATTTATTTTTTCTACTACACTGTCAGTTTTGAGTGTCTTAACTGATACTGTAAGATTGTCTTGCCTTTTTCCTCCCAGAAGCTCTGTTGCCTAGGAAAAAAGATCAGGAAATGAGGAAAGACAGGAGAAACAAGAACCATGAGATGGGGGTTGAATGACAACTAAGTTGGAGTTACAGGGATTTAAATGTGTAAGGCTTCTGAGATGCTTCCCTGGGGGCAATCACCAGGCTAGGTTGCAGAATTACTGTTTTCTCTCCCCTTGATCTTGAGCATGGGTCATTTGCAACTGCTGAGGAGGTGTCCAGCTGTGATAAGATACTGTAAGTATCTTACTGTAAGTATGTATGTACATTAGCATTTTGAAGGCTATGTCAGCAGATGTGTGAGCAAAATTCAGAATTTATGGCAGGTCTCAAGAAATTTTACCAAAATAATGACCTAACTTAATAAACCTAATGGATTGTGCAGTTCTTTATTTTCAGTGTCTTTGTCTGAATATATAGTTGTAAGTTCAGTACTTCCCCAAGTTGTTCACTAGTGTCAACCCGTAGGGGGCAAGCAGAGCGGCTGAAGATTCTGAACGTGAAAGGCGAGAACGAGAGGAAAGATTGAGACATACACGGAATCCAGCTGTGCGTGGAATACCCTCCACTGCTTCTGGCAGGCTGAGAGGAGCGCAAGATGTAGCTCCTCCTACTCCCCTTACCCCAGCTTCACATGCTGGTAAGTAAGCAAATACCTGGATAGATGCATCTTGTAGACTATTGTAATTTGCAGTTTGTTCCTGGTCATTGGAAATTCAAAATCAGAGTTACAGTACCTGAGTGGTATTTGTGTTTGGTCAAGGTTTGGGGGTTTTGTTTGTTTTTCCTTCAGCTTGCTTTTCAGTAGGTTGAAGATAATTGTATAGGCACTCATTACCTGCCAATTGCTACTTGTATTTCTGTGAATGTAAAACAAAAGCCTTGATTTCTCTTGTTTGATTCTGTGGAAGCTTTGTATGCAAACAGGGAAAGTGTAACTTTTCCAGTGCTCATGTTATCATCCCCTTTTGTGTTGCAAAAATGTAATACAGCTTTTCTCACAGCCAACACCTCTCCTCGGCCAGTATCTGGTATGGAACGAGAAAGGAAAGTGAGTATGAGATTGCATCGAGGTGCCCCAGTCAATATCTCGTCATCTGACTTAACAGGCAGACAAGATACCTCTCGCATGTCAACTTCACAGGTAAAAAAGATTTCTGTATAATGGAAGAATGATGGTAATTTGATAAAATTAACTTGCCAAAAGAATATACCAGCTAATCAGTGTTTTCATACTGATTTTGCAGGTAGGATTTGACTCTTATAAATACTTGACATTTTAACTGAATGTTTGTGGCTGTAGACTACTATGAAGAAAAGAAGATTTTATTTTTTTTTTAACCTTTGCAGGAGTAAGGATAAAATACTCTAATACAGAGTCATTGTTGTATGAGGTGGTGTACAATCCTAGTCATACAGCATTTTTACCTTTAATTAAGGTGTTTAGCTCCTTTGCTCACTGAACTTCTTACTTTGTTTCACCATTGCTAAGTTGAAGGCAGTTGTGAGTCATGTTTCTAAATCAACAGAGCAGAGAATATTGATGCAGAATAGACAAGAAGTAGTTGGTGAAGAGCAGGAAAGTGCAAAAGTGAATAAATGTTGTAGTGCAGTACTGTAATTCAGAGCAAGTAAGAAGCCACATACATGGATGATGAATAGATTGCGGAAGGCTCATTTAAAGATGCAGGAGGATGAATGATAGTAATTCATAGCCATATGCAGCACTAAAATCATCCTCGTTGGTCATGGTGACTTAGCAAAAAGATTTTAGGAGTACTTCTTTTTGAGTTGACATTGACAAAAAATGTTTACATGCATTTTTAACTCTTTATGCTATAGTTATATAAACATTGATAGCTATAGAAAACATTCATTTTTGAGGATATTCACTCAGACTTGTCCTGTGTAGTGTGTGGTCTGGATTTGTACAGCTCACCCTCAGTCTTGCCTACAGAATAGGAAATTGCCTGTACTGGGACATTACTAGAAAAGCATTCTGTTATGAGGACTGGTGCAGTTGCCTAAGAGCTTTTACATCACGCCTCAATGCTCTGCTGGAATTCTGACTGCTAATTTTTGCTGTGGACTTATTTTATTCCTCACTGATGGAGCGTACTTATAAAAATTAACTCAGTTCCTTTTGGCTTCATCACGTGATCGGCAAAATTGATTATTTTGGATAGTATGTATGCTTATAAAATCTTACTGTTAGAGGGAATGCTTTTTTAGAGGAAGGCCAGGTGGGTATCCCTCATGAAGACCAAGGGTGACCTGGATTGGAGAAACAATTGTGCTGTAACAAAAGTGGATTTTTTTTTCAGCTGAATGAGTTGTTTCACCATGTGGCTGCACAAATGTTTGTGCTTGCACAAGGGATTAGCAGTTCAGGAACACAAATAACTGGATGAGAATAGGAGACAGGTGAGGTTTTCTGTGTTGGCTTTAGTGGCAATTTTTGTGAGTTTAAATTGTTCACTGAACTAGAATTCTTGTCACCAAGAATTCTCATGTAGAAATATTTTATGGCTGAATTTTGTAAATAGTATGAAAACAAAAAGGGTAGAACTGCACAGTTACGGATCTTGTCAGTGTGCATATATACTTGATAGAAGGATGTAAAGAAGGTACAGCCAGACTCACCCATATCTGATGAATGGACAATGGGCACAAATTGAAATAGAAGAAATTCCATTTAGGCATAAGAAAAACTTCTTTACTGTGAGACTGGAACAGGTTGCCCTAAGAGGTTGTGGAGTCTCTGTCTTCTGAAATGCTTGGAATCCAATTGGACATTGTCCTGAGTGGCCTGCTCTAATTGATGGTGCTTTGAGTAGTGGAATTGGGCTAGATGATCTCCAGGGGTCCCTTCTGACCTCATGTTCTGTTCTGGTACTGGGTTCCCCCTGAACATTTACTCAAATATAAAGGTGGCTTCCTGGTGAAGTGTGTACGCTCAGAGTTTGACTTGCTCTCAGAGCAAATCTCATATGCTTTTTGTCTCTTGCCAATGAGATAATGGGAGTAACAACAAGTGCAGTTATGTTACTTGACTATGTTAAGAGCGAGTATACCTTTCTTTTTTTTGCTTTATTACTCACACATAGCCCATTGTGCATGTGATGCTTTTCTAAACATTGTAAGGTATGAGTAATCCAGGTGAATTTGCAGATATGTTTTGGTTCTGCCTAACTTATAAAATGGGAATATCCTGGAACTGTAGGATTGTGGGTAGTCTTTGAATATCTTGGATATCAAGATACATATCTTGATAAATATATGAAAATATATATCAAGATATATATCTAGATATCAAAGATGTTCAAAGGCTACTCACAATCCGTATCATATATAGGTTACTGTGGATATAATATATGTATATCATTATGGATATACTCATATCCAAGATGTATATCTTGGTTATCAAGATATTCAAAGACTACTTTTATACTACTTTTTTTGAGTAGTGTAATTTCTATACTACTATATATTGTACTACCATATATACTACTATACTTTCTACAAAGTAGTGGTAATGGTAGCCAGTACAGACGGGCACATTTCCATACCTGCCCTTTTTAACACTGCTCCAAGTATGGGATCACTCGGTTGACTCCTCTACAATGGCAGTAGCAGCCTAGTTGGGATATTCTCTGAGTTTGTTAAAATTAATTATTCCTCATATGTTGTCTTCCTTTAGTTCTTACCGAGGTGGTGATCCACTGCTGGTCTCCACTCACGGTGACTGAGTAACAATGTGCAACTGTAGTATAATTTAAACAGCTTTCCATGGGCTTCTTGGATTTGGAAAGCAAGGGAAATTTACTTAGACTTTACCTTCTAATGCTTACCCTTGAGCTCACTGGAGATAATTCACTTTTCATTTTCTCAGTTCTTGCTTACTCTGTAGTAGGTAAGATGGCTCAAATTACAAGTTTTCGTGGTTTGCACTTATACTATCTTCATAACATTAAAGTATTTCTTCCATGATCTAAATATATCCTTGGATATTAACCAAGTTACCAGTTAAAGCTGTGGGTTTCTGATTATCTTTGTACCTTATTATTAGTCAGGAAAACCTAAAGTATCCAACTTGCATGGCAAGGTTATTAGGAAAAATTTTGATTGGTGAGGTATAAGAATATAGAAAATCATCCATGCCACTTCTTATGAGGGGAGCTGTAAAGAACACCAACTGTCCATGCCCATTCCAAGTGTGTTAGTTTCCTTTGTAATTCTTAAATAAATATGCTACCACTGTTTCTTTTTTTATTTAGTTAGTTTTATTTGAATTCCTTGGCTTGGTAAGGCAACACTGCATCTGTAATGTCCACCTCTCATTATATAGAGGAAGGGCTACTGCTTGTTAAACTCTGGGCAATGGAATGTGCAGAGGTTGCTCAAAATAATGGAAGCTGCTTACCTCTAAGTAGAGTTCTTAAAGATTACTCCACATTCTTATCTTTATTTTTAACAAAATGAGTTCTCATCAGTTCGGACTGAAACTGAAGACTAAGGCAGGGGATGCAGTTAATGTAAAAAAATCTCTCTTATGGAAAATATGTCTTCTCAGAGAAACTTAATGCTCACAGAAAAATGGTGATTGGCAAGGGTAGCGAAGTAGGTGTCATGTATATTCCCTACCTCCAAGGTATTGTCCACATAGTAGCTAAGTCATTCTTATTAGAAGGACTAGCACATTGTAACACTAAGTAACAAATGCTTATTGGAGTAACAGCTAGCATGTCTACAAAATGATTTGTCAATGTGTTACGTGTTTTTAATGGAATTACAGAAATTCTGTCGCACATTATTCAGTATTTTTCTTGATGATGTGGAAGCAGATGCAGTAGCTAAAAGCCTGCAAGTTGTGAGAAGTTTGACAGTGAGAAACGTTAGTGAGAGTTGAGCAGTCAGGGAAAGCCTCTTCAAATAAAATGTATCCTAGTTCGCATTACTCCAAAACCTAATTAGGATGGAGTGGAGCCCCCTGTCTTATACATGAAAACTGTGTCTATGGTAACTGGTGACTGAGGAGGCTTTAGGTGTAATTTTGGAGAGGTTAGTGTGATGTCATGATGACAGGGCATAATTTCATCTTTAAATCTATGTATAATACAGTAATAAACAGAAATGGAGAGGTTATTTTGTCATTAATGAGACAGGTTCTGGGATATTATACTTAGTTCAGTCCTCAGTATCTTAAATTGTTGGAAAACCGTAAGTACCACAGGGAAGAGCCATAAAAATTGAGCTTAGGAAAACAAATTGTGCAAGAACAGAGTTTCAAGTCAGTGTCCTTGGTTTGTCTGAAAGGTAAGAGATAATCTTGAGTTAGTTGGTGTAGTATTTTAGAAAATGATTTTAACATGAGCTGACATTTATGCAGTAAACGTGAAGAACCTATTGCTTAAAATTAAAACCACTCAGATTTAAAGAAAGGTGATCAGAGGTCCAGTTGAAGACAGTTGCCACAGAAACAGCTTCTAAAAGGAGATCATCTTTGCCTTTGCATTAAAACTGTATTCATTTCTAGGTGTCATATTCAGGTCTAAAGCAAGCCCAAATTACAAGTTTCTGTGCAGTGAAGAGTTGTCATCTGTGCTGATCAGAAAATCATACCCGCTGCTAAAAGATCCTTCTGCTTTTAAGCTCTTTGAGTGGATTGTTCACTAATTCTCCTTTACATAGTCAGTCTTTAAGCATTAAGAAATGTGGTAAAGGAGGTTGTGAGTATTCCAGTAAACACTGCTTTGTATCAGTTCTGTTGGTCCATACTGCGTAGACTGCATCTCAAAAGCAGTGATCAAATCTGTGCATAGTTCCTACTGGTAATAGAAGTATTCTGTCCATAGTTAGAAGAAAAGATGGGGATGCTGCACGAAGTATTTGATTAAGTTTCCTTGACAGGAGAAGTTTTTAGAAGACTGTAGCCAGCACTGGCATTGAACAACTTAAGTGTTGTGCTGCTTCCCTGGGGAAGAAGCAGCATGCTTCCAAGGCCTCTGCATCTTCCATCTCCTCACGAGCAAATCTTTCTCCATATATCCATCTTAATAGGCATCTTATTCTACGTTGTTCTTCTGTCAGCTTTCTTTGAGGAATAATAATTTGTTCCTTTTGCTTGTCTCTTAATATGATAGAAATTACTTACAGAAGTCTGAAATCAGAGCTTCTAAAAACATTACATTTGCTACTGCAAGTTTAGGTTGGTTATTTGTTAGACATCTTTATATATTGGGGCAGTGGAACTGTTACAAATTGCTGTCTTTTCCCCTACCTCAGAATAGCATTCCTTTCGAACACCATGGCAAGTAGCTGCTCGTCTCCTTTCGTTGGAAGGCAGCACTGGGTGAGTGCTTCTCATTAGAAACCAAAATTTTGGATGGGTGGGGGAGAAAAAAAAAATGTTGGAAACATCCAACTTTGCCTCTTCTTCTCCTCACATTTCCTCATAGTTGAACGTGTGCCTTCTGGTCAGATGCTTGATGGAGCACTGGTTTTTCTCTAACTTAGAAGTAAACGTCTTTCCAAAAGTTGAATGACTGCTGCTGATCCACTTGGACTTTTTGGCAGAATTGACAAAAATAGTGACTTAAAAAGTCCCTAAAGTTGTTCAAGCAGCAACAATAAGATAACTGGGTCTAAAGTTTTGCTGCTTGAAAATTACATGTCTTTCCAGGAATGTTCATGCAGCGATATGTCATCCATTCAAAATCAGATCTGCTTCCAAACAATAAAACCAAAATACTTACTTGAAGACTTAATTAACTCTATTACTCAAATAAGGCTCTGTCTTGTCATGAATGGAATGTTCTACTGCAGATATATCCACTTTTCACTGTTTTATATTCTCTATTCCTTATGAGCTGTCATTTAAAAAATACTCAGATTTGTATTTTTAAAATGTTCACGTACTAGTAAGAGTGGTTTGAACATGAACATCTCAAAGGTAGACAGACTTGTATTTGGATATTTAAAACTCCTTTCCACTTGTCAGTGCAGTAGAAGTTTCTGCCTTTCTGTGTGCAGCCTTTGGCTTTTTAGTCTGCTCTGCTTTTGGCAATAACAGGTTTCTTCAGGGAAATAGCAAGTTTCAGTTGGAATCTGAACCTTAATGGTTGAAGGATGCTTTCTTAAGTATTTCAGGAGCTATGTTGCTTTGCTTCTCATTAAAAGGCTATGAGATTTTTCTGTTTCTTAATAAATTCTGTTTTATAACTGTCTGCTGTCTCACTTTCTCTGTAAAGCCTAAGCTTGCACTAATCCTGTATCTCTAGCTGGTGAAGAATCCTGCTGTTCATCTTCAGTTTTTTCCTCCTGCTTCGTGTGCTTGGCTGACTGTGGACAAGCTGCTTCATAAACAGATTGTAACATTAAAAAGATCCAACTGTAAATGGCAGCTTCACAATTGAAAGTCAAATTATCAGACCTTAGTAAAAAATTAAAAGGGAAAAAATAAAAAAGGCAAATCTAAAGCTTTGCATTGGAAAGCTTGTGTGTGGGAGATGTGAGGATTCCAGTCTGCTCAGGGTTGTGTCTGCAGTGGTTGGCCTTTACTGTATGTCTTACTGTTTGCAGCTGTTTGTAACTGAAATTAATGCTGAATACTGGTTTGGCTGCCGAGATGGTTTTGGCTTCTTAAATTGAAGCAATGTGTGGTTGGTTTTCACTTTTGCAGTGAAAGTGTCTTTCAAATAATGTTACACTGTTGCTAAAATAGGTCAAGCTATGGAAATTAATGAAGTGTCTTTTAACACAATGTCTCATGAAAAAAGAAAAGCCATTGAAAATCTTTGAAGTTGGGGGTTTTGGGGGTTTTGGGTTTTATGGTGGAGATTTTTTGTGGTTTTTTTTGTTGGTTTTGGTTTTTGTTTTGTTTTACTGGGATTTTTTTCCTCGTAAAACTGAGTTATTCACTGAGTCTGTTTTACACATTGTTAGTGTTTTCATATGGTTTGTTCTTTCTTCTGTGCACGTTTATGCGCTGTTTACTTTTCTTCAAAATGTACCTTCTGTCTGGAAAGATGAATTTTCCATGTTAACTTCTAATAAAGGATGGAGATGCAGGGAACTTCATGTAGCTGTGGTGGGTGTGAAACATTGTGTAGCTCATTGGATTTTAAATTTATGTGCTTTCTTTTGGCAATTAATTATTTAAAAGTACACCGAGAACCACTTAAATGTTAACTGGGAGGATATGTGCTGATGTTGTCTTGTTTTTTGGCTTTGGTAGATTCCTGCTCGGGTAACTACCAGTGTTCTCCAGTCTGCTGTGCACCGATGAAAATTAAGTTTGCCATGGAGGGCAGACAATGCATGGCTGATCTCCTATGTTACCAATGGCTTTACTAGCAAAAATACCCTAAACTAGAGTGGAAACGTTATAATTGGAGTTCTCCATGTGACTTAAAATGCACTTGGAGGAACATAGACAGGCTTCAGCAGCTGCCATTGCAGGACGCTTTTGCCAGAAACCCAGTGACCTTAAGAGAACCCTGTGGTAACAGGGCTGGAAAAGAAAGATGGTTTACAAAGTTGACCGCCTGTTATCGGATGGCCATTTCAGTTTTCCCTCCACAGGCGGCAGACTTCACCCACTTTGTATTATTCTACTGTAACTATAAATCTTTTGCTTGGTTTAAAAGGGTTTTTTGTATAATTTTGCTAAAATTATTGGCTTAATTCTCTGTAAAGAACTTCTTGCTTTTGTCTGATTTAAAGATGTAGAATATAAACAAACCTAAATTAAAGATGATGACTTGAAATTTCTTCTTTAAAAAAAAAAATTAGTCTGGCAGGGAACTTGTAAATTAATCAAAACTATGTGACTTTATTTAAACTGTTTGCTTGTTTCTATGGTCCCATTCTGACTAAGAAGGTTCTCATGAAAACTTAAAAACTGTTAGAATTTTACTTTGTTATTTGCTGTCTTCATTCACACTTAACATTTAACTTTCGTGTTACCCAAAGGGATTTTTAAGTATTCATTCCTTTTCATAAAAGAGAACTAAATACCCTGCGGAAGAGTCTAAATACAGTAGAGATGGAGGTGTTTTTTGTTGTGGTTTTTTTTTATTTTGGGGGGGGGGTGTTTCGTTGGGAGTTTTTTGTTTGTTTGATGGGTTTTTTTACAGTATATGAAGGGCTAAGTGAAAAAATGGCATTTGAGGGATTTAAAATTTGAAAGCTTGTCCAGTGTCTCTGCTTATTTTGGGTAAATGGATAGTTTCAGACTTGGTTTTTACTGGTGAATTTTGCTTCCTGCACTCAGGCTGGTTAGCTTGGAGGGTATTGCAAGTCAAAAATAAATGTTGATACTGAGTCTTCAGTGAATTTGCACTTTTAATTCTTCATCTACATCTTTAAAAATAAATAGTTTCAAGCCTTCTGTTTCATGCCAAGACTCAAAAGATAAATTATTTTTAAAAAGCAAACAAACAAAGCAAACCATTCTTGCTGTGAAATCCTGAGAATTTTTGCAATTCAGATGCATGCCATATTTAATTCTCAACTGTATTCAGCCTGAGTATACCCCGAATCATTAGCTGGGAATGAATGATTCAAGATGCTTAGGTAATCAAAAAAATTGTTGCAGGTGGTGTCGGCACCTGTTGCTTATTGAATGTGGGAGATTATTCATACTGTTCATTGCTGTAAATGGTCTCATAAAATACACCTGAAACAGTCTCATAAAAGTAGGTACTCTGTCCTCAAAGAACTTGAAGCAGTATCAGAAGTACTGTTTATATGACTGTGACTGAAGTAATGAGAAGTTCCAGGTTGGAAATGGAAGTATATATGGAGCTTTTGTTTGAACAGCTGGGGTATTTTGAAGGGGAGGGGGAGGGGGGAACAAACCCCAAAACCAAATAAAACCAAAGCAAATGAAAATATTTTTTGTAAGGCCTGTTGGTCTTCAAATTTTATGATGAGTAGTTTTTATTGTTTTGGTGTTTACAAATTCTTTTCTGCCCCTCTCAAAAGTATATGTTAAGTATTAGTAACATCAGCTACTCACTTGTGTGTATTCTGGGTGTGACTCAGGAAACCTGTCTGGGGAGAGTATAATGGAAAAGCTTAAAAGTTTGATCCATGGGTGTTTGCGTAAGGTATTTCCTCAGTTATTATAAACTTCAATATTCTAGGCATGTGCTTTACCATTTGGACAGTTTTACACTTCACTGTGCTTTCTTTGTAAATATCTGTGGTCTATAATGTACCATTAGAGGGACTTAAAAAGGCAGCCTCTTTATTCTCTCTGTATCTAGAACATTAGATTGCTGTACTATAATTAAAAGTTGACTGCAGACTTCTAGAGCTGTACTCACTTGTGGGCAGTTTTTGTCCTTCGTAATAGTTAAATTTCATCATGCAGAAAATAGTTAGACTGTCTATATAAACCTGTGTATTGGAAACCAGTATCTGGGAATACTTCATTTGTACTACCACTGTATTTGTGTACTTTAACAATTGTGTAAATACATTCGTAACAACTTCTGTTCTTCTTGTGTGTAACTTACTTACAATGAATCCTTACTCTTTACTTGGTGTAACTTCTTTCTTTTTTTTCTTTTTTTTTAAGGGGTTTCTGTAGCTACTGTCGGTTGCAAACTTTTGAAGACATAGTTGTGGTACTAAACCTTTCTCCGAAGGATTTTGGTAGTCGTGGTCAGAAAACAGCAGTTAGGGTATACAGGAAGAAAGAGAAGGCATTCATTGCTTTGCTCACAGAAAGGATGTCTTTTGTCTCTTTAAAGGTAAATGTTTTTGTTTGGATATTGCTTCCTTTCCAGAAGTCTTTTTCACAAACACTTCTCTGTCAAAGTAGTACGCTGTATTGATAGGAAGTATGGTCTCCTGGTTTAAGCCCAGGATATACGGGAGGAGAGTTGCTGTTGAGACTTGATCAATTACAGGAGCTAGGATAAAACCAAGAAAAACAGTGAGCTCTACCCACAGTGCCCTCTATAATAAAAGTCCTAGCTTTTGCCATGTAATTCTCAAAAGTCTATTCATAATCTGAGGGAAAATATACCTTCAGGAATTCTCTGTATTTGATTAGCACGCCTTTAGAAGTTGGAAGGATATTTAATTTATTCTGACAGTTTTCATTTAGAACTGGCTGTGTGCTTTTATGTGGAAAACTCTTCCCGTGCTGCTGTTTTACATAATCTTGATGGTTACAGAGTCCCTGAGCTCTTTGTGATACAAGTACCTTGAAAACAAATGAAAATAAATCCTATGATGAGAGAGATACTAAGTAAAAGCATTTAAGGAGTCCGTATATGCCATGTTAAGTTCATGAAAAGACTCGGAATCTCCCTTGGAGGAAGGCATGTGTAACTCAGAGGCATCTTGTTCTTCTTTCTTCAGTGGGGAAAAATAGCATAGTCACAACTATTTGTTGTCTTCTTTTCCCCATGTTCCAGACTTCTTGAGTGACAGCTCCTCCATAAAATCTGTCAAAGGCAACACTTTAGGAAACTGAATTTCCCAACAGTAATCTTTATGATGTATTTACAGATTTAAGTAGATCATCAGCTAACGCATACATGTTCATTTCAAGAATATCTTTTTCTTTGTAAAAGAATGAAATAGAAGGTAATTATTTTGTTCTTTACCTTTTTCTTTAC
This sequence comes from Pezoporus occidentalis, assembly GCF_034315485.1. Lineage (NCBI taxonomy): Eukaryota > Metazoa > Chordata > Aves > Psittaciformes > Psittacidae > Pezoporus > Pezoporus occidentalis. The sequence continues at coordinate 27,857 of NW_026914852.1, forward strand.
AAGTGCAGCAGTTCATATGTGTAAAACACTAAGTGAAAACAAACAACACTGCTGTTCAAGGGTTTTCTAATAGTGCTGAGCCATCTGGTCAGACATCTGGATTTAATCCAATTGGGAGGAAATGTAATACACTATGTACTTAAAGTAGCTTCTAAAACTCACTGGGTGAGAAAAGTTAATAATAAAAAAAAGGTCTTGCTGTTAACAGTACACTTCCCTCTGGTTCATTCAGGTGACAATTACTAGCGTTACATGTGTATGTCTACATTTAAGTGATTGTATGAACCTGAATTGTATGGACTATTTGCATTGTTCAGTAGTTTTGTACCAGCAGAGTGCTCAGAAGCCTGATCTTCAGTAAGAATCTGTTTCACAGCAAAATCTTACTAACTTTTATCAGGACATATTTGCACAGGAGTAACACTTTATGACTTTTTCTCAGACGTTAGTGTTGGCTTTTTTTTTTCCTGCTGTATCTTAAAATTGGTTCTTTTGATGAAACCATTGCATACTGCAAGCAGAAAGACAACAGAAAATTAGGTGAGATCTGTATTTACAGAATCTACAAAAATATGCAGTCTACAAAAAATAATTTAAGAGCATTCTTTATTAACTTCTTTTTGGGGAAATTCTTGACTTTAGGTGCATGTGTAAGATCTGTCTGAAAATTATAAGCGTAAAGGACAAAGGAGAGTAGGAAAAGGAAAAAGTATGTATATCATCCTAGCTTACTGTGTCATTGCTGTGACCAGTCCAGGATAATTGAGATGGGGTGAGATATGGAACAAAACAGCAATTCATTTGGTACATTATGCATTAGGAAGAAAATGTCTAGTCCTGATCACAACCAGACAAAACATTTGGTTTAATTACAGTTGTTTCAAAGCTGCAAGCCTTACAGGCACAAAGGCAATGCAGAGCTGCTGGCATTTCCCATTATCCTTAAGGAAAGGATAAACCAGTGATTCACAGTATTTCAAGGCCATGTACAGATTTTTTCTTAAAAGAAAGACCCTAAACAGCAAGTGCTTCTTTGCACTCACTGCTAACAATTTGTATTTTATCTACTGTCAGCCCCCGACTCTTATACAATATTTTCCAGCAAGACTGAAAAGTCTTTTGCTATTAAGAATTTTAAATTCTAAAATCTAGGTCTTCTTCTTCATTGGATTCAGTTTCCCAATGAAAAGCCTTAAATTGCTGAAGCAGTAGTAGATTAAGAGTCAGAGGAGCAAGAGCTACTACCCTCATCTTACTGTTCTGAAGCATTCATCTAGGGATAGTGAGAAAAGTTGGCAGCTGGAATGTTGCAGATGATGGGGCAGGTACTGAGATCAGTCAAGGAACAAACAGCATATAACTAGAGGTAAGTAGCTTTTTACTCTGTCTGCCTTTAACTTTCCGTACTTTCTTGGACAAATGCAGGGCAGCTGATCTCAGAGACTCACTTGCAAGATACTTTCAAGAGCCCTGACTTTTACAGTAAATACTCCCTTTTTCCCGCTGTAACAAAGATGGGCTCTATTGCAGCAGCATTGAGAAGGCTGGTGAAATAATATATTCCAAAGCTGTTACTTCTTATATGCAGTGCCTCTGCTATTGTTAGAATTGTTTGCTTCTCAAATAGTGGTGCGTAACCTTCCTTCAGCAAGTCCAGCAGTAGCGAAGAGCTGTGCAACTGGGTCATGCTCATTTTCCTCCAAACCCAGATGGCCTGACTCCTTTATTTCAGACTCAAACAGTACCAGAGGCAAAGATAAAGTCTTTGGGTTTTCTGTCACAAGGGTGCTAACTGCATGCTAATAAATTCTGTCATTTCAGTCCGCCCTTAACAGTCATTCCTATAGCAGCATATGGCTTGATCTGGCCAGTGGGATAGCAAAGAATCTGATTACACCTTGAGTTTTGCCAGTTTGCATAATAAAATTAATCATGTTTATTCAAATGTTGGATTTTATGTAAATAGATCTATGATCTTTCCCATGTAAATGCACAGAGAAACTTCTGAAACCTTAGAGAGATTTCTTCAGAATTTCTCAGCAGAGCTACTTAGAATTAGGCACAAATAGGTGTGAACCGTCTAGATAGCTTCTAGACAGCAAAATGTAGCTCCTGTTCAATTGAAAAGATTGTAATTTTGATTCACTTGGATGTAGCTCACTCTTAGCTGGGGTACCATAGGACCCAAAATACACCACCATTAATGTATTATTAAAGTGTTTCCTTAGGAGCTTTCAAGTTCTAAAGAGCATCACTTGATGATAAAGACAGCTTGCTGGCAGGTCAATACTCAGAATATTCAGGGATTTATAAGTCATTGCAGTTCATAACACTTTACCTGCAAAACAAAATCTGGAGTGCTTTTCAGAGGACAAGAACAATAATTTCTACATGGAGCACTGCAACATTAATAGTTATTATTTTAAAATTTGATGATCCTTTAAAACAGTCTTCAGGATCATTTACAGGAGGAGCCCATTTCCATTTTGGAATTGGCCAAACTATGAGTCACAGCAAAAGCAGTCCCCTTGCTCACATTAAATTCTGGCTGCCTGTCAGCTCAGTGTCACCACTTTATTTTTTCTCTATGAGCTCTGTTTGAGCATGTGCGGAGGAAGCCAAATTTCCAAATCTGGGTGTTACTTTTTCTAAGCTTATTTTCTCACACCCACAGTTTTTTACAATCAAAAAAATATTTATTCACTGTATTTGCAACAGTTTACTAGAAAAGTATTTTAAAAAAATTAAGTACAAATATACACATTACACTGAAGCGCATTAACAAGAAACAAAAGTTCATCTCACTTGACAAATTTAATTGTACTCTTAATCCTAAAGACAACTGTGGTAGAGAGACAGACACACATGCACAAGTCGGTACTTACTGTTGTAACTTGTAAGAGTTTGCATTCCCCTGAAAGCCTTATGTTTTAATTAGGGACTGTAGTGACAGGACAAGGGGTAGCAGGTGCAGACTTAAACAGGGAAAGTTTAGATTGGATATATGGAAGAAGTCCTTTACTGTAAGGGTGGTGAGGCACTGGAATGGGTTGCCCAAGGAAGTTGTGAATGTTCCATCCCTGGCAGTGTTCAAGGCCAGGTTGGACAGAGCCTTGGGGGGCATGGTTTAGTGTGAGGTATCCTGCCTGTGGCAGTGGGGTTGGAACTAGATGATCTTAACCCTAACTATTCTATGATTCTATGATTGCTGACAGAATCAACACTTTTCTTTGGGACATAATAGAGGTGCATACATGTATATATTTTGGAATTTAATTGTATTGTTAGGGGAATGTTTTCATTTATTTTCAGAGAATGATTTTACATTGTCTAACACACATTTGGATGGGATTTAATATTAGCAAGCACAAGATCTGTCCAGTCCTTCATACCATACCTTCATAGCATCTCAAGTCTCAGCTTGAGGGAACTGGCTGCTTTTGCAGCAGGTAACTGCTGAAGACTTGCTGTAATGTATTAAAGGACTGGAGAAAAACAAAATCTAGAGATTGTGATTTTAAAGGGAGCGCAATCACTTTTAGTTCTGCTGAGATCTTCCAGGTTCCAAATAGGTACAGGATGTTTCATATAGAAATTTTTAAACAGCAAGCTTATTTTTGTATAGGAGGAAGAAGAAATTTTAACTTTGCCTTCCTCATTGTCTAGTAAACAGGCAAACTGTCTCTGTTCTACTCTGCTGGGTATTTTGCATGTTTGATAGATATAGATACATATATATATGTGTGCACGCACATATACACCTCTTTATATGTTCTCTGTGTGTTACAGGCAGTTGTATACATACCTTCTCCTTGTGCTAGGAAACTAAGCGCCTAAGATCTATCACAAGATCAAACAACATTTTTTAACCATAAATCCCATAGTACACAATTTATAGAATGCATGAAAATCTAAAAAGCTTCTAAAATTATGCTTAGCCTTTAGACTAAAAGGCTGCTCATTAGTTTCAGAGAAATAATCTAAAAATTATTTTTCAACTCTTTTATTGTATTATACTTGGAATTTTTGCACTTGTATTTTTCAGTTGCTTCCCTCAAGACTTAGGTTTGTTCCAGTAGTGGTTGTACAATTACCTGCCTTCCCTCTCTTTTTTTTTTTTTTCAAATCACAAAATTTTAACCATAAGGTTAGCAAAACTTCATCCAGGCAGATGTTGCATTAAACCATTCTGCTTGTGTCCCCAGGCAGTTAGTGTCTCTTTAGCAATGTTTTATGACTCAGACCGTGCATGTCAGCAAAATACGTGGAAGAGCACATCTCTCAAACTGCTTTTAAGGGGATGTCAGTGGTATTGAGATTAAAGAAACACTGTACCAAAATACCTGGATGGGTTTAAAAGCAATTACCTGTGAATTTACAATAAGCACAATTAAATTCTTAAGGAGCCAGGCTAGTCTTGCCAAAAGGAAGGGTTGCAGCACAATCCTCTTCTCTATGTAACAGGTCCTAAATGGTGTTCCAAGACAGCACTGGGAACCTGAAGACTCACTGCTTGCCTTTTTTTGGTATGAAGGAGTGAGGTTTGTGATACAGGAACTCAATGTGGCCATGTCCATAGGAACAGTAGGGTACATGCCTCAGCACAGCTGGGCATGCTGGCCCACGGTTATCCAGGCTAGTGATCTGGCATGGAGTTTACCTTTCCATCAGTATCATCAAAATCCTCCCAAGAAAATAAAGGCAGCTGAACAGAAAGAGAGCTAGCACGCACCTGGATGGAACACATGAATGGGAGCAGGGAGCTTAACTGGCTTCAGAACTCAGAAGTACTAAGAGATCTGCATTAGGAGTTTCTTATCTTTCTGTTGATGCTTCTTGTAAATACTGAAAACAGTAAAAGATTTTGTAGCCTCTGTGAAACTGCCTAGCAAATTAAACTCACCCTTATTTCTCACAGTCGATGAAAGAATCCTCTGGTTTGACTGTCTTTCATGCAGTAAGCATCTCCTGCTCCCACAAATACTGCAATCCGCTGGTAGGTCTGTGCTGTGAACAGCACAAGAGCACTGGCAGTACTACTCTGAATAGTTCATGTTTAAGTTGATGAAAAGAAGTTGCAGAAGCCAATGAGGCACTTTCTGTGAACGCTAGATTTACTTCAGAAATTATTTATGGCATCTTGTTGAAATGTGTTTCACTTGTCTCAGTAACTTCGTCTTCTGCCCCAACCACATAACATAACACTTCTTGTTTTCAGCTTCACTGTAAAGGTATTATGTATGGAAAATGAAACATAGTCTGAAAAGTCAGCATGTTAAGCATAGATTTTTGAGATATTACAATCTAGCCAATTTGCAGACTGTACAGAAACTTAAAACTGTGCTAAAAACCAACAACAAAAAGACAACCATTTAGTTCTGTGATAACAGGATAGCATTATCTAGCAAAGAAATCCAGTGACCAAAAACCACAGTAAGACAAAAATGGCTATTTGAAAATCTGAATTCACTTTTGGGGAGGTTTCTACTTCTTGCTTTTTGAAACAGAACAGGGCCTTCACATTATCATTGGAAGCAGCTTCCAGGGATATCATAAACTGATCTGTGGATTCCATTTTCCTCTTGCCCTTTTGTATGGTGGCCTTCTGGAGCTAGCAGTGTTGTGTTCTAAATACTGATTTAGTCTTTAGCAAACTGGAGCTAAGTTCAGTAACCATGTTCTTATAACTAGGACATGGCAGAGTAGTTCCTGCCACTAAATTAATAAAGGGTTTTAAAGTAATGTATTATATGTTATATAAAAATAAACAGTTTATTAAGTGCAGCATACATTTCTTTTTAAAATCACACACACAGAAAAAAAAAAAGCACATCATAATCCTAACTTTTCAATTTCTGTACAATGTTGTCCTAACAATGCAAAACCATTTTAAAGCAACTGCCAGAATGGAAGCTGGAATCTGAGATAGTTCCATTAGGGAATGCTTCATGGTTTTGGCACTTTGTTGGATTTACTGTATGTTTCTGTTAAAATGGTAAACTATGAAACAACTAATAATGTTCATTTTAACAGGGATAAAGGCTTTTAAGGGATTAGGGGCTTCTGGGTTTCAGTTACTAAGTTGAACAATTTTGGCACCTGAAAGCCAATATTCCTTTGCTACCAACGAGAAAACTGACTGTTACAGTTAGCCTGTTTCAAAGATTATTACTGCAGTCACAAAGCCTAGAGAGCTTTTCATAAACATATCTGAAAGGTGGGTTTCAGTAGCATGGTTTTATATAAAAGATTAAATTTTTGAAAGGGGGGAGAGCATATACAATGCCTTCCTTTTACCTTCCTTAAGAATTCAGTGTTGTCACAATGAATCTTCCCTTTCTGCTTTCCTTCAAATATGCTGTCACTACCTTGTCTGAGCGGTTTCTTTTTCCCACATACCAATGTCAGAGAAGATTTAAAGACTGGCCAGAAACTCCCATTCTGTTTGCACAATGAGAGCTGACCCTGTTCTTGGTCTTTTTGCCATGTCATATGATCAACAGTTCTATGAAGTTTCCTTAACCAGCAAGAATAGCCCCTTCAACTTCCATAGATTCAGCAAAAGGACAGGGAAGTGGGGTAAGTGGGCTGGGGTCGACTACCAAAAAAACACTGCCACCATGTTGAAGATTTTCTATGTTGCTAACATTGCACTTTAAAGATGGCTGAAGTTTCTAAACAGTCTAGTCCCTTCCTCAAGTCTACCCACTCTTAATTTACTGGTCATCTGGAAACTTAAACTGTTCCTTTTATATGCAAAATGGACACTCTTTGGGAAGATTCTACTAAACCCAGTACCTGTATTCTCCATGTTACATATAATACTTTCAATGCTGCAGGGAAACTGTACTGAAAACAGTGTATATAAATGTAGGCTACCTTTGTTTACTTACTGTCAGGATCAATTTGCTCATTCTATTTTCTTTCAGTACTACTTCAGAATACCACTTTTGTGATCTGCTGAGGACAGTATCTATAATGTGCCTCTCCATGTACAGTATTTCTAGATGATAATTACAAAGATTATAGGTATAGACAAAAGTTAGAAATACATTTACATAAAGTAATACATATTACCAAAATTAAATTAGGGCTGAGCCAATTAATCTAAAAATCTGAAAATGTAACAAATTCAAAAACTTATTGAAGACCTTTTAAGTTCCTGAGATTTTTCTTTGTCTCAAACTCTTTCCCCTTCACAAAGAACACAGAAAGGGAAATTAGCTGCACAACACAGCAAATTCACTAATATTGTCTGAAAATGTACATGTAATTCCACTTTTCTTAAAAGATATTCTTTCTGTATCTCTACCGACTGAGCAGTTTCTGGTGATGCATAGCAAGACTATACCTGTGTTTATAAAAGCTTTTTAGTTTGCATAAAATGTATAACCACAATGTTCTACCTTTTACTGATCAAGCCAATCTTCCAATAAAAGGTTTTCTAGCTAATCAGCTTCCAGAGCCCTGAGGAGCTGACCAGTTTCCAGTTAATAAAGATGGCCCAGCCCTAAACTAGTTCTATTTCTAAAATAAATAGTGTTGAAAATCTTTTGTTTCTAGAAGGTTTGTTGGTTTCCTGTCATGCTTACACACATGTTTCTGGGTTAGTTACAACTTCACCGTTTTTTTCAGGCTCATCTTTCAGAAACTGTTCCACTTCAATAGAGTCCACCTTGCTGGCATCTTCAGGAGTTTTGTCTTCAGATTTGTTTAACTCCTCTCTTTCTGCTGCTTCTTCTTTTGTGTGTGGTTCTTCTGATTTTTTCTTAATGCAGAAGAAATTTCCCAAGGCCAATACAAGTGCTGAGGTGGTAACTTCAATTCCAGCAATAATAAAAACAAACATGTACCTCCCTGTTGCATCCAGGAGTTTTCCTGAAAAAAAATAAAAACAACATTCCAGGTAATTAACAAAAGTGATCATCCTGCAACAAATATTTTTTCTACTTTTTTAAACGTTTAAATGACTGTCTAGAAGTACCATGATGTCTTTGATTAAGCAGTAGCAGTCATCTAAACTTGCTATCTAAGCAAGTTTTTTGAAGTAGCATTTTAACAAGTTTATAACAAAATGTTTCTCAATTATCAGTTTAACATTCACTGATACTGTCACATCCCAAAATACAATCCCCTGCACACACAGTCATGCAATTCAACTGGAATAAAACAAGCCTGGCCTTCATACGCAAGAAATGAGAAGTGCCATGTATTCCAGATCAAAGCATGTGCTTCCATGGCTGCAGTCCGTATCAGCAGCTTTCTCTTGCTTCCAATTTCATTTCCCTTCGTACACAGGCAGTGTACTGTCTGCTTAAAATATAAATCTCATTTAATAGTCAGTCTGGAGTAAATTACTGGTTCTCATGCTTTAGGCATGTTTAACTTTCATAGGACTTACGAAAGTGGATATGAAAGAACAGGAGGGAAGATACAAAGGATGTGCATCTCCAAACCTGAAGATCAGAGAACGTAATGTGTAGTACTGTTCTCCTCCATTAGGGGTTTTGTCACAATAAAGATACCCAATACTTTTTAGTGTCTGGCATAAACAGTAAACATTTTGACAGTAAACTGGTGGGGTTTGGGTGGGTTTGGTTTTTCATTTGGGTTTTTTTTCAGTTCAGGGTCTGTAAAAATTATGTTCTTTGATTAGTAATTAATCTGCAATTTTGAGCTTAAATTAATGAATTTGAGTCTCTTGAAATGTCCCCTTATTCTTGGGGTGTGGGACATGAAACAGAAGTAGTCTACCTTCCTTAAAACAGTCCCATTTTATAGTTTTCTATGTAAGGGTTGTTGTTTTTTTTGTTGGGTTTATTTAGGTTGGATTTTGGGGGGGGGGGGGAGGGGGGATTCCTCTCCTTACATTTTCTTTCCTCCTCCAAATCAACCATGGATATAGAAAATTTATATTAGTGCTTTCCAAAGACAATTGACAGGTTTCTTATTCTGAATCCCCAACTCCAAAGAGATCTGAACTTCACAAAAGTTAATCAGTGTGTGTGTAAAACTCATACAATATTAGCTATCTACTAGTAAGAGGTCCAGTGTAGGCTTTCAGTGGAGAATGAGCAGCATCTCCAGATGGCAATTCAACCAATCCTGAAGCAGAAGGAAAAGATTTCATCCCACCTTGTCTTGGATTGAAATAGATTGTAACTGCGGAAAGTCATTGAAGCATATGCAGCACTAGCACAATATGCACTTGTTGAGCGACTCATATCGTCTTTTTCTCTGCTCCCTTATAATACAATTTATGTAAATGGATACAATGCAAATTATTTTGAATTCTGAACTAAATGGAATACTTACCTGCTGATGGTGGACCAATTAGAACAGCCATAGCTTCTGCCAGGAGCACTAAGCCAATAGCACTGGAAAACTTCTGGGTACCCACAATAGCCATGAGAACTTCAAACTGAAGAGCACCTACCATTCCATAAGAAATGCCAAAGAAAATACAAAACACCACCAGGCCACCATAATCAACAGACATAGAACCCATGAGATCTGTAAAGCCATTGAAAATCATAGCAAAACTGAAGAGGTAGACACAGCGTGGTCTAACCCATTTAAGACCAGCTACCATTCCACAAATAGGCCGAGCAAAGATATCAATGAATCCCAGAATAGTTAGAAGAAAAGCTGCTTTGGTGTCTTGATATCCTAAATCCTTGGCATAACTCACAACGAAAACTGGGGGAACAAAGAGGCCAAGCACCATGATAGAGGCTGCTAGCGTGTAGATTACAAAACCACCATCTTTAAAAACACTGAAATCCAGAAGTTTTTTCTTTGCTTTCTTCTCAGCTGGGTCTTTGGTAGCTTCAGGCTTTTTTGGTGGCTCCAAAGGTCTCATTAATGCGCCACATACGCAGCAGTTGAGCAGCATCCCACCCAGTATAAGGAATCCTCCTCTCCAACCATATTCGTGTTGTAGTATCTGCCCCAATGGTGAGAGAGCACAAAGAAACACTGGACTCCCCGCAGCAGATAGCCCATTGGCTAAGGGACGGCGTTTGTCAAAGTAACGGTTTAACATGATGAGTGAAGGCTGAAAGTTCAGTGCCAGACCCAAACCTGTAACAGAGGGTACGTAAAAAATAATACTGGCCTACAATATCAGTACTTAACAAATTGTAATTGCAGTTTTTCTGATTCCTGACTTAAAGGTTTTACTTCAAATGGACAAAAGGATTCTAAGAGAATATTTTAAGAAGCATTCTACTTCCTGATATTCTTGTACTTGATGAACACTTCTATATCTTCTACACTTCACTGATTACAGTACTGGATATTAAACATACCAGAAAAATTAATATTCATTTTTAAAAAATGACATTTATTCCACATTTATCTGCCATCTTCAGAAAAGCTGATTTGGATGATACTGATGATTTAGATAGCTGTCACACAAAATCTCAGACTGAAGCCAGGACATCAGTTAACCTATTTTCAACCATGCACACTACTTACCAGTAATCACACCTGCGGTTAGATAGATTTGAACAATACTTGTGCAGAAGGAGGCAATCACCATCCCCATTGAGGCAAAAAGGCCACCCACCAGCATGACAGGGCGACAGCCAAAGCGGTTGACACATACACTACAGAGTGGACCTAGGCAAGAAAAGCAAGTTACAGTTGCAACGATAAATCAATTTTTGCAATTGATTTTATCTCAGTTTGCATTTCTTCCTTGGTGGACTTAACAGTGTTAGGTTTACGGTTGGAATCGATGACCTTAAAGGTCTTTTCGAACCTTAATGATTCTGTGGTTCTTCGGATACTTTGTCCTTACTGTCGGCCAGTCTGGAAGAGTGTTCTTTCCTCTGTAGTCAAATATTTAGTCTTCTTTTGTCTTCAGAGTGCCATGCAGTTTTTCCTTTTAATCATCTCTAGTAGCTACTAAGTTACAAAGATCTAATTTTTTGTGCAAGCTGGATGTGCTTCAATAACTTTTGAATTTATGTGATAAATAGTAATTATTTGGAATACAAATAATGATATGCAGTCATTCATGCTGTAAATGGCTGTATGATTTACAAACATAACTGTATGATGCAGTACGGTTTCAAAAAGAGAGAACTACCTACCTGTTCCATAAAGCATGGCCAACAGAATAGAGGAAATCCATGCAGTGTCACTATATCCAATGCCAAATTCCCGGATAAGTTCTTTGAAGAAGACACTAACTGCCTTAGGAAAGGCATAGGAGAACCCTGTGATGATAAAACAGCCAAAAAGGACAGCCCAGCCCCAGCCTCCATCAGGGGCTTTAACACCAGATGGACCATCGTCAGCTACCACAGCTCCCATGACGAAGCTCAAGGGTGTTCCCTGAAAAAAAACAATTACAGTATATAGACCTGGTATATATACACCAAATCAGTACTTCATAGGAAAAAAGCCATTATAGCAGTTCAGGGTTGTATTTTACTTTCACAAACATGGAATAACTCCTGCATTAAAGCCTGCAGGATTTTCTGCTATAAAATCCTTCTGTATGAAGCTCTTGGAATATTCACCTGGGAGACTGGGAAGCAAAATCCTGGTGCATAACAAGTATTCTGTGCAACAGTGGACAAATCACCCAGGTATTTTGTTCCCTACTGAAGACAGAAATACAGTCCTGATGCACTGATATCTTGAAAAAATAGATCTCTTTGAACTTCTGATAAGCTATTAGTTTTCACACATCATGTAAGCATTTAAGCTGAACTGCAGTGAAAATCTGCACAGGCAGTTTTCTGTGGATGATGGGAGCTAGTAACTGCAGCCGTGCTCAGTATCACTGCCTGAAGCAAGTACTTTCCATTGTGGTTGTTACTACATTATGAGTAACTTTTTTTTTTTACATTTTATTTGATGAATCTTTCACATCTTTCATGTGCAGCCACAAGTGCCTTTGCATCTAAAAGAAACCCCATCTTTTCTCATGAGAATGTTATGTAGGCAGTGATGCTTCAAAGTTTTAAAACAGGTGGGGGAAGACACTGAAAAGGCAGATAAAGTGTACCTGCATGTGAGGAGTGGAGGGAGGTATTGTATCAGAGCAATTAGGTTTTTATAGGGTCTGCGTATTACAGAAGTCTAAAATGTTAAAGGGAGCTTTAGACAAGTTGTACGTTAAATCTTACATGTACAAAAGTGACTATTTCTTTAAAATGCAATTCATTACTTTTATTGGGTCAATGTTTCTTACAGTAGTGCCTAAAAGAGGAGTGCAAGTACAGTTGCACATCAGAGAGGTTTGTCACTAAAGAATGCTTCAACTTTTGAGAAGTCTGCATAGTGATTGTTGTGCACTGGGAATTATGTAGTTCATAAAGCTCCTTTTCAGAACCAGACTACATACAGCACAGCAACCTAGTTAATGCAGCCTTGTCTAGACAACTGAGCACCGAATGCGTGGTTGTCAATAGGCCTATATGGGAGTACTTACTAAGGAATTTACACCAGCATTCCCACTTCTTGGAAGAAACAACTTCATATGCATGATGTATAAAGAAACCTGGCCATGACAGTAGCTGTTCTATAGCCCTGGGCTGTAGGAGAAGGACAGTAAGCATCCTATTACTGGCTTCACCTCTTGTTTTCTGGAAATCAGGTATAAACAGAAAAATAATTGGCACTAGAACCTAAAATGGTTAAACAAGGAGCAAACCAGAACACCCCAATACAACTAGACGTCTGGGTGCCTGCTACTACAGATGGCTGATTTGCTTACTGCTGTGAGAGTTTGTAAAAACTCAAAGCTTGTTAGGTAATTTCTGCACCAGGCTTTGGGTTGCTAAATGAAAGTCTTAAGGTGCATCTCTGCCAATCATCCTAACACTGGGATCTGTCCACCCTTCAGAACTGTTATTCACAGTAACTTCTGTATGATACAAGATATAAAGCATGCTTCAAAAAAATTGTGGTTTTTTTTTAAAGGAATATCCAGACAGCACAGAGTACAGGCACAAAGTGTAATCCTTCATGATACTGGTAGCTCTGTAATAGTAATGATAACAGGGAAAATGGGGATTCAAACATCTCAGCACAAGTGTAGAAGATCAGGAATAAGATGTAAAACTGAAGGAGTCTGGGAGGCAGGAGCAATCATCCCACTACTTCCAAATTTTAAGACAGAACATCGGAGTGAATGTTTAAAATGCTGGAGGAAGAGTTGTGTAATTTTTAGTCTTTTGTATGAACCATCTTGGTAGCAACACAAGGTAATGGTACGTGAGCGTTCTGTTAAAAAACAGCAGTTTCTGCAGGCTGCTCACACAGTGCCGGATAGCAATATCCAGCCCTAGAAGAAATGGCTGACGGCATCCACCTCTGTGCTTCTTCCTGTACACAGGCAGGGGCGGTCTGCTTTACCGACTCTACAGCTGAGAGTTCTCTGCGGTCCCGCAGTGCTGAGCGCTGACAGTGAAGTGCGTCCAGGCTGCCCAAAGAGGCAGGCGGCTTTTGAGAGGAGCCGTCCTCGGCACCTGCTCGGCCGCACTCCTGCTCCTTACACCGCTCCGGGTGGCAGGAAGGGAACACAGCGCGGCCCGGGCCCAGCACCGGGACTCCTCGCGACCCCGCGCTGGGACGTGCGGCGGCGCGAGCCACCCCGCCGGACGCGCGCGCTGGCGGCCGCCGCACTGAGACGTGCAGGACGTGACTGGGCGGTCGAGCGGGCGGGGCCGGGCGCAGCCGGCCGGTGGGACCTACCAGGCTCGCGCGCCCCAAGGGCGGTGAAAGGTCCCTTTGCGGATGTTGACGGCATGTCAGCGCGTTCAGCTAAACGTTTGCACAGACCCGCGTACCCCACTTTCACATGGCTAAGCGTGCCCGCACACCCCCCCCGTCTTGTTCATCTGGTTTAGTCCATCCGTGGTTCACGTTAACACACCAAATTAAAACACCGTTAACCAGAACTGAAGGAACCCTGCCTCTCTGAACGTCTTCAGATGCACTTCACCCCGTTCCCTTCATCCTGTCATAGTGTGCTTTACCAGGCTCCACTGTATCCGCTTCCGTTAGAGCTAAAGGAAATAGTGGGGAGGTTCCCATGTGAAACCTGCAAACCAGGGTTAGCGCTAGGAGGGGTGGGCTCGCGGTTGACTTGCACTGACAACATTTTCACTTGTAATTTCACTTCAGCGCTGGGATACTGCCGGAGTGTATGATACTGTGACAGGAGGCTGCTACAGAACTGTTGCAACTGTTTCGTTTCCTGCTTTTGCTCGCTCAGCCCTGTTTAGAGGCAAAGGATTACATGTAACTGGCTGCAGCTCAGGTTCAGTGTCTCCACAACAGACATGATAGAACTGTCAGTATTTATTGCAGATCCCTCCTATTATAAGTGCGTTCTTTCTTCAGTAATGTGTAAAAGAAAGGGATTAAACGTAGTTAGCTCTGTGGGGCTTCATGCTCCTGAGAGTATCTTCCTGTTGCCATGGAAACTTAATACAGGATCAGTTAGGAGGAAATATTAGGTGATTGTAGGTAGCGCTGCGGGTGCTGTGTTTGATGTGATGGTACAGCATATATAAAAGGAGAGCATTAGTGTTATGAAAAAGGCCAGCTAGAAATGGCAAGAATCTATTATCGGTGTTTAGCCAATACCCCTATTGCCTATGTAGCAGTACTTTATGGCCAGCAGCATGGGTAAGGAAGGCCATTTGTGAGTATGTAGGCTGACCTGTGTAGCTTAAGAACTTCCCCTGAATTAATTTAAATATGTCAGCAATCTACCCAACTTTGGATTCCTGGAATAGAAATAAACAACTGTTATCAAAAATAAAACATGAAATTCCACGCAGGACACCTAGTTTAGACTGGAATTCAGTCTGGAACCGCACTAGGTTGAGAAATGTACAATTACCAAATGAGGAAGGTGGCCTAAGCTGAGCAATACAGAGATCCTGCTTCAGTTTTTTATCTGTGGAATGAAGAGAATAGCGATTCTCTCTTCACAGCATGTTGGAAGTGCGGGTACGCTGAAAAGTGTAGACTGTTCAATATTGTGTTAATAGAGTCATAAGCCTATATTTGCCCAAGGGTATTAAAATCTAAGCAGACTAAATAAAAGATGTAAGATGTATACTTGTATAGGTGTCATACTTGGTTCTGAGTGAATAAACATAACACTAACCAGCTCTACTGAAATTTTGCAGGAAGTATCCCCTGCAAAAATTTTAATGGGCCATTTCTTGTGGTTTAGCTGATTAAATATCAGCCAAATTAAATATATGCTCATTTCCAATGGCTGCTGCAAGCTCCTGTTCCCTACAAAATCATTACTGTATTTACTGATGCCTGCCCTGACCTCCTGTCCTCACAGAATCATTAGGGTTTAAAACTACTTTGGAGATCACCTGCCTACAGGTGAGTTTGGAATGTCTCCAGAGAGGGAGACTCCACAACCCCCCCGGGCTGCCTGTTCCAGTGCTCCAGTGCTAACACACACAACGTCAAGTTCTCCCTCGTGTTTAGGTGGAACTTCTTGTGTTTTAACTTATTAAAGAAAAGTAGCATTGCTCCTCATCCTGTTGCTGGGCACCATCCTCCTGGCACCCATCTTTGAGATACTTATATGTAAAAGCTCTGCAGTAACTTTCCCATTTTGGCCTTCTTTGTTTTCCTGTTCCACTGCCTTTTTTAAGGGTTTGCCAGCTTTCATCATTCCCCCATCTCTCCCTCAAAACCCCTAGGATATACTATATAATAATTCTGTGCTGTCTGTAGCTGAAGGTGATGTTCCATGCCAACACTTTACTATTAATCCCCAGTCCCCACTTAGCCTCAAACCATTTTAGCGTGCACTGCTACAGCGCAGTAAGTAGCGTACATCACAAGCTACTATCAGACTGCAATGACACAGTAAATTCACATTGCAGTTTATGTGTAGCAAATAATACTAACCACTATAGATTCTGTTATCTGGGTAAAGTGCTCTACAGGGGAAGTTGAGCTTGTTAATTTATTTGTTTTTGTAATAAAAATGTTAGAACCCTGTTCTTTACATTATCTGGCAAAATCAGATTATATATATTTTTTTTTTCATAATGAGCAGTACCCCTAACTTACACTGGGCCATAAGCAAAAGAATAAGCCACAGATCTGCACACTAGCCTCATGTTTTAAAATGAAGTATTAATTTGGCTTTCCTGACAAAAAGAAACATCTTTTGAGATAAATGCCTACATAAGTATTTTATTTAGGTACAAATACAATACTAACTAATTATCAGTTCAATCTTCTCAGGTCCCATCAAAAACCAAATATACTAGTTGTATAACAACAGCATTGGCAAATTCCCTAGTTACTGTCTCTATATCAAAGGCCCAGTTTTTGAAGCAGTGGACTTATTTTTCTAAAGCCTTTGAGTTTTTTTTACACTACATCCATTGCCGTAAGTGCATTAATGTCAGCATCAGAGTGGCACCTGAAGACCAGACAGTATCTGTCTTTCCTGTATGCACAGCAGAAGTAAAAAACATGCCTTCAAGTTGCACTTAAATTATCTGGCTGCATTCCATATACTTTCAAAAACAGAAGCTGTAGAATCCCAGCTTCAGTTGAATACTTACAATTTATTTTTCTTATATCATGAAAATTAACTTCAGCCTTGCAGCTATGGTGGCCTTGCAATGTGTCAGAGCTTTAGAAAAATAGAAAATCTTGTTAATTTTTTATAGCAGAAGTGTCCTTATTTTATCTAGTATAAAGCCAAAAAGTGACAGCCATATAGTAATTAAGGGTACAGTGGACGTATGTGCTTATTTTTGCAGAATACCATGGAATTGCCCTAACACAAAGTGCTGGTGTGCACATGCACTGTGTTTCAAGCTAGGTTTGTATATGTAGCTGAATATAGCATGAAAAGATTATCTGGCAAAGAGGTGTCATTTTACACAATGACTTTAGATAGTGCAGCTGCATAACATGGTGCCATACAGTAATATATGTGAATTCCCACTTCAGTGACAATTTAGAAGGTCACCCTAATATTTTTATAATTTACCTTGAGTTAGTCTTCCGACTGAGTCACAACAGGTATACTGTACTAATGGAGTCTGTCTCACATTTTTAGACTGCCAACTGCCACGTCTTAACAAATTACCGCTCCCTCTGAAATAAAAATTGCAAAACTGTATATGACTTCACTTTGTGACATCTTTAAACGGATTTTCAACTGCTTTACCCAGAAAGCACGCAAACTCGCTGATGAAGCGTGTGTGCATTTCCACAACCGATGCTAACGCTCTAAGCCGGTGAGGAAGTTGTATTGCCACAGCTCAACCTCACGTCTGTGAGCTTTTTCTTTCTCCACAGAACTGCTTAGAATAAGGATGTGAGAACGAGCAGTAGCACACAAGGGCTCTCTCCCGGCGGATGGAGTGGGGCTGCGGCGGCTGCCGCGCGGGAGAGGAGCGGGGTTGGGAGAACAATGGTGGCGGTCGCGGCGCCGCGAGCGGCCACGGCGGCCCGCGCGGCGCTCCGGGTCGGGCACGTAGCGCTCGGGTCGCCGCCGCCGATGCTCAGGGAGCCTGCAGGCGGCCGCGCGATTCCGCGTACGAGCGCCTCACCGTTCTCAGGGCGCTCGCAGAACCGAGTAACGGAGTTCACGCCCTGGACTCCGCGATGCCCTTATGAGGGGGCGATCCCTCAGACTGCGCGCCACTCCCTTTAGCGGGTCTGAATTGTCCCCGCTGTGACAAAGGGAAGTCCAGAATTTACTCCCCCGTGGCTGAAAGGAAAGCGGAGCAGCAGCGAAGGGATCGTGGGGACGGCGCTGAGCGCAGAGACCCCCATCACCCGACACCGATCTGAAGCTACCGATGGCGGGAACAAAGCCCGAGCTCGCGGGTGCCTCACGAGCCATCGGTGTAGCACTGTACGTGCGCTGAGGCCGCGGCACCGCGCGCCTGGGCGTGACCCGGCCGCCTGAGGAGGAAGCGGGGGGCAGCGCTCTCCCGCAGCAGCCGGAGCGGGGCTCGGTCGCTCAGAGCCTGGCAGCGCTGCCCGGCCGATGGCGGCGAGGACGCCAGGCGCCCCGCATCGCAGCGCGGGTTCCCCGAAAAAGAAAAACACCCCGGACCCCTCTGCGCGAGCAGGACCCAGAAGGAGGGCGTCCCCCGGCCCCCGTGAGGTGGCGCGAACGGGGTAACGACAATCCGCGCCGTCTCCACCGACTCTCCGGCGCCCTGCGCAGCCTCTGGCCGAGAGACGAAGCCGCGTGGCGCTTTCCCAAAGCTTCAGCCGCGCTCGAGCGCATCCGCCGGCCTGGGCGGCCCCCCGCAGAGATGCGTACTCACCCTGCCCGGAGCTCCGGAGTCGGGTCACCCAGCTCCGGACCTCCCCACGCTCCCCCTGGCGCTCACTCCCGTGCGTCAGCCAAGCACCCCACAACATCACTCACAACGGCTCCCCCTCAATACCTGAGTCACGTCCCACGCCTCAGCATGAAGATGCCGGTGCTCGTGCCGGAGCTCTGCCCGCCTTCCCCGTGGCCCCGCTCAGCCCAGCCCCGCCCCGCCCCGCCGCGCCCCGCCCCGCCCCGCCGCGCCCCGCCCCGCCCCTCCCCGCCCCGTCCCGCCAGCTGCAGAGCAGCCTCGGGCTGAGCGGGTGTGTCTCGGCCTGATCATGTGACTCACTTCCACTGTTACAGGTTCGCCCGCGCTGAGGCGCGGCAGCCGCGTGCGGTCGGGCCTGCCCGAAGGGGAGTCCCGCGGGCGCCTTGGGTCGCGGCCCGGGCAGAGCGCCTGCAGGTATGAGGCGGCGGCTGCGGCGCGGGCTGTGCTGTCCCGACATCTCTGTTCCAGGGAGTGACCGCGGTTTCTTTGTTGTCTCCTAAGGTAAGAACGGCTTTTCCGAGCTTCCCTGTGAGGTTTTTTGGTGGGTTGGGTTTGGGGGGTGGGGTGTTTGTTCGTTTTGGAAGTTTTTCGTTCTTCTTGGTTGTTTTGATCGTGATATTGTACATTCTGCAGATAACATACAGGCCCCCCTCCTCATCTTTTACCAAGGAAGCACCACCTGCAAATATGCCTGTTTGAGTTACCTCATTTTGCATCCAGATGGGATAAGCTTTCTGCAATGGCTCTGCTGCTAGTCATGCAAGTGTTGAATTATAAAACTGAATGTGCGTTGATATTGCTGTTATTTAGCATCCATACAGGCTGTGATTTGCTTCTAAAGTGTAGTGTAGAAAGCAGCGCTTAAGAAATTCGGGAGTAGGTGCTCCACTCCTTTGTGTGCTTACAGAACACAAGTCAGTGTATAGGGTCATCCACTTTTGCTCGGTGCTGTTAAAACCACACATTGAACGCTGTGTTTAGTTTTGTGTCCCTCGCTATAAGAAAGACGTTGTGGTGCTTGAGCATGTCCAAAGAGCCTGGAGCACAAGTCTTGTGAGGAGCAGCTGAGAGAACTGGGGTTGTTCAGCCTGGAGAAGATTCAGGGAGCACCTCTCCCCCTCGCAACTACTAAAAGAGGGTATAGTGAGGTGGGGTCGGTCTCTTCTCCCAAGTAACAAGCAACAGGACAAGAGGAAACGGCCTCAAGTACTGGGGGGGGGTGGGGTGTCGATTGGATATTAAGAAAAATTTCTTCCCTGAAAGTGTTATCAAGCACTGGAACAGGCTGCCCAGGGAAGTGGTTGAGTCACCATCCCTGGAGGTATTTAAAAGATTTGTAGGTGTGGCACTTGGGGATGGTTTAGTGGTGGATTTGGCTGTGTTAGATTTATGGTTGGACAAGGTCTTTTCCAACCTAAATGATTCTGTGATTCCTATCACTTGTGTGGGGACACACAGGGGTGTGTTTGCCTTAGCTTCTGATTCAGTTTTGCTGTAGTACCCATTTGTACCTGCTTAGGGATTCATTGCAGTAATACGCAAAGATGAGCAAGGCTGGGTCCTTTGTTTTGGGTAGATAGCATACAGCCAGTGAGACATACATTGCTAATCTTAAAGAGTAAAATGAGTTTTTGACTGTTTAGCATTACCTGGATTTAGGCCATTCACTTACTGGCTAAATGAAGATAAGTGCAGAAGAGCAAAAACCACTGATTCTTGTGGAGCTTCTGAAGCAAGCATTGCAGTGGCCCAGCAAAATTGCTGGAGTCTAGCATCTGAAGACATTCTTATGTGTCTTTACAGGTAATCTTGTTTCTCCAGGAAAAGGAAGTATGATCTACATTGCCAGTCCCAAAGGACTGGAAAAACTCCTACAGTTTTTGAGGGAGACAGTTGTATTTGTCATGACCCCACCCTCTTGACTCTAATTTCTCAAGACCAGTTCCATCCTGCGGAATCTTCTGCTTTGTTATTGCACTTTACTTGAATCACTGTAGAACCAGTGGAATTTTTAATGCAAACCTTAGAGGTATGTACTTTGTGAAGATGTTATCAGGAGGGACAGAGGTGCCTAGGAATGGAGAGGTGTAACAGTGGAAGTTGGTAAAATACTCAAAGCATCAGTATCTCTTATAGCTACTCAAATTATATAAGAGGCTAGATAAGGAAAGAGGTTGTTAGCTACACATGTTAAAAAGGCAAAAAAGAGGATTGTTGTGTCCTTCGCATATCAACATTACCCCTACTAAAGCCTCCAACTCTGCAGCCATGTGCTTTCTAGAGTTCAGTTGTAGAACATTCACACAGTTCAAGAGGTCAGTGGTTTTTTTTTTACCTAGAGGCAGAGGAGAGTCACTTCAGTTCATTTGTTTTTCAGAAGTGGATGTCCATACACATAGACCAGCTGCTGAAAAATCTGACTGGTAGTCTGTGGTCTCACTTTTGTAGCGGAAAGCTTCTGTTGTTTTTGAAGAATGCATTTTTCTGAAAGAGATGTGTTCATAAGAGGATGGCGTGCCAGGGTAAATGATAATCCCAAAATCAGCATCCAGATCACTGGATTTGATTCACTATTCAATAAGGCAGTAGTGTAAGTGAGCAGAACACAGGGTTGCTGTTCTTGCAGAAGCCTGCACAGAGTTGGGGTAAGCTCAAACATTTGGAACTGAGATGAAGGCCCAAACCCCCTATCTGTTAGGTAGGGTTATATTGTACATGTTTAAGCATTAAATATGATGCAGTACACTTATGAGTAGAGGGAATATTAAAAGTGCAGCAGAGAGACTGTAACTTGAGGCATCTAACTACAAAAGGAGCTTTGAAAGATTCTTCCTTACAGTTCTAACTAAATAAAAAGCAAACCACTGCATCTTAGTATTGTTCATCTGTAAGTATGCCACTTATTACATGTACTCTCAAAATGTTGTTGAGCTCATGAGGAATCATTAAATAGGCAAATTCTATGTCTAGAGTAGACTCTGAAAGTCTCAGTTTAGTTTCTTGCTAAAGGGGATTCTTAACAGGAAAGTATAATGTCCTTGGGCTAGATTCCACCAAACCTCCACTAAAGTCCTTCACTCTGTAATTTCTTACTAGTTTCCAAATAAGTAAGGATCCTGGTATGTTCTCTTTTTTTGCATATTTAATTTGGCTTTGTTATTTTTTTCTTTTGCACCTTTACAGCAAGGAAAGCTAATGATATGGTGGGTGCTGAGCAGAAGGGTGCATTGCTGGCTCATGGTCAATTCAATATCCATTAGGACCCACAGCTTTCCAACTGGCTGGCCCCAGGCTGTACACATGTATGGGATTATTGCTACCCAGGTGCAGGACTTTCCATTTTCCTGTTAAGCTTCATGAGATTCCTAGATTGTTTTCTTAAAAAACAGAGTGAGGTAGTGAATCCAATAACTGTTTGCCATTCACATCAGTAAAGATGGTCAGAAAATGCTGGAAATGTTTGCCTGATCAGGTTTCCAGGATGGCAGAAGTGACTGGAACATTGTTGTTACGGAGCATAAATAGGAAGAGGGTAGCTAACCTGAGGACAAAGCTTAGTTGCTTTGGAACATAGGGCTTCTGATGGTAAATGTCTTCCCTAGCACTTCCTGAACTTTAGAATTGCTTCTGAATATCATAGCAGTTTTGGGTGGTTGCTCTTCCTGTTCCAAAATCTAGCTGTACTCTATGCTGTTCCTGCAGTTTGTAGGTTAATCCCAATAATCGAAAGTGCCTCTAAACATTTATTCTTATTAAGCTTTTATAGATTTAATTTATTTTTTTTTTAGGCTGTGTTTCCTTGTTTGCATTCAATGGAGTCTGTTGTATTAATTACTGATTTTCACTGCAGCATTTTTAAGAATGTTCACAGAAACATCGAATATTTCAAATGGTTTCATACATGGCTAACTGTGCAGTGCATACACCTCTGCCTTTGATTCAAAATGTAAATGTAGCAGATCATGCTGCCCAAAGAGTCCTTGTAAGGTCTCTATTGTAGAAAGGTCTGTAATACTCAGAGTTGAAGTTTTGGTAATTTTTAGTTTGTTTCTAAAGTATGAAAATTAGGTATTTTTATATAGCTCTCAGGATTCAGTTGAAGAACATGAACTGTACCTACAAAAGTTTATATAGTTTTCAAAAATAACCCACAGTTGTTGTACAGGTAGGCATTGAGAGAGAGAGATGAAAATCGAATTCATCTAGTCTGGATAAAACTTGAACTTAAAGGTGTCATTTGGTTCCTAAATACTCGCTCAAATTTCAGAGGGGACCAAAAATTCCTCTGGAGTCCTTTGCAAGCTAAAAAGTAGGTCACTTTTATTTAGAAGATGATCTTTTAAATGCTAGTTCTGAATTTTTATATTTATTGTTTGTATACTGTATACCAAATACATTCCTTGGGGTTCTGGGGTAATAAGTATTCATTTGAAAGAAGGCTGCTCTTGAAAGACTTTTCTGAATGACATTTTCATTTTTATGTTTCATCAAGGTAGACTACATCCATATTCACTTACTGAGTCCCTGCATGATGTTTCTTAAGCCTGTTCCTCTGATTAGCGAGGTGTGCATCTTTGGAATGTGCTGTGGGTCTCATGTGGCCTGTGTCTTGGGACTACTTTTCCATAGAAGCAAGGATGAGTTTGGCAGGATACATAGTTTGCATAATCCTGGGTCTTGTTAGGGAGTTGGGCCATAATAAGTTGTACATGGCCTTTTGAAGGGAAACTTAAGAGTGCTTTTGAGCTTAGTAGTGTATTTGTAGCTGGGATTTACCCTGCTTTTCCTCTGAAACACAGCCTTTTTAGAGGGCGAATCCATTTTCTTTCTTTTGTGGAGCTATTTGTAAGTATTGGTATTTCACAGTACACTGATGGGTCCAAAGACTTGTGTTCAGAAGTGACTCTGAAGGTGGTTCTGAAGATGCCTGAAATTTACCTTTAGCCTAAATCTTAATGAATTCACTAGTGTTTTATAAAAAACAGAAAATACCTCTCTTCTAAATTCTTGCTACCTTTTTCCCTTTCAGCAAAAATTTTCTTTTAATCTCCATCTATGAAACGAGGACATTTCCTGTATTTATTTTGGGAGTATACAGATTTCTACATTGATACCAAAATCCGTGTTGTATAGACTGTGATCTTTTTGACTCACCATTAAGATAAAAATTTACTCATTTTGGACAGTATTGAATTACTAGAAATTACTCATTTGGGCAGCTGACGTGTTTAACTATGTGACTAGGGACTGGCTGAAGGTACCTTGGAGGAAATTACAGCTAATTTGGAAAAAGGGGGGGGGGGAGGAAGGGTTGCATAAGATAATGTGGTTGAGAGATTGGGCAACTCTGGGGTAAGCCATAAGAAAAAGGAGTATGCCACCAGTCAGCATGGTATATAGATTTAGATATTTACCTATTATGTACTGATTTTGATGAGTGCTTTTAGAGGCCCACTGCAGAGTATAAATTATGCTGGGATTTGCACTATAATTTTTGTGTGCTCAAATTTGGAAAATCACTTGAAGTCAGATTTCACTGCTGTATTTTAAACCAGAGGTGATTCATACAAACAAATTAACTAAATCACTTTATTTATAGTGTTCTGAAATCATATGTAGATACACTTCATGTAGCTAAATGAAACTTGATTTATTTCTAAAGTCTAATTATTAGTTCTGATTCTGATTTTCAATAATAGTTACAGATAGAAGTAAATACCTGCTCTCTTTAGATAACATAGGGTTAGGAAATACTCTTCTGATGACCTAAGGAAATACATATGTATAAAAGAACTACTGGTAATATTCTGTTTTGTTTAAATGAGTGTACTTCAGGCATAATTCAGGCAACATTCAGGTTTCTGAAACGTCTCCTATCTGGCAAAGCTGTATCTTCCAGAAACCTGAAAAAGTGAGAGCGTTACAGGAAGTTTGCCCCATGACTTCTTCCTGCAAAGCAAGTCATCGAGTGACTAAGGGAAAATCATGCTTTAATCTAGCTCGTGTGTCACTCTTTCCTGTGTCATACAGACAGTGTAGTCTGGTTTAGTTGACAGATACTTTTTTTTTAATAATTAAATACCTTGGTAGCAGAACTTGCTTATCTGTGCTGCATGGCTTCATTTTGTAGTTGGCCTGAGCTTGTTTTACAAGCTTTTAAGAGTTTTTCACGTGATGCAGTGCAATTTGCAGGGAATGGGTAGTTTGTTCCATTTGGGCCAGTTCTTAATAGCTGTAATTGAAACGGGCCAGGACTCCTCTTCCTGATCTGCATGAGGGAGAAACTGTTTTATACCGAACAGTCTGATAAAACGTGTAGGGAGACAAGTGAACAGTAAAATGCGATTTGAGAGTACTGAATAATGTATAGCTGTGTTCTGGGAGAAGGGGCTGCTATTGGGAGACCAGGGCTGCAAAGGAGTGCGCACATGCTCACACAGTGCGGAGGTGCTGCTGTGTTGCAATGGAGAGGGTGCAGAAGATACAAGGAGTGAGAGAAGCCGAGAAGCGCCGGTCTGTTGAGCAAGAAGAAGGGCAGTGAAGGGCGCGGGCGATCCCCAGCAGAGCTGCGGGCGCTGAGGGAGTCGGGCTTGAGCGGGCCTGCTCGCGGGCCGGGGCGGGGCCGCCACAGCGCCGATGGGGCGTAAGCGGTGCTCGCCACGAGCCCCGCCTGGAGCGAACCGGGGCCAGGCTACGGGGGCCGCGGTTCCCATGGGGACGGGCCCGCCTCTTGACCGGGTGTTTGCCGCCGCGGCTCCCGTGGGACGCGGCCTATGGAGGTGAGCGGAAGGACGGGCAGGTTGGTGCCAGGCGGAGCCGAGCCGCCACCTGAGTGATGCGCGGGCGCCATCAGAAGGCGCAGCGGCCCGTTGTGCCGCAGCTTGTCCTTCAGAGCTCCCGATGCGGCACCCGTGCACCTTCCGCCCTTTTCTCTCTCTGGGGACCAGCTTCTTTGCTGCACCCTTCTACATAGTGCCCTCTGTGTGCTGCCTCTGAGTCCCAAGCATTACCTTGTGCTACTGTGTGCTCCTCTCTACTGAGAACTAAGAGACTTGACCTTGACAGCCTGCCTGCCATCTGTTCTTCTGCCTCAGAGCATCTGACCCTCTGGGCCCTCAGTGTGACTTCCCACCCTCCTACTGGGATCTGCTGGCTGCCACTGGCAGTGTTTTCTTTCACTCCCACTTGATTACATCTTTATGTTCCTCTGTCCCCTCCAAGTGTACAAGCCTCTAGTCCTGCGGGATACTTGATCCCTAGCTTTCTGGTAGCATTGCCTTCATCCATTTGTCTGTCTCTTCCTGTCCTCCCTGAGGATACTTGCTCTAGGGACTCAGTGTCCTTGTTCCTCATGGTGCATTGCCCTCATTTTACATTCCTGACCCCTCTGTAGAATATGTGCCCATTTCTCAGTCCCAGGAGCAATCGTTTCTTCTCACCATACCCTATATTTTACTTAGGCGGTAACTTATGCCTCCTTCTCTTCTGACTGTCCTGCATAATGCTAAGCCGTCATGTACCCCACAGCATAGCTTGCCCTGTACTTTGCCAGAGGTGTGTCACTGCTCAGTATCTGACATCCCAGGTTTCTCATGTATGTTATTACTCATTATCCTATCCCCCAGTTCTACTATATTTTATCTATTCCAGTTGGGTTATGTAATAGTGTATATTTGCTGTTTATATGGCTAACTTAACTTGTAAAGTAAATAACAAACCAGCTACTAGCAGTAAAGAAGGAGATACCACATAAGTGATGCAAACTTGGAACTTGATGTTTCTTGTTGGAACTATGTTGACAAGATTGGCGCAACTAGTGTGTCTATGCTGATTGCTTGACATGCAGCACAGAGTGAAACGGCTGTGCTAGTACTCATGTGGTAGGAATCACCAAGGATGACAGTTGTAGCTAGAGATACTTAACTGATACTGGCTATGTGGCATTTTCTTTTCTGTAGTTTTGAAAGGAAGAGAAGCAGTCTTGGTTTATTAGCTCTGCTAGTCTGTCATGCATGTATTACTCGTCTTACTCTTGATACAGTAAGGGTATGTTATAAAGATAGCAAGGAAGAGAGAAGCAAGTACAGCTTCTTTATACTTTAAACAACGTTTTAAAGCTTTAGACCTCTTACAAAGAGGGATTGTATGGAAGTTTGAAAGCTCTTGTTACTTTGAAATGTGCTTCCGCATCACCTTGTTTTCCTTATTTGGTTGAAAAGTAACTGTCTCAAACATGGCATCTGACTTCTTGTTGAAGTAGCATCTTAGTAGTAACAGCTGCAAAAGCTCCACTGAATTGCCTCTTTCTGGGTAGGCTTTAAGTAAGTGGTTGGACATTATTATTTTTACTGTTTAGGTTGTATGAGTAAACTGTGCTTGTTGTAAGATGTTGTGTCTTGCTTGTACGTACACTCTTTCCTAAATCATCTGTTAATATTCTGTGTAAGTTTACTGTTCTTTTGACTGTAAGACATCCAGGCAATTGGTGCAATTTATATTTAAAATTATACTGCTATTTACATTATGGCTCTTATTAAAACCAATGTGAAATTATAAATACTGCTGCTATCAAAGGCAAAATGTTCCCTTCTCCCCTATTAAATTGCATTTCTAGGAAATACAGCTCTCTGGAAAGCAGTATTTTAAAATTACAGAAAGGTGTGTTCGTTCATATTTTTATATAAAATGAATTGTGTTATATGTAACCCAAACTCACCTCAAGATACCACATTCAATTTACGAGTGCTGTTAATTTAAGTGAGATAATATGGAGATAGAGAAGAGGGTTGTTTTCATAGGAACCTGTGTGGTGCCTTTTAATTTTAAGGTAATTGTAGAGAGAGATTGTGAAAGAGCTATAATTTTTCTTAACCAACTCTTTTCAAGAAAACTTGTGATTTCAATTTGATGATTTCAAGGACGTAATAGGCTGGAGCTGCGGTCTTGTTTTTTGTTCGTCATGCAAAGGTCTTGCCTAATAATGTACTGCTAACTTTAGCTAATAAAACATATGTCAGGCTTTTAAAAAGCACTTATAAAAATATTTTCATGCTTTAGTGAGTATAGACTGAGCATAGTTTCTTTCAGTGCCTTGGGTCCGGAAAACATCTTGTAGGTGTTTTTTATTTTTAATGTATTTACAATTGGGTTGGAGGAGGGAACTTAAGATTTATCTAATCTTTTGAACTGGTAGCCATCAGATGCATTTGAAGCAACAGTAGTAGCTGAAAGGAAGATACAGAGGGAACAAATCTTTTAGTGTTGCATTTCCTAGGTAGGGAGGCTTTAATGTTCATGACACCGACTTTAAAAAAAAAAAAATCTGTATCTGCTTACCCAAATGAAGACTATTCTGCTTACACTATATTCTACATAGTAGCACAATCTGAAGATTGCCAACAGAAAGCAGAATATGAAAATAATTTTATTTTTTTTTTATTGCTTTAGGGATAAATGTGAAATCTAGGCCAGCAGAATTGAAGTCCATCATATCATTGTGTCTCTAGCGGTGTTTGTTACTTGGTGTACATGCTGCAATATGTCAAAAAGCAGCTCAAAGACATGCATGAAAAATTTTATCAAATTGAAAGGTTTTTGGTTTTTCTTCTGTACCCTAAGAATTTTTGAAGAGAGAAATGAAGAGTTAGAACAGTATGATATCACAGTTACTCAAATGAAAACATCTGAAAATGCTAAGAGGCAGAGACTAGTGGTGCTAGAGTACAGCTGGTTAAAGTGGAGCAAATGCTTGTCAAGGAAAGAAACAAAAAACCTTAATTTTGTTATTGCTGCTGACAATACAACATGTTGAAGAACATTAATTAAGAGTTGGAACAGTTTTGTAGGTGAGATGTGACTTCCTTAAAATTGCGTTCAGGAAAAGAGAAGTTTAGCTTCTCTGGGAGAGGTTTGGATTGGAATGGTGTGGTAAAATCATTCATACAATAAAGAGCACTTTGAGCATGGAGGTCTGGTTATCTATTCTGACAGAGGAACACCTAGAACATGAACAGAGTGAGGGCTAACAGATGTGACTTAGGCTGTCTTTGCACCTTCTGTATCTTGGTTTCACAATGACTTGTGTGATTTCTGGTAACCTGTTAGAGATATGATAGCATTATGTGAAAGTGAGGATGCTCCTAAACGTGCAGCTTGTCCCTACATAATTTATGTAGTAGTTGGAGGGACAGTATGACTGGATGGAGATGGCAAAAGGGAAACACAGTGTGGGGAGCAGAAAAGGATTTGTCAGAAAAAGAATGCTTTTTCCTTGGGCACTGAACACCTCTGGGAAGTGAGATGAATCTGAAAGTATTGTGTGTCTCCTGTGTGTTAAATCAAGATGCACTTTCCTTCTATGTATGTGAGGAGACAAATGATAATGGTATCAACCATTGTCAATAATATTGTCTAAGGTTATTAGACATCAGTTGCTATGTTGTACTGTGGATTCAACACAAATGGTTCAGCCTTTCAGCTATTTTAAACTGTTGCAAGCTAATCTTAAAATGGGAGTTGGGTTTGTGCACTCTTAAATGCCTTTTATCCCACCTTCTCTGGTAGGCCTCTGTGAAAGAAAGAAGTCTGTTGGGGCATATCTATCATGGGACCAAGATTTATGACCAATAAAACCAATTATAATATTAAGATAGCTGAAGCAATGCCCTTGTTTAGCTTGGCCACTCTCACTAATTTTTATTATTCTGTATAGACTTCCAAATCTTGTGGGGAGCAGAGAATAAAAGATTATTTCTTTCCACACATCATTCTTGTTTGATAGAACTATTGTCTTCAGCTGTAAACAGTGTCTTAGGGATTATCCTGTTTAAAATGTTAATTGCTGTAAACTATTTGAGTCAAACTGCATTTGTAATGTGGAGATGACTAGATAAGTTTTAAATAAGTTTTTTTTAGTTATTAGGAGTGATCTGGAAGTGAACCTGGAATTCCTCAAAGATCACTGACTGATTTATGTTACTGTAGTTCTGGAACGTATTCAAATTCTAAAGCCACTTCAGGAATTTTATATGAAGCATGTCTTTTGGGAATGGATGGAGGATTTTGAGTCTTCTATGCCTAGCATTGCCCTTTTGCTAGGGTAAGCTGGGTACTAGTCACTGAGCAGTACAGCGACTACTCTTCTGATCTGACGTGCCCTAAGAAGTTGTGGGATGAACAAGGGAGGTATAAAAGTGCCTGTCTGGGCTATGCAGAGATGCTGCTTATGTTACTTTATTTATATATCCAAGTGTTGGCTACAGAATTTGGATTGAGTCAGGTGAAGTGTAAATTTAAAAGCAAAATCATAGCAGAATATGAAAGTAAATATGCATTTAGCTTTTTATGACTATCCAGTTCTAGTTTGCAGTTCTGTTTACATATTTGTTATATGATCAACCAAGTGCTGTGGTCATTCAGCTACCAAAAATAACTGCAATATAGAGTTGAAAGTAATTAGAAGGTTGCAGAACTACACAATATCAATCCACGTCTGTTTGGCCACCTACCAGACTATACCAAGCCTGTCGAGTCTTGCAGGGATGAACCCAGAGCTTGAAACGATTCTGGGTATCATTAGAGAACTTACTGGTCACAGTAGCAGTATTGGCTTTTTGTATTTGTTTGAAATATTGGCCTTACTAGTATTTTTCCACTGTGTCTCAGAGAAACATTTTTTGTTAGTAGCAAATACTAGGAGGAGGAGGAGAGGAAAAGATATGAGCTGCTTCTATTTTTAAATGTATCTAAAATATCAGATTTCTGCTGGCCAGCCTTTGTTTTGCCATTTCTTATGTAACAGAAACTGTGGAGAAGAGGAACTCTGTTAAGTGGAAGTCTTGCAATCCTTTTCAACAGATCCTCCAGCAACTTCAAAAGTTGCATATATTATTGATAAGTCACAATTGTTATGATTGGTTTCAAATGACTTATGAGAAAAATTTTGATGGCGACTTTCTTTAGGGAATTACAGCATCTTGTATTTACAGTTATGTCTTACTGTTAAAAATATTACATATGGATGCCTCATTAGGTCACCAGAGATGCTCTTTAATGTGTTCTGGTTTTGTTCTAGGAATAGTCACATAGATCATCAGCATCAGGAGTGTGTGAACCTGAAACATCAGATGGAGTGGAATATCCATGAACTGGAAGGAGATCTTGCTTGTTAGAAAGGGGTATAAAAATATGGACACACAGTGTTGTGTTGCTGCAGAGCCATCTAGCAATTCTGGTTTGACACTGTTGTAGTTACATAAGCTTTTAGGTTTTTTTCTTTTTTTTTTCATAAGTTGATGGGATTTGAAATGACAACTTAGAAAATTATGCACTACTTGGATAGTAGCTGTTGGTTTGTTTGCCTGGCAGCTGTCCCTTGTGAGGAACTCTTAAGAACATGTTTCGTAATCTGATATTGTGTAAAATCGTTTTCTGTAGACAGCACATTGCTATATTTGTTAGCCGTGGAACTGCAGGAGAGGTCAGCATTAGGGAGCGGAGGCAGTTTCAGTGAGCTGGGTAAATGTTTCTTGTTATTCTCCTCATTACAAGGCTTCCTCACACACACTTCTGCCTCTTATATTGCTGTCCTTTCATCAAAAAAGATAATCAGACTAAGAATGAAATTCGACCTTCTGACTGTGATACTTTAGGAGGAGCTTTATACCTATCTGTATTCTAAACGTTAAAGAATAATGAAGCCTGCTTTCCTTTGCTTTTGTGTAAAAATGTATTTGATATTAAAATTACTTTTAATTGTTTACATGAGTGTGTGTGTGAGGAAGTCTTTCCCATAGCTTCCTATTTCCTAGCAGCCCTCTTGTCACTTTATCTCCAGTGAAATACAGAAGCTTAAAATCATTTAGGTTGGAAAAGACCTTTAATATCGAGTCCAACCATAAACCTAACAGAGCCAAATCCTCCATTAAACCATTGTCTGCAGTGCCACATCTAAATATCTTTTAAGTACCTCCAGGGATGGTGACTCAACCACTGCCCTGGGAAGCCTGTTCCAGTGCTTACTTCTGTTAATGTTTGGTTTATATTTAAAATTTTACTTTTAAGTTGTGTCAAAAAAGGCTGAAATAATTTGGGGGTTTTTATCTATAGCTCAAGACTGTTCAGTCTAATTTGCTAACTTCTTTTAACATACACTTCTGTCTTATTTTAAACCTGTTTTTTTTTTTGTGTGTGTGAGTGCATGCTCAGGAAATTAATCTGTAAGTGAAAACTGAATATTCAAGTCAGCATTTTGTGCTCCATGGATTCCTACAGTCTCTTATTTGAAACACCTAACATAGCTCTCTTTCAGTTCTTCAATTACTGTGAAGAATATTTTCAATATGGTAAAAGAATATGTTAAATGGAGTGGATTACCTGTTAAAATGGCTTCTTTATGAGTCATCTTAACCCAAAACAAGCCAACTTTATTTTTAGGATTACCTGATCCTATAATTAGGTGAGATGATGATGTTCTTTGTGCTAATCACAGCGTCAGTTATGTGGTAAATTGGAGTTAAACTCTGCAGTGTCATAAGAAAGATTCAGCATTGGTCTTAAGTCCAGCTAAATAGTGGCAATAGAAGCTGCAGATGAGACATAAAAGTCTGGAAATCTTGCTCTGCAGAAGAGAATGGAGTCACAGTGCTTGCTTAAGAGAGAAGGATGCTCTCATTAGGATGTAAGTGACCTGATTTATCTTGTTTCATAAACTGTGATGAAAGAAATTGAGAACATCATACCATTTTTGTGCCCAGTTTATTTATGTGAAAAGCTCACAGTAATTCATGGTTAAACAGATACCACACCTCAAGTACTGTGTCAGTTCTGGTGCCCACAATTGAAAAAAGACATGGACAGACTGGAGAGGGCCACAGAGGTGATTGAAGGGCTAGAGAACTTGCCCTGTGAGGAAAGACTAAAGGAATTGGGTCTTTTCCAGGAGAAGGCTTGAGGGGACTTTGCAGTTTTCTAGTATGCTACAAAGAGGATGGAGGATCTCCCTTCACAAGGAGCCCCATGGAGAAGACAAGAGGCCAGGGGTACAAGTTGCGCTGGGAGAGGTTTCATCTCAATGTAAAAAAGATTTTTACAATGAGAACAATTATTGCTGGAACCATTGTTGTAGGGACAGAGAAAAGTCCTCACCACTAGAGGTTTTCAAGGTATGATTGGACAGGGTACTAGATAATCTCATCTAGGCTCCTTTACCATGAAAGCCTGGACCAGATGATCTTTCCAACTCAGGCTGTTGTATGTTCTATATATATTACTGCAGCAAAATTTGTGGCAAAATTTCGATGTATGCATATAAACATTAGTTTTATGATTGACTTAATCAAGAAACCTCTCCTTAGGGCTTAACAAGAAAATGAGATCATGTGGAAAAGTATTTGGGAACAACAGACCAGAAGGACTTCTTTCATAGCCAGCCTGGAAAGTGACAGCTGCCAGTTGAAGAAGACGACTGGAAACTAAAGAATTTCTGCATTTTGTATGACTGGAAATACTAGTTTACAGTATGCATTTGGCTCATGAAAAAGTCCCTCTGAGCTCCTAATTAAAAAAAGTTATTGGGTAGTTTTATGTTCAAGATTGCATCACATATTTTGTTAATTGTCTTAAGCAAATATATATTAACATGGGAGGGTGGTTGTTCTTGTACGTAGACTTCAAAAACAAGTTGTGGTGCTAAAACCAGGCCAGGATTCTCATCTGACTGAGATTTCTTAGGAGTCTGCCTCTAAAGAATTCCAAAATCAATCAATGCATGGGCAGGAAGAGAAGTTGAGGGCACAGCTGGCCAAATTCCATAAGGATGAAGAATAGTAAAGATGACTAAAGCTTTGTTTAAAGCTTTGTCTAAAATGACATTTACAATCAAGCTTATGAGCTCCCTGAAGTCTTGACAGCTTCATGTTTTGAAAGCTCAGCTTGTGTTGAAACTGGTCTTGAAAGCTCTTAAATTTTGCATATGAGGTTTCTCTCATTTTGTGCATCTCTGATCTCTCTTTCCTAGTTGTGTTTTCAATGTATGTGTGTGCAGCAGCCTTTGAGCTTAGGATTTTTACCCTGACAATCCAACAACTTAAATTCCTAGCTCTTTTGTATCCCATTTCCATTATTAGCAAATGGGAAACATGCTGTGGATGGTATTGCTGAGAGCAGTATTGGTGTTGAGCAGTTTACGCCAGCTTTGCTGAGGTGACCTCCAAAGGTGATTGTAAATACCCATAGAGATGGACCCTAGGAGACTGCTGAGCTCTAAGCAATTAAGATGCTTTTGTCTAGTAAAATACTTACAATAGAATGTAATAGATTTGGAAAATAGAACAAGGAAAGAAGATGAGGACAGTAAACAAGGCTGAGATTTAAAACAAAACAAAAAATCAAACTCAAAACATCCTCAGTATTTATCCTGCTGCAATCAACAGCTTCTCTCTGTGTATTGTAGGTATAAACAAATGTCTCTGGTAGCTGAGCAAGAATGGATACTGGAGCAGAATAAAATGCAGGCAGAACTGGACTGGCAGCACCTCTGCGAGAATGCAGAAAGTAATTGGTATCAGAAATCAGAGGATCTAACACAAAGCCTGTCTTCAGCAAGAGAGCAGGTGAGAATTTCACGTTAATGTTTTTTAGGAACCATCTGTTGCATAGAGAGATACGGAGATTTTCTCACCATGGTGTTCTTCAGGGGAGGCATTACCTCAATTTTCTTTCAAAAATCTGTAAAATGGTAATTCTGTATTGTGTACAGCAGTTCAGCAAATATATTTCATGAGAGACCAGATTAATTTTAAAGGACAGTCTCTAATAGTCTTTTAGCCCTTGTAACAGTCAGGTTGGCTTGAGAGATGCCGCTGCTTTTCTCTTGGCATTGTAGCAGAAGAAAGATTTCTTTTAGAGTGGCCCACAGCCAAAAAGAGTTTCAGATCACAGCGCAGCTTGAATTCTGTCAAGGGAACAATATTAGTCCTGGAAAACTCAAGAGTATTTTTGTAAGGGGGGTGGGGGTGGGGAATCCTATTTTGTGAAGTGTACAAGCTTCTGTTTCTGAAAAATGAAACATGTTTATTGCTTAGAGACTGTTATACAATGGGCTAACCATTATTCTCAATGACCAGTTGCCTAGTAAACTCCTTGGCACAGAGAAAGCACTTGTTTCCAAAGTATAGAATGCATTTACTCTGGTGTTTTATTTTACCATCATCTTCCAAAAAATGTTGATAGGCATCAATGGGTGTAGGATAGGAACACATCTGAGAGATGAATCAGCATTGTCCGTATCGCATACAGAAGATGAGACAACAAAGCCAAGTTACTTTTCCATGAAGAGTTTTTGACAGAACCAAATGGATGTGCTTTAAGTCCCTGTCCCTATTTTTTCTTCGATTTTCTTTCTCTCGCTCCCTTTGTCCCCTCCCTCCTCTCCATACCCTTTGTAGTGATGTCCTCTGCTTTTCCTCCATCCTACTTTGAAGCTGATCTACAGAAAAAAAGCCTGCAACTTGCATGACGACTGTTCTTTCTGCTTTGACTGTTGAGAGAGAGCTGACAATGCAAGCATTGTTTAATCACGGTATTTTTACCTGAAGGAAACAGGGTCGACACTGTCTTGAATTAGGTGAATTCATTCTGACAACTTTATGGGGCATTTTTCCATTGCACTTTTTTTTAAGCAGTTCATCTGTTTCATATGTTTAATTCAAAATACAGACATATCTAGTCTGGAATACGCATAGATTAGGTGTCATAGGCTTCATTATGGCTCTGATCCATTACTCAATGGCAAAAGGAGCTGTATGTACAGTTGCTCCAAAACAAAAATGTACTGTACCATCATGGCACATCAGAATGGAAAGAATTAATTTCTGGAAAGTTCACAAGGGTCTGTGTTAGTTGCAATTCAGGGTAGATTTTAAAATTGTAGTTAAACTTTCAAGGCAATGCTTTAAAACAGTAATTTGCCAGCTGTTTAAAATAATGCCTTTTATTTCAGTGTCACAAAATAGTTTTTCTTTGATTGCTACTTATTAAAATACATATATTAAAAGAGAACCATTCAAAATTGCAATCATAATGCTGGTTTGAAACCGTGCTGAAGGATAAGGCATTGCGAGTAGAAAATTGTCCTTTGTAAAGGAATGAAAGTAGAATGCGCTGCAGCGTGCCCTTCTGGGCAGCTGCAGATGCTCAACAGCAAGCAGTTAAGAGTGTATTATCAGAGCTTGCTGAGAAGAAAAAGCAGTGTTAAGCAAGCCTAGTGGTTTCTGAACACAGAAAGTGATGTATTCAGGATACTTTGTGTAAATATTTTTATAAAATAATTAGACAAAAGCAGACTGCTTGCAAAATCTTACCATAGAGCAAGTTGGTTTTCCACTTCAATTTCAAACTAGACTGATTGTAGGTTGATTGCTCAAATACCGAGAGAACCAGAACTGGGAAAGGGTTCTTTTACTGTTCACATTCACTGATTTCTTCCACTGTAACTGACTGTTCTTGTTGGCAAGACTTCGTTTCCATTTTCACACTTTTCTTTCTGTTGGTAATATACTCTCTGTTTTGTACTTTTAGCCTGTAGGATAAGCAGTACCCATCACAGCAGAATTATTTTTGTCTCTGTTTTATGTGAAGGGCTCTTGTTTAAAAAACAAATAAATGCCAAATAAATGCCAGAAAAATTATTGGGAACTAGAACCTTTCATCTTAAATTTTCTGTACAAAATTAATTGTAAACAAATGGGGAAAGTGATTGAAAGTTTAAAATTGATAAAAATTGTGTCAGTGAGTCTTCTTAAAGAAGGAATCATTTGTTAGCTACCCTCTGATTCAGATGATTGAGGCAAGAATAGTTTAAATACACCCTAGTACAGTATCTTCAGCATAAAGGCCCTTTCCTCAGATTGGTTTGAGACCCCATGAGGATGCAACAAATATTGCAGTAGTCATTCTTGACTTTAATGGCGATGTGACACACACCAGCCTGGAAAATCTTGCTTGTAAATGATTTTGAGTATGACTTGGGCCTTGTCTGCCTCACTGGAGCATGCTTATAATATCATACAAGTGCACAGATAAAAGATTACTTGCAGTAGTTCTGAATGCTTACGTGGTGTTCTGTCTAGACCCTTTTCCACTGGCAAAAGTCTGGAACTGCTGTATTTCTGATTGAAACTGTGGTAATTAATTTGTATGTTGCAGGTTGAGATGAAGTTCTGGGCTCCAGAAAAACCCTGAGTGATTTGATACCTACTGGTGCCTTTCCCTTCATGCCTTTTCAGTCTCTGTCCCTTTTCTTCACCTTAACAGCCTCAGAGAAATTGTGAAAGCAGAATAGACATTAGCCTCATCTTATGCATACCTTCTACTGTTAGGGCAGGAAGAGCCACAGGAGAAAGAGGCTGTAGGGCAGGTGTTGTCTTTATGACAGGGAAATTTAATTTGAAGGCTATTATGTTTAGATCATGCTTTCACATCGCACTCACAGACCAGACTTATGACTGGGGAAATAAGGAGACTGAAGGAAGTGTAGAATGACGGAGGAGATCAAAAAGGAGTAATGTTTGAGTCTGTGCGAGGCATAAATACTGACACTGAAGTGTTTTTCTGACATGTCTTATGTGCAAGGCCTTACGGGTTGCCTTTCCCTCTCAAAAGGCAGAACTGCTGCTTTGCACAATTTAAGGTTAGGGTTGAAAACAGTGAAACACTTTTTGAGGCTCAGAAACGTGAATTAGCAGCACTCAATACAAATATTCCAGAAACATCTGGTCTGGACTGTCTGTGAATCAGGATTCATTTAGTGACTGTAGGAATGTGTAGTCCACAATTGCAGGGCTTTCTAATACTCTTGTACCAAATAGTATCTGCATTTCTTAAATGGCTGATGACAAATGTTTCCATCAGCTACAGAGGATTTTACAGAGGTAGAATCTAAATTCTGCATTCTCTGTTTGGATGAAACCACAGTTATAATACACTGTCATCAGTCTGATGTAACGTCTTTAAATGTGTTTGCAGTCACACTCTGAATGAAGAAAGAGAAGAGGTAAATAATATTGGCACCCTAGTATCCTTGTCCTTACATCCCATGGATCCTACTAAAACTTCTTCCTGATGATTGTGCTAGAATTTCAAGGAAATCCTGGGTAGAAACATCAGGAAACGTGTTCTCCAATCAATGTCTGTGTTTGGGTTTGTGGGGTTTTGGGGGGTCTTTTTTTGGTTTGGTGTGTTTTTGTTGGTTTTGTTTGGTTGGTTTTGGTTTGTTGTTGCTGTTGCATCTGGTTTTCCTTTTCCTTCCCTCCCCCAAAATTGTGAATTTGGAAATTGAAGAGGCGCATGAGGGGAAGCTTTTCCATATTTGTCTTTTTTTTTTTCTAAACATATGTTGCTGACTGTTGACAAGAATTGGATTCTGGAACTAGCAACCTTTGGTGTAACAGAGTAAAGCAGTTCTTACACTTTGTGGTCTAGAATGTTTCACATTTCTAGTCCTGATTACACCATCATTTTATTCACACAGGACTACCTTTCCAAACTAAATCTCTAGAATAATCTGTAAGGTTGCATGCAGCCTGTGGAGAAAATGCTGAGCAATTCCCACTCAAAAATTTCAGAAATTGAATTATTCTGGGATTACTCGGAAATAAGCAAGCTGCTGGTATTTTACTAATATCAGTCAGGTTTTTTACAGAAGTTAAACCAGTTTTGGCAACTTTGCTTTTGTCAGTTTCTTCAGTTCTGGAAATCTAAGAATGACATTTGCTCATCAATTCATATTTGTATCAAGTACAATTCCAAAAGTCAGGCTTCAAAGCCTTTGTGAAGGCAGAGCTTCAATTGTTATCTGATAGATGTTCCTTTTGCATTGTTCACTGTTAGCTTATCTGTAACTAAAGTACAAACAGAAGATACTGCTACTTATCTTAAATCTTAAGTGCTGAGAGGTTTTCTACCTGTTCTCCATTGTTCAGGTTGTCTAGGTGTAATCCATGCACTCCTTCCTCTTTTCCAGTTTAGCAAAGTATGTCCAGCTTCTTCATGCTCTTGTGAACAAATTATCTCCAATGACACTTTCAAGAATTTGGCTGGTCAGAAAAGTGACTGCTGTTGAACCAGTAAGTTCTTTAAGGAGATGGGTTACCCACACATGGAAGAGCTAGAGATGGCACACTTCAAAGAACAACAGTGATAAGACAGAGCTATCTCTGTGGCTATTCTCCTCCCCATTTATGCCTTCTTCTATATCTCAGGTTCTCTACATACCACTTTTTTCCCCTGACAAATCCCCAGAATAACCAGATGTCATTTTTCTCTTTCTGTGGTTCTTTTCTCCCAAGTCTGTTCATGGATTGAAAGTACTAGGATCTCTGTGTGATGGTGTGGAGAAAATGTGTTGCTCATTAATGAAATGTGTTGTCTTGTTATTTTACAGATATTTCAGTATGATGATAAAACTTCTCTAAGCAAAAATATTCCTACCTTGGAAATAAAAAGGCTTCAGGAGCAGAATGCCAGTCTTCGGGCTGCTGTTGCACAAATGAGGAAAGAAATGGAGAGTCTTGATAAGCAGATGTCCTCTCTTCCTTTGACAGAAAATGGACAGCTTGCAGAGCAAGGTGACTACTCTTGCCACAGAACTCTAAACTCAGTTAATGAAGTGTAGCTGTGGTGGTCATGACCTAGGAGGGCTATCCAGCCCATGTGTATGTATAGATCATGACTGTGGGGTTCTCAAGTTTCCACAATACATCAACACACAGAGGTCTGAGAGTCTCGGAATTTCTATATTGCAAATTACTACAAAGCTATTATTAGTAAAAAGAAATATGCGCACACTATAAGTCACTACAAAATTACTGTGAGGAAAGTAAATGTGTGTATATATATTGCAAGAGTAAAGCAAGTATACATATATTACAAGTTATTACAGAATTCCAGATAGTGAAGCAAATATATAGAATCACAGAATGGTTTGGGTTGGAAGGCACCTTTAAGGGTCACCTAGTCCAGCCTCCCTGCCATGGGCAGGGACATCTTTCACTAGAGCAGATTGCTCAAAGTCCTGTACAACCTGGCCTTGAGCACTTTCAATGATAAGGCATGCACAACTTTCCTGGGCAATCTGTCGCAGTGTCTCACCTCCCTCATTGTAGTTTCTTCACAGGAGAAGTATTCAGGCCCTCTGATCGTATTAATGGGCACCCTCTTTAACAGGTCTATGCCTTCCTTACAAACCTTTCCTGTGCATGTGCCCGTAATATATTACGTGAGGTGCTACTGGTGTGGCAGTCACCACACCACTCCCAGAAGTGGGGCTAAATGATAATGGGGGGAAAAAAACGTCTCGTTTCAAAGATGCTCTACATCACTAAATCTTGAGTCAACCAGGTCCCCCAGTGAGGGTCAGGTCTGCCTGGGAAACGTCATGCAGGGAAGCTCTTGCAGAGAGGCTCATTTTGGGTGGGTAGGTAGGTAGTACTTTTTTGTGTGTAGGTATGTAAATGAGCATAGGGTATCAGTTCCAGGTATAGTTGTTGTGATTCCTGTTTTCATGGAAGGTCAGTTTGTTAACACAGTTTCTTTGACCTGCATCCACCAAGCTTTCTTTGTCTTGCTACTATGGCTGAGTGCTAAGGAAATGCCCACTAACAAACAAGAGTAGTCTTTATTTAATAAACAATAAGCATCCTCTAGCTGTGTTAATAATGAGACATTAATAATCAATTAAAACAAAACCTCTGTTAATTTTAAATAAAAAACAAATTCAAGCATAGTTTTTGTCACAGGCAGCTCAATTAGTCCAGTTTTTTGAAGATGATGTTATCCAATATATAATAGAATTATGGCTGTTAAAGTTGGGCAGTATCCAAGAGATGCAATAATCTCTGTCAGCTGATAAACATAAGTTTTCAGAAATGCGTTTATCTGTTTTCTTTATGGCTGAAATACTTCATTCAACTAATCTTTCTTGTATCCTTTTTTTTAAATTTATGGAGATTATATTCACTCACTAGAAGAGATTATAATATTCCATCTGATATTTTTAAGACAATGTAATTTGGAGGAGGGCTTCTGATTTCCAGAAAGTAACCTGTTCTTTCCCATGACTTGTCCATGTGCATCCATAAGTTGGGACTCACATTTTTAATGTCATTAAAAGAAGAATTGTTCAGGATTAGCTTCCATTTATTGGTGATATTTTTTTCAGCTGTGACTGAAAGAAGCTGTTGTACCTTAAATGTTCTTGTTATGTTCAGTATTGTCAGTTTCCCAAGAATGATTACCTGAGGCAGTACTGGGAGAAATAAAAACTTCGTTGTGCTCCTTTACCCATGAATTGACCTTTCTCATGTGTCATCTCTATTTGCATTCTTACTTGGTAGCTGACTTACGTTTGCATGTTTTAGGACTACTATTATTTTTCTGTTTCTTCAGCTCTGTTCACAATATATCTCCTGAAGTGGTATACATGCATAGTAATAGAACAAAAGGCCAAAGCAGCTGTTGCTATGAAAGCCTAAACTGGATAAATACATATATAGTTATATTATACTTATCTTCTCTTTTAGGTTTATTGTGCACAAACAGAATTTCAACTGGAACCACTTTGAGCAATACCCAAGTCAGCTCAGTTAACTTGGATTGTATGGTAAACCCAGGTGCAGAAAAGGTATGAAGCGGTTTAAACTCCTGAAAATGCCTGCATGTGCATGTGTGTGTAATTAAATACATATTATTTTTATTTCAATAAATATTAAAAACTCAGGCAGTATGTGCTTATGTGGTTAGCTAGTAATGAGTGTAAATTAGATGAAAGCCAGCAGTGATTTATTTCAGCCAGACTTAGGCTCATCCTGTCTTGGGAATACGTTTTGACTGGCCGTCCCGTCACAAATCACTCCTGATCCTTCAAGCCCTTCTGGGTATTTTTTCCGCACTTGCAAATTCTCAAACTGCAGTGTGTCGCCTCCTCAAGTTTTCCGCTGTAAATCCATATTTCAGCCTTTTTCTGAAGTGCCAAAAGCCTTTCAATGCGCGTTCTGATCAGGAGGGAGGACGCGCGGGAGCCGTGTCCCCGCGGGCGGGCAGGAGCTGCCGAGCCCTGCTTCCCCACAGGCCCCGCTAGGGAGCGCCAGCCACCTGCAGCGAGTGCGGGCGAGGGGCTCGCTGGCGCTGGAGCGCCCTCACACGGCTCCAGGGCTCGCAATGTCATTCCCATCGCGCTGCTGTAAAGGGCAGGACCGACATCGGCGTTAACTTGCAACAAGCGTCTGTCTGAAAAAGTAACACAGGAGTTGAAGACTGGGACAAATATCGAATACTACATAAGGCTTAAGTCACTGTATGTTCTCCCCTTCTGTCTCCCAGGAACTTCATGGTGTAGTAAATGGAGTCTCATGTATGGTAGGTTAAAATACAATGAAAAAATAAGGGATTTCTAATTTTGAGGTAATCTGTAAGATCTACCCATAGAAGTTGCATGCTTTATTCTTACTGTTACTCACCAGTAACCATCTAAGTTCAAGAAAATGGAAATAATAGCCAGGTAATAAACAAGGATGAGTGGTGGAGCCTCTCTCTCTCTGGAGGCATTCCAAACCTACCCGGGATGGTTCCTGTGTGACCTGCTCTAGGTGGCCCTGCCTTAAGGGCAGGTTGGACTGGATAATCTCCAGAGGTCCCTTCCAGGCCTGGTGATTTTGTGGGCGTTAAAACTAAGAGCTTTAAGAACTGAAATAATACCAATGATCAAACAAAATTGTGGGGCCTTGGGAACCTTGTGTGAAAACATGCACAAGCCACCAGGCACAGATCATGTTTAATCTTAGTTTTATCTTTTTACTGAACATAGAAGGAGATCTGTTCGTTCCTGCTGTCAAATTATAGTTAGCAAATCAGTGTGTGGCAGTGTAGACAACATAGATTTATGTTTTCTTTTTGGCCACTTCCAGAACTAGGTGAAAATTTAATCTTATACCATCTATTCTTTTCTGTTGCCGTAAACATTTTATGAATGACTGTCGAAGATGCATTCTTATTTTCTTCACATTTCTTTAAGTGGGGATATAGCCTTAAAAGAAAAGTAGGGAGTGGCTTTGCGTTGGAGACGGTAAGATAGGAATGGAGCATTCTCTATGACAGAGATTAATCCTTTGCTAAACTGTAATTGAGTGCTCAGGGCCAGATATGAGAACATTTTTCAGGCAGCAATGTGCATCTTGTGTGTGAAATGCTGAATCACGTGTGCTTTATATATACAGGCATGTAGTAAATAGCAGATGTGCAGACCAAAACTCGAAATGAACAAAATGCTGGAATTGTAGTTAATGCTGTCTTCACTGATGCTGAGCTGTCATTTCCTGTATTTCTGCTGACTGCTTTATTTCTTCTTCCTTGGTACATAGCAAGCCTTCTTAGGCATAGACTGGCAACTGGAAACAGTTCTGTTACAAACAATTGGCAAAACTTCATCAGAATTCCTTACTGCATATGAGAAGTGCTTATCTCTTAACATTTTTCTATACTGTCTCTGTGCTGCTTCCATTTACCATTTATTAATTACATGCTCTTAAGGCCATGGTGAATTACATGCAAAAATATCCCTGGCTTGGGGAGTTTAGAATCTGTTGAGCAATAGTGGTAGCTAAAAATGGGGGAGCAGATATGGAGTCAATATGAAGAGCTATAATGATAGGGTTTTTTTCTCATTTAATATAACAGAGGTTCTGGGACCATAATATCAAAATTACTATAGAGCTAAAAAGTAGCTAAAGAAGAGGAAAGTTTATGTGGAAACTAGTAAAATAGGCATGTAGATTATTACATGCATGTGATTTTTCTTCTCTTCCTTTTGTATCAACTCTGAGGAGAGTTTTTCCTCTCACCATTTTTTATTACCAGCTTTTCTGTGTTTTCTCTCTTTTGTATTGTAGAGTTTTACTCTGGGCATGGAGCTAAAGGTAGAAAGATTTCTGAGTTCAACTCCTAACTCTACAGTGTACAACCTCTCACCTGAAAAAAAAATCTTCTGTGTAATGCTGCTGAATGTTTTTAAGAAAAATTCAGGAAAAATAGAAGTTTAAGCAAATGGTATTCCTCCCACAGCTCTGTGATGTGCTTTTGCATCTTGGTACAGTGAAGATGGTACATGGTATGACAACCAGTGGTACTGTTAATTGGTCACTGCCTTGACCTCTTTTTATGTTGAGTTTCAGTGTGTTAATTTAACAGTTCATATGATGAGAGTCGAATGTAATAATTTGTGTCTGCTTTGGTGTAAATTGCTGTATGTACACCAAAGTGGTGTTCTTTTTTTCTTTCACCTTGGTACCTTCATGTTTTTATATTCTAGTCCTGCAGTAATTTCTCCACCTTTCTGCCACATAGTGTTTGTGTACCTGTATGCTTTCCATGAGTGTTCTAAAGGGCTTCCTCTTTTCTGGTAAAACTATCCAAAGAAATAAGAGAATGGGAGTTGCATGACCCACTGAGACAATGGTGATTGGGTCTTTTGGGTAAATATTTTATCATAATGTGTATCTGCACATAAACACAATTAAATTTGCAGAGACAAAACCATTTTTAGAATCTGTACTTTTTACTCTTCAGCCTTTCTCTTAAAAAATAATGTTTTAGGTTGTATTTACCTCGTGTGTATGCATGCAATGCTTATACAGAGAAGGGTTTGTGATAGTTTGCCATCTGCAGTAAAGTGCCTTTTCCACATTTTATTGTAAAATTAACTGCTCTCTAGTTTACACTTATACAGTGTTTATCCTATGTATATTACTTTACACTTACAGTTAACAACATTTGTGGGAACATCCCAGGCTGTTACCGTGTTTTGCCCTATATTGCTAAGAGTAGGTTTCATTTGCCCTTTATTGTGAAGAAAATTCTGAAAACGGACCCTCAAAAATGCCTATAGATTTCAACTTTACACTTTTTCTTCAACTGGCTTCTAGTGTGTGCTTGTAGAAATTTCTAAACCTACGGACTTCAGTATCAAAATATTCATTATAAACACTATCTGTCTTTTTCCAGGGGCCAAAAGCCGAAGTTATTGAACAAAAGATGGTAGATCTTGAGCTACAGTTTCCTGACATAGGTCCTGGTGTCGGTCTTTGGTATGGTGTCAGCGGCACTCTACAAGGAGTGCAAAATAAACTGCAGGAAGCAGCAAGACAAATTTCTATTCTGAGTGAGGAGAAGCAGCAGCTGATTGAAATAGGAAATGGACTCAGGGCAGAACTCAGAACAGTATTAAAGGAAGGTAAATTTATTCTACAGAAGAGTGCAAGCTTATGTATTTAGAATAAAACCTGGGAATCAGTTCATCCTTTGAGCTTTAATATGAAGACAAAGTGCTGGACCTGACTGATTCTTGATCGGTATAATTTCTGTGAGACTGTGGTGCTAATTGTTGCA
This sequence comes from Pezoporus occidentalis, assembly GCF_034315485.1. Lineage (NCBI taxonomy): Eukaryota > Metazoa > Chordata > Aves > Psittaciformes > Psittacidae > Pezoporus > Pezoporus occidentalis. Next base: position 72,637 of record NW_026914852.1, read on the forward strand.
AGAAGGACCATTCTGTGATAGGAGGTACTAGCACAGAACAATAAGAGCCTGTAGGCAGTAACTTTTGCTGATGAGCATCTTAGATGAAGGACTCCCTGGTGCTCAGATGTCAGTGTGGGAAATAGAAGTTGAATTAAGACTTCTTTCAAGAGCAGAAAAGAAGTAGTTTATCCCTTGGAATAAAAACTAATGCTTCATGAAAGTGGAAAAGAAAGTAGAATAAGCTTACTATAGAGTAAACTTGAATCAAGAGTATACATAATGTAAGAAGATTTCACTGTGGACATTTAAGTTCCATTCAACCATTGCTCTGGCAAAGAAGCAAAGGAGAAAAACACAAGGCCCATTTCTGTATAGCATTGATTCCGTCTGCAATGAGAAGGCGTGTATTGTGTTTCACTGATATCCACTATAAACATAGGCTGGGAATGTAGTATTGATGACAACAACAGAGAATGTCTTCCTTAGTATTTTCTCTCCTTTATAGGACTTTTGCATCCTGTTAGCTCTAAGTGCTGCACAGTTTGTGTTGTATCTGGTAGCCTTTTTCCAAGAGAGCTTGTCAAAAGAATACAGTGTCAGCTATCAGCTTTAAAGCATCTACAGCACAGGCTTACAACACAGGTAATAATATGCTCTTTAAATCTAGTGATAATGAGCAGTTAAGCCAGTTGTAATTCCATGAATAGAACTTTCCTTAAAATTCTGTATTTAAATATCTTTTACTGACTTTAGCTCAGATTTTCCTTTGGTACCTTAGAAGATTTCATAGAATCATAGAATATCCTGAGCTGGAAGGGACCCATGGTGATCTTTTAGTCCTGGCTCCACACAGGGCAACCTAGAATTTAAAACTTGTATCTAAGAGGATTGTCCAAATGCTTCTTGAACATTGACAGGTTTGGGATCGTGACCAGTCCTTGGGGACCTTGTTCTAGTGCTTGACCACACTTCTCAAGGAAGAACTTGGGACTAATATGCAGCCTGCATGAAGCTTTAAGCCATTCCCTTGCATCCCAGCACAGACACCAGAAGGAAGAGATCAGCACCTCCCTCTCTGCTCCCCCTCATGATGAGGTTGTAGACAGCAGTGAGGTATTCCTCAGTCTTCTTTTTTCCAAGCTGAGCAAGCCAAGTATCCTCAGCTGCTCCTTAGAAATCTTACCTTCTAGTCCTTTCACCACCTTTGTTCCCCTCCTTTGGACACATTCTAATATTTCTATGTACTCCTCGTGGAGTTCAAAACTGCACACAGTACTCAAAGGGAGGCCACACTGATGCTAGGTATAGCAGGATAATCTCTCCTTTGACCAGGCTGTACTGTGCCCATTGCACCCCAAGATATGGTTGGCCCTTTTGGCCACCAGGGTACACCATTGACTCATACTGAGTTTGCCATCAACCAGAACCCTCAGATCCCTTTCTGCAGGGCTGCTTTCCAGCCTCTTGTCTCCCAGTGTATACAGACATCCAGGATTACACTGGTAATTCCAGGTGCAGAATTCAGCATTTCCTCTTCTTAAATTTCATATAGCTGGTGATTGCCAAGTGCTGCAGTCTATCGAGATCTCTCTGTAAGGTCTCTCTATCTTGAAGGGAATCAGCAAGTCCTCCTAGTTTAGTACCATTGGCAAACTTGCTTAGTGTGCACTCGATTCCTGTGTTCAGGTTACTGATAAAAACATTGAAGAGAACTGGCTCTAAAATTGAGCCCTGGGAAACACCATTGGTGACTGGTTGCTAGGCAGTTGCTATCTCATTTACTTAAAGGGTTATAGTTGGGACTCCAAAATTAACTTTTTTAAGCATGATTTTCATCCAAGGAATTTCAGAAACACTTGGTTAATGCAGCATAAATGCAATCCTGAATTACAAGCATTAGTTTCATAAAGCTTAGCTTTAAATAAGTAAGGTAACCATTTGAAGGATTTGTAGTGGGTTCTAAGATAAACTTGAAATTGATTAATCAGCACATTTTTAAATGTCCACAGTGGTGGGATTTTAAAGCACCCTTGTCCACATTATTGTAATAGCACATTTTCCATCTATGAAAGCAGGCTATGTAATTAACCGATCTCTTATCTTTTGTAATTAGAATACAACTTTTTAATGGATAAATTGCAGCTTTCATCAGAGAGACAAATGGATAAATCCTTACTCCCTTAGTAGTTAGTGGCAGATTTCCCAGTAACTTCAATAATCAGGATTTCACTATGTACTTTACTTACTTGATCAGCTGATTTGTTCCTGTGAGGATTGAGTCAAAGCAGCTGATTGTTGTAGTTTTGAGAGCAGTAAAGAATGTTCTTTCAGAAAAAGTGAGGTTGTTGCTCCAATGTATGAAACTCCAGTAGAATTATTAACCAAGTTCAGCTGGGGAAATACTTCCTCTGGGAACATCTCTGGGCAGCTTGTTCCAGTGTTTGATCACCCTCCCAGTAAAGAAGGTTAGAGTTTGGTTTTTTGGTTTGGGTTTGGTGGTTGTTTTTGGTTTTTCTCCCCTTATCCTTAAACAGTGTCCTGTACTTGAGCTTCTGCCCATTGCCTCTTGGTCTTCCACTGTACATCACTAAGAAAAGTCTGCCTTAGTCATCTTTACTTCCTCCCACCATCTGCATCAAGTGCTTATACGTGTTGTAAAGATCACTCCTGCCCTCTCTCTTCTGGAGGCTAAAGAAGGCCAACTTCCCTATCCTCTCCTAGTATGTCAGATGCTCCAATTCACTGCTCATCTTTGTGGCTCTTTGTTGGACTTGCTCCTGTATCTCTATGTCTGGTACTGGGGAGCCCAAAAGTGAACACAATACTCTAAATGTGGTTGCACCAGTGCTTGGTAGAAGGAAGTAATCACCTCCCTTGGCCTGCTGGCAGTGCTTTTCCTGACGCAGCCCAGGATGCTGTTAGCCAGAAGCCTCACAAATGCATTGCTGCATCATGTTCAACTTGTAGTCTACCAGGTTTCCTGTGTTTCTCCTGAGCCGCTTTCCAAGAAGTCAGCCTATTAGATTGAAGCTGCAATCTCCTCTGCCTTTGGGGAAAACTCAGCTGAATTAAAGCTTATTTCCTCTGGACGATCCTGTTTGTTTTTAATTCTTTCTTTATGCAGTCTTATTTCTCTTAACTGAAATCAAGCACAGATTGAGAGCCTTTTTGTGAATTACTCATCCAGGAATGTATAGGAGATTGAAGTTTCATGTTTCTCTTTTTACATACTAAGATATCTGTGATAATATGAAACTACACAGGAGATAATCCTATCATGTTGTCAGGTTGCACTAAGAAATCGCAACTGTCAGTCACTTGAAGATTTTGCCATCAGAACCCATTTGAAAAGCATCTTAAGCATTTTTACATCTAGACACATTCTAAAAAAAATAAGAAAGAATAACTACATACTTGTTTCGAGCATGCCATCCTGTTGTTTGGTTTGGGCTTTTTTTGAGCCTGAAATTATCACTGATTTCTGTAGATGTTATCTGGTTGTCTTAAGTGTATTACAAAGAATATGAGCCATCTGGCCTGACAGTTTGAATTACAAAAGTGGGTTTCATAGAAGACCCAGTGGAAGTAAGTTCTAATGAATATTTGATTTTTCTTACAGTTAAAAATGGTGTTAAAGAAAAAAATATATTAACCTCTAGTTGCTTAGAATAAATGCTATTAATTAGGTAAATTAAGATTAAGGAACTCAGATGGTGCTAATTTAACCAGCTGCATGTCTGGGATGACACACTTTCAGTTTGCAGTTCAGCTCTGCTGAAAATAAATGTTTGGTATTTTTTCCTGTGGATTAACATGGTGCTGCAGATTAGCCATGAGGGCTCTTAGCTGCACTAATGACACAAACTTCTGGGTCAGATTCTAGATTTTAGAAAATAGTGCAGAAAGTTGAAATGCAGAGGTCATCCAGCAATTAAATTTGAGAGCAAGTGCTCTCAAGGTCAAGTTCAGTGTTCTGCTCTTAGGTCTTTAGGCAGACAGTTATCCAGCTTCTGCACAAGATTGCTGTTCTCTTGGATAATGAAGAGTAGTAAAAACAGGTGATGCCTGTTTGAATATGAAAAGAAAAGGCTCTCCAAGCATCCAAAGTATGCAGCAGCATTTCAGCCGGGAAAGGCATATTATTTTGGGAAGAAAATTGGTACATGTTTCTTGGCTAAGGTGAATCTATCAGATAGAATCTATGGCAACATTATGGAATATGTTCTAAGGAAACCTGGCAGGGAAGAACTCTTGAGTTTGAGATCCTACCACAGGTGCTTGAATTTCTCTTAGCTTCTTCCTGGCAGAAGACAACCAACAGGAAGGGCACTCCTGTTTGATAGAGAAAGGTTGCCTGAAGTCCAAAATGCTATGCTGTCAGAGCTAGTTAGAACCAAATTTGAGCATATTGCTTGAGTGAAAATAAGCCCCTGTTCTTCTTTACTGCCCATTAGTCAGTGAAGAAGTTTTAAAGGTTGTGGTGTGAGCAAACATTGTAAACCATCCAGCAGACAGCGATGAACTGAGAATGCCATCTGCTGTACCCTTACAGAGCTAATGGAGACTTATTCATCCTTAGATATAGCAGATAGTCTAAGATAACAGAAACTCAAGACTGTAATAGGTCAGATAAGTGCAGTGCAAGCTGGATAATCTGGTATATTTTACCCAATTTACCTAATCAAATTCTTTTTAAATCAGAAGTGTTATGGAAGGCTTCAAAGATGCTAGTCAGTAAATATCATAGTGAAAGCCATCTGGCTTCCAAGACTGGGAATGCTCAAAGCATATGAGCTCTGTAAGAACAGATCTGGGAATGCAGCACTATTTTGCAACTCTTTTTTTGACCATCTGAGGACCTGATCAAGAGCTATCACAGCAGCACTGTTACAATAAGTATTAGCATCTTGTAGCGTGAGGAAGGTCCTTAGAGGAAAGGATCAGGGCGCATTAAATAAATGCCCTTTGCTGGCAGATCAGTGGTATGTATTATGGGACAGTAGTATTGGCTACTTCTGGAGCAGCAGATCTTAAGGCTCTTGCAAAATTCCAAAGTGAAAAAGTCAGCTCCAGTCCTAGACAACAGTCCTGAGCATATGATTCTGATCTCCCTTTTTCAGGGATTCAGAAGGAAATAGGTGGGGCAGCTGTTAGTATGCTGGAAGCCTGGAAAGTGGTCTGCCAACAGGTGGATTTACTGTGGAATGCCTCAGTGTGCTTGTGGATGTGTAACTTGTTCAGGATGCTTGTGAACATTTTACTAATTTAAAGTCACAAGCCTGGTATCCTTGTTCACTTGAACTTTCAGTTCACTGAACTCTTTCTTAAGCTATTAAACACTTAACACTGGGAATAAATTTTTCAAAGATTAGGGTCCAGCAAAGCATTTGAGTAGACTTTTTGTAGCCTGCTTGTTTCATCTGTGCGCTGCTTGGATTGAGTCTGAAAACGATTAGCTAAATGCTTATGCAAATCATATGTAAAAATGATTTCCAGATGTGGGCAAAATTGCCACAATTCAAAACCCTCTTTTTTTTTTTGGTTGGTTTCTTGGTTTTTTGTTTGCTTTCTTTTTTTTTTTTTTTGGGGGGGGGGGTGTTAATAATTTTTGTTTCATTTTCCACCTCTTTAATTTTTCTTTATTTCCCAAGTCATCTTAGAATTTAGATGACTTTTAAATTGAGACAAATAAATATTCATTGCCCATCCATCCCAGTCTTGCCTTATTTTTAATGAGCTAAGTACTGTGTCTGCTGTTTTTTTGACATAGTGTGTCTCTCATGTTCTTTTTAAAATCATTGAAGATTGTTCTTGCTTTTGTAAGAATAAATAGATTCTAAAAATGCAATGTGTCCATGGCTCTTGCAGAGGTAGCATTTGACTGTTGAATTTCCAGATGGTGTGCTAAACTCCAGGAGTAGAATTCCAACCTCTTCAGCTCATGGGTTGTTTGGAAGTCATGGTTGAAGTGGCTATAATTGAGGATCTTTCCAGCTCTGGAACCTTTGGTATTATCTCTGTTTCTGCTGGAACTTGTCCAGGCTATAAAGGGTAGCCCTTTTTATATCCAAGCTGTTCATCTGCAGTATTCTCATTCCAGGCTGCTCTTTACCTACAAGATACCTGCTGAGGCTTCAGCTCCTGCTCTGAAGCTGAGATCCAGGTTGAGCTTCCAAACATCGTTTTCGGTGTTTTTCCTTCTAGGTAATCACACTTACTAGCCAAGCTATGTTTGCTCTTATGTTCAAGATCATCATCCTTACCAAAACCAGAATTTATTACTGTCATACCTTCAGGAATTTCAGTGTCAGTTACTTTGTATGATGGGCTCCAGTTTTCTGCTTCTCTTTAGTTTGAAATATATATCAAAAGACTGATGTTTATTTTCATCTTCTTTGACAAGGCTGAAGGAGATCTTAAACCTCTTGTAAAATTCCAAATCTTACTTTAATTGCTTCATAGAATGATAGAATAGAATCATAGAATAGTTAGGGTTGGTAAGGACCTTAAGATCGTCCAGTTCCGCTCCTCCCTGCCAAGGGCAGGGGCACCTCCCACTAAACCATATCTCCCAAGGCCTCATCCAACCTGGTCTTGAACACTGCCAGGGATGGAGCATTCACAGCCTCCCTGGACAACCCATTCCAGTGCCTCACCACCCTAACAGGAAACAATTTCCTCCTTATATCAAATCTAAACTTCCCCTGTTTAAGTTTTAACCCGTTACCCCTTGTCCTGTCACTACAGTCCCTAATGAAGAGTCCCTCCCCAGCATTCCTATAGCCCCCCTTCAGGTACTGGAAGGCTGCTATGAGGTCTCCACGCAGCCTTCTCTTCTTCAGGCTGAACAGCCCCAGCTTTCTCAGCCTGTCTTCATATGGGAGGTGCTCCAGTCCCCTGATCATCCTCGTGGCTTCCTCTGGACTTGTTCCAACAGTTCCATGGCCTTTTTATGTTGAGGACACCAAAACTGCACACAGTGATCCAGGTGAGGTCTCACGAGAGCAGAGTAGAGGGGCGGGATCACCTCCTTCGACCTGCTGGTCACACTCCTTTTCATGTAGCCCAGGGTACAGGGGTTTCTGGGCTGCAAGCGCACACTGCAGCCGGCTCATGTTCATTTTCTCATTGACCAGCACCCCCAAGTCCTTCTCCACAGGGCTGCTCTGAATCTCTTCTCTGCCCAACCTGTAGCTGGGCCTGGGATTACTCCAACCCAGGTGTAGGACCTTGCACTTGGCATGGTGTGGTTGACATCAGCCCACCTCACAAGCGTGTTGAGGTCCCTCTGGATGGCATTCCTTCCCTCCAGCGTATCAACCGAACCACACAGCTTGGTGTCATCGGCAAAGTTGCTGAGGGCACACTCAATCCCACTGTCCATGTCAGCGACGAAGATGTTGAACAAGACCAGTCCCAACACCGATCCCTGAGGGACACCATGTTGAAAGTTGGTGAATTAGGGTATTTTGCTTGCTTACAAGTTTCTTCTCCATAGCTGATTTATATTATTTATGGGGTTTTTAGGACTTCCTTTGGAATTTTTGTCTGTATTTTAATCACTGGAAAAGACAAAAAGGGGAAGTGACCCTCAGTCACAAAAGGAAGAGTGGCAATGTAAACTTGAGTAACAAGCAGGATGACAGTGACAGCAGCAAGAAATGTAGATTTTTAACAGATCTAGTAAGAGGTTTATTAGGAAGGTAGTTTGGCCATGTTAATCTAAATGGAAAATAATTCTGTTTAATATTATTTGACTGATTATTTTATTTATTTATTATATAAATAATATATATATTATTTATATATATAAAAATATATATAAAATATTATTTTTTATATGACTGATTATTTTAAATCTAGCAGTGTAACAGTAAACTGAGCTATAGATGTATTATTTTTAGAGACCATGGATTACTTGTCTTGATGTAATATTTCATATTAGGAGCTGCAGTATGCAAAGCAACAGCATCCCTCAAGGATATCTTCTCTAATTGTCTGCTCTCGCTTAAAGGATGAAGAAGCTCCAAGCGGATGTGGGGAAAAGATGATATTACCATCCACTGAGGTACAGTGTAGTTTTATCATCAGTGTAATTTGCCTTCAGTTGGAATTTTCAATTGCATTTGTTCAGCAGTCATCTCCTGGAAGACTTAAAAATATATGCTTTTTTTTTTTAATTATGCATTGTTCCTGTAGAAAATAGTATTTGTTAACACTTACTAAACGTGGGTTTCTCAGTCACTTTCATGATGTCGTAATTAATCTTCTTGTACGAACTTTCAAAATTAAAAATAATAATTTTCTTTTGACTTGCCTCTTGCTGAAACTTTCTATCTTCCCAAGACCAAGATGCCAATTTTCACATGTATTTGACATGAAAAGTATGCATCTCTGTGAGAGTGTGTTTGAATTTGAACAGGTTCAACTAGATTTGTCCATTGAAAATCATGGGCCAAAGCAACAAAAGGCAGATACATTCTTAAAGATTGTTCAAAGTCAGCCACCCAGGCAGAGTCCTAGTCAAGCCCTGCAGGTCCAGCTTTCTTCATCTAGAGCACATAATTTCTGTCAAGGTATGTGGCAAACTTTAGAAAAGGGATCAAGCTCCTCTGTTCGCAGTCCCTAGAACAGTCACCAACCTAAGAATGTTTTATAAAGTAATTAACAGTACTTGACTCTTCCAGAATAATGGAAGTACGGTAGCAGATTCTGCCACCTTCCACAAAATTTTTACATGACTGCTACTGTTGTTACAGTCCTGTAATCAGAATCTGAAGATCTAATGAGTTTACTTGAAGTGAATTTTACAGTTGCAAGCAGTAGTAAGAATTAAGAGGAACACATATGTATCTCTCAATGGTTTTAATGCCATTGTTGCAAATACTTCACCCCTTTTATTAAATACTCCTGGAAAATGCAAATATTCTTCTGTTTTGATAAAGTCTAAAACTTATCTGGGGCAGATATGAAAGCATCTGTCTGAGAACTGCACGCTTTGTTTGTTGCCAAGTGACTGATGGATCAAATTGTAATTTGGCAAATCCTTGCTCAATCATTATTTTTGTGTCATGTTAATAGCTACAACACTGCTTAGTATGCTAAGACCCAAAGGCCAAAGGTGAGATCGTGGGCATAATGTGGTATATGCTGTGGACACACAGTGAGCTAGGCATTGTTATTCACTAGAATTGTATAGTCCAATAGGGAATTTTAGCAGAAGTGCCACTTTTAAGGTATGTGCAGTAAACTGTAGCTTTTTCACAGGCAAATGGAAAGGAAACTTTTTATTGGTAGTCATTATCTTAAGTAGTGTATTGCAGGTGACTCTCATGTCTCCCAAACTTTTGGCATGTTCATGAAGTAATTCATCATCAGCAAAACTTTGGAAAACTCCTGTGGATGGGACAAAAAGTAATGGCCTTAAATTATAATACTGGAAAAACTTAAAGGATGGCTAATAATGAAGTGTTCCCCAGAAGTATTGTGGACTCTTTCTTATTAAAGGTCTTTATAAACAGATGGATAAACATTTCTCCAGAATGTTCCAAGTACAGGTGACTTTCATTTTTTCGTAAGAGACACAGCATTCAATAAGTTGTTTCTTACAGTGCTGTGGGGCATGTGTGAATTGTTTGGGGTTTTTTGTTTTGATATTTTTTATCATCATCATTATTCCTGAGATCTGATGGCAGCTTTGGGGTTATATGTCAGCCATTTAATAACTTTCAAATGAGCTTCATATTAATAGTGACCTGTTAACATAACATAGATACTCAAGTGCCATTAACCAGAGTGCAGGAGCAAGGATACAACCAGTGGGTTAAGGGAAGTGATTTGTTCCCTTCTATTCAGTACTTGTGAGGCCACATCTGGAGAACTGCGTCCCATTTTGGACTCTGGCACAAAGGACTGATGAACTAGGGTTTAGTGAAGAGTGTCTAAGATGGCTACAGTGCTGAAACACATGTTACTTGAGAAAAGCTGGGTTATTCAGTGTGAAAAAGAGACAGTGGGTGGCCCGATTGCTGCTTTTTAACTACCCAGTGAGGGATTTTGAGACAACAAAGCTAGACTCTGAGATGGACAGTGAAAAGAGGCAAGGGACGCAAGTGTGCCAAGATGCATTCTGAGCAGGGAGTCATAAGCACTGTGACATTTCACCCAGAGGTTCTTTCCAACCTACACTGAATCTAGTTTTAAACCAGTGTATGGATGCAACGAACCATCTTTAGCAGCATACAAGAAAAAAAATATTTAAAAGCTCTTTCAAAATGAAGAATGGATTATAAGTGTATTTATTCACAGCAGCAGTTCATTGCAGGGGCAAAGTAACGTGCATTGACAGACCTGTAGGACTGGAATGGACGTAGTGCTGGCAGTCATGATTCATGTGCTTTTCTGTGGGACTGTAATAGGAAGAGTATTTCAGGTCAGGCCTATATTGACAGGATAAGCAAAAGGATGTCTTTGAAACATTACTGATAGTGTCATGCAGTTTCATGCTGCTGGTAAGTGATGCAACACCACTGGCAGCCTTACAAGGACATCAGTTTCTTAATGTCTAGAAATTTCCAGCCACCATTGCAAAACATACTGTAGATATTTGGGGATCTAGAGAATAGCAAAGTGGAAAGATAATACTGCCAACATGAAACAAGTGAAACATCAATAAGGGGGGATATTTTCCTGAGAACAACCTGAATTTGATCTCTGCATCCAGATTTACCCTAAGAATACTAGAGTGGTGCTTCTTGGTCAAACATACAGGCCCTGAAATACTGCATTGCAAGAATAGCACTTTTAAAAAGTCTTTTATGTTGCTTAGCTTTCTCCTCTAGGAAACCATCCAAATGGTATCCGTAATTCTACTAGACTGAATTCTGCATTTTAGAAACAAGATTGTGAAAGCAAAATCTTTTTTGGAAGAATCTCACCTCAGAATATAAGATTTTTTCAAGGATTTCTGCTTCTGATTTTTATCAAAGGCTTGCCTTATTTTTCATGCCTGAGCTATGGAAAAAGATTAAAATATTTCCTTTTTAAAACCGCTCACTTGAATTTAATACATTTATCAAAACCATGGTTACTGTGCGTATAACTGTCATTAAGATGGAGTGACTTGGTATTGGCCTTCCAGATACAAGGGACACACACATAGACTTGAAAGCTCAGTAACAAAAAAGTGTTTTGGAACAAGTTAGTTTGCTTATTCAAACATTTTTTACAAGTTCAACTCTGCAAATCTGTCACACCAGTAGTTGTGGTTTATGGGCATTTCTGGTGAAACAGAAACAATGGTAGTGTGAGAATGATTTTTCTGAACCTGTAAACAGCTTCATTAATTGTTTTTCATGTACAAAGCAGCCTACTGGGACTTGAAATTGCTGGCATGTCAAGTAAGCCCTGCAATTTGCTGTATTTCCAGCATAAGACACAACTTGATGGTTCTTAAAGTATTTGTGACTGCACGTTAGCACTGACTTACTGAAGTGGACTGTTACATACTTCATTCATTTCACCATAGAATTTGGAACTTTTGGAAGCTTCTAAGCAGTCAGAAGGCTATGAAAAATTTCTCTTTCCTTGCCCTACCTGCTGATTTTTTGTTTGTACTTTAGGAATGAGATGGATTTAATAATTTGTATGATAATTCTGCAGATAAGTAGAAAGAAAGGGTTTACAAGGATCACAGGTTCTTTGTTCAGGTGTTTTTATTGCTCTGTGCCTGTTGAAAGAAAATGATCCTGCTGCAGAGGTAGGCAGGTACAAGCCACACTGATACTAAACGCGTCAGTGTTACATGCATAGACTCTACTAGTAAGAAATACATATCTGTATCTTTCCTTTTTATATGTCCTATCCCAGAGGTTGAGAGCAGGTGGGAGACTTTAGTTGGTGATCTGTATCACATGCATCTTGAATGCTGTTGACAGGCCATCCTCAAAAGAAAGTTTCTTCTCAGAGAAGTTACACTCTTTCCTCTGAAAATCACAACACGTGTACAACCATGTGATAGCTTCTGTAAATGCTGCAAGGTTTCTCTATTCACGTGTGGGCTACAGGACCTGTTTTGATTTTAGAAATAAATGTTAGACAAGAGGAGAGGAAGCTTTGTAAAACATTTAGAAAACTGGAATTTATTTTTCTTCAAATAATTTGGCTTAATCAAGTTTCTACTTCCTACTGGAGAAACTTGCTAGTTTTTCTGGAAGGAAAGGTGAACATCACCTATTGAAGTTCAACTGTAAACTGCAGTTAGAATGTAGCCAATATTGTGAAGTGTGCTTTGTGGTACCATGTGAAAAGCTCCTGATCAGCTGTATCTCCTCAGGTCAACAGAGGCTGGGGTCAGTACAGAACAAATAAGGGCATAAGGCAAGCTGTATCTACACTTAGAATGTCCTCACTCGCCTCTTGTTTCATACATTTTTGGAGTAGATGAAACTCTGTATTTTCCATGCCAGAGGAGGTCTCCAGTTGTGGTGGATGGTCCCACTGTGCATTTTGAGAACCCCCAGATACAGATGCAGCTGAGTCCTGGGTGTATAAATCTGAGTTTACATTGTAGACTAACAAAGAATGAGATTGAGCTGCTTTGAAGCAAAGTAACTTTTCTGGTTTACTACTTGAATTTAGATAGGGAATCTTTTACTGTAATTCTCATTGTTACTTGCAAGGCTCTGTGATGTGAAATCCATACACTGTATGGATCAAGAGTTATCTTAAGTGTTTCCACACTAGACAGAATTTCAACAGCTCTGACATCACTGACAGTTCTAAGAGCAATCCATGTGGGTAAAAAGCTGGCTAGAGAAAGAATCTAGTAAAATATTAACAAACAGAAAGAGCACTCTGGCTCTGGCTTCATTCGGGCTCCAATCAGATTTAGACTCATGATTTCTTTTCTGCGTTACATAAAACATCATCTCTGAAGTGTTTCACAAATATTAACTAATCTCCTAGTTACATTTGCTTCATTTAAATGGTCTTCTCCTGAATAGGAACCTGTTTGAGCTGGTGCTCCTTTAGAAGCACTGTTAGCCATAAGCAAATATCTAGTGACAAGTATTTTAAACGAAATTTTCCATCTGGGGAAATTTTACTTTGCTTGTACAAGGTCTCTACCTGTATCCCTGTGGCTCCTGTTGAGGCAAAATTATCTTTGAAGCTGTATCCAGTACCTTTCAGACACCACTGCCTGAACTGTTCTAAACTGTTGATGTTGTGAAATTCTGCTTTGCTATCTCCCAGATGTGGTAGTGGTCTAGGGTAATGCATTATAATGATTAAAGTCCTTTCTCCCAGGCAGAAAAACACACCCAAAGGTCTTCATGGGCTCAAGCGTCCCCTTTCATACCTCCATCTGTAGGTAGCCACTAGGTGGCGAGCTGAACAACATGATTCGACATCAATAGCACGAGTCCCCTAAGCATTGGCTACCTGCAATAACAAGCGCCATCAAGCTGACTCACTGCAGAGGCTACACACACTTGAGTGAACAGCTATTTCCAGGAAAGCCTGAACGTAAAAACTGCTTTGAAAAGTGTTGTGTTTTGACAGTGCTGTGCTTTGCTTAGAGCATTAAACATAGTAGCTTTGCATAGAGCTATAAACCCTCAATAAGATTAATTAATTCCATAGAATTTTGTCTGGACTTTCTGTCATGTTCTGCTGGCTATGAAGATTTGCCTTATCCTACTAATATCTTTCTCAATTTGTGCACTTTTTATTCTTGCTCTGTGATTGAATAGCTCCTGGGATTGAAGCCTGTCATGGTCAAAGAAATTCAAGTAGTACAGTATGCTGTAGCGTATCCTAAGCAAGTCTGTTATCAACTTCTGCTGTCTGCTTTGTCTCTCCATAGGAAATCTAAAGTTAAAATCTCAGTGCCTTGAAAAATAAGGATTAAGTGGCTGGAGCCAAGCACCTGTAAACATTACCTATAGCTTACAGTAAATATTGTGATTGACCAATTCCACTGATTTTACCTAACAAAACCTGTGATAAGACTAAAGTTCAGTTAGCTGGAGATAGTGGTTTTCAGAGAATTAAGTGAGAGGGTGCAGAATGGACTCCGGATTGGTATTAAGACCAGTCTCCCTGCTTCACAACCAGAAGTGTTACTTTTTGACTTAGTCCTCCGTAGTATACACAGATATTCGAGACAACAAAAATTTAAATTTCCACAGTAAATGCCTCCCTCTGTGAGAGAAGATGAAGAGAGGAGAAAAAAAAAAAAAAAGAAACCAAAGAGAAAATGATAGTACAACTCTGTCAAGCCACAGAACTGCCTTTGAGCCCTTTGGATCATGCATACCCAAACATGTTTGCCGCAGCTTTTATGGCTGCTCCTCATTTCTTGAAACAGATCAAACTATTGCAGCCAGCTACTTTATCACTATTTCACAATGTGGGAACAGGTAGGTCTAACTTTGTATCATGTTGTCTGGTGTGTTGTTATTGCTTTGGGGGATATAGATATTCTCTCACAAGGGTAAACTTGTGAAAATTGTGTGTTTAAAAACATCTCAACACAGAGGTAGTGCTTGACCTGAGTAGTTAGGCCAACCTTCCAGCTGTCTTCCCTTCTCCTCTCTTACGCAGTCTGATGCTAAAGGAGAATGAACCCGGTACAGATGAAACAAGGACTGAGCAGGATATCATCAGCATAGCAAGCCCTAATGGACAGTTCTGTGGCCCTAGATGTAGAAATGGGTCTGCTACTCACTCAGTATAAGACTTTGACAGTGTGGCACTCTGGCAGCAGTATATTTAGAAAAAAAGAATAAACCAGTACTCTTCAATTTTCCAGTCTCATAAGAACATAACTACAAAGTATTTTTCTTTCTTTTTTTGAGGAGTGGAGCTTGAAGTTACACATTCTGATGAATCTCAGCAAAATATCAAAGCCAAGGATAAACTTGAAATGCCAGCTGCAGATTTGACAATCAGAGGAACCAGGCTGGAAGCTCAGCAGAAGCTAAAATCCAGGAATTTTTCTTATGCTTATCCCGTAAAACCAAAAATCTCTTCTAAGGTGGCAAAAATCCGCAACTATAATATTAAAGACTGATTTCTTTGTTGTCAGCAAGTTCTGGATCCACACTTGCTATTAACTTACTTTGAAATCTGTAAATCAAATCTAAATATCAGCTTCAATTCTTTATGTTGAGTTGGGATGTTTGCAGCCAGAAGATAGAACAAATACCATGTTTCGTACTGTGAACAAAAAGGGTTAATCTGTGTATATTACTTGTTAATACAGATTTACTTTAATTATATGTGTTAAATGATGCTTGCATCATGGATTTAGAAATGCCCAGTTAATACATATGTAAAGCCTTGTGCTTCTGAGCAGGGCTTGCAGGTCTTTAGCAAATATTTTGTTGAGAAACTATAGATGTGATTTAAGCTTAGAAGTGGGATGCTTCAACCTACTAGTTTTCTTATAATTAACAATGCAACCGTTAATCCTGTGCAGCTATCTCTACTTGAAAGAAGGGGAGGTTAAAAAGATGGCACCTGAATCTATATTTTCTCTCATCTTCTGCAGCTTTTTCCATTTATTTAGATAGCATGAAAGAGTACAAAATTAAACTTATATTGTTATACCAGTAATTATATTCTCATTTAACAAGAGATTGTCTAGAGTTTAAAGTAGTGAAAAACATGTTCATTAGCAACACTTAGAATCATATAGAAGCATTGTAAGATGTAAGTCTTACAACAGATGAAACTAAAAGAAAACTTGGATGAGTTGAGGTAATGAGGGTTATCTATATAAACATGCCAGGACATTGAAACAAGTAACTGGTGTATTTTTGTAACATTTCCAGTAATATTGAGCTGTCTTGGGTTATTATACTGAACTGTGATATTACACTATACTGTGATATTACACTTGGGATATTACACATGAACTTTACTAAAAGTAAAGGAAATACATGTTAAAAATGCAAGAAAAAACTTATTTACTGTGAAGATGGTCAAGCACTGGAACAGATGCCCAGAGAGGTTATGGATTCTCCATCTCTTGGTCCATCTGTGGACCAAATAGACACAGTCCTGGACAGCCTATTCCCGCTGACCCTCTTTTGCTGAGGGATTGGACTAGGTGACCTCAAGAGGTCCAACTAAGTGATTTTGTGATTCTGTGAGTGGTATCACTGATGTGAATAATATTTCTCAGTTGCTGCTAAAAACATATAAAATCCAAACAAGATTAATGAAGAGAGCTACTTACCCATAAGCGGGTTGGGTTTTTTTTCCCTGTCACACTTTTCCTTTTAGAAATGCTTTCCTGGTTCTTTTCGTAAACAGCTGCTCTTTTTGGCATCTGGCAAAGTGGTAGTAATTATTTTGAGAATTTTAATAATTGTTTTTCTGCTCCCTGCTGAAAATGTTTTGTTTTAGTGCAAAGGTGCTATATGATAATCAGATGCTAAATCTACAGTGAATTTCATTGAGACGTTACCAAGCAAATATGACGCCTGAGAGACCTTGTGAGCTTCTTTCTAAATCATTTAATTACTTGAAAATCGTGTCGCTGGATTCAACATTTAACATTGTTCAGAAGCCGGAACAACATGATGCATTCCCTTGAACCAGTCCCTGAATGAGCTCTTTCTGTAGCTCAAAGCATAGTGGTTTCTAACAAGTGCAGGAATTTTGGCCCAGATCACACCAGTTACAGCTCTCTCTGGTTATTCTGGAACACAATGTGTCAATTCCAAAGTTTTGAATAGCTGTAGATAATCCTGATTTTTTTTTTCAATAATTTCCAATTTATTTTCCAATGCCATGTTCAATATTCAAGTGTGGAGATACACAATATTTCAGTGCTAATAGAGTCTGTGCATTTACAGGTGTTAAAAGCAGTATGCCCTTAGAAAATAAAGCAGTTTGTTCCATAATCTTTGCAACACTGCTTCTGATCCTGGAAAATATTGCTCTTCATTCCTTACATCATGGATACAAGCTCATGGGCTGCAGACTTCAGAATGCCTTTGTGCAGGTTTCTTTGAGGTTTTTAAGGATTTTGTTTGCTTCTTTGAGGGGTTTTGGTTGTGTGACATGCCCCCCCCCCCCCCCCCCCCCAGCATATAACCTAGCATGCCTGGTCATGCAGACATCTTGCCAGAAATGCAACTTTAATTTATTCAGTTCCTCTGAGAAACAGGTTTCCTTAAGGGAATTGTAGGTAAGGGAAGATGATAGCTCTTGATTGTTTCATTTTGTTTTACTTGTGATAGAAAAAAAGTAGCCCAATCGTTGTACATTTGTTTCAAAGTAACTCTAAGAATATAGTGTATAAGTATGCTGAAAATCAACGAAGCATTCCTAATAGTAACATGAGCTATTGCATGAATCCTCTTTGGGGAGCTGTGCTTAGTGTGTACTAAATACAAGGGGGAAATTTTCATGTATTTGTCTTATGACTGAAATATTTAGCAAATTGGCATTGATTTTTAGCAACCAGATGAGAAAAGAGTGGTGACAAGGGAGTACTGAAGATGGTACAGAATTGTAGAAAAAAAAAGAGAACCTATAAAAAGGGAATTCTAGCTGATCACAGAGTACTAAAAAGGTAAAACAGAGTAAACTGGTGATTGTTGTTATCAAAGGGTTAAAACTCTATGATAGTGCTGAGGAATAGATGGATAAAGGCAAAAGTTCCACCCAGAAAAGGTCAGGGTCAAGCTGTCTTTTGTGGCAGCAGTGTAAAGCACCAATGGCAGTGGGGCCTTACCCAGTGTATTCAACCCCAGATGAGCGATGGCGGGGTGGCTGCATAGAATCACAGAATAGTTAGGGTTGGAAAGGACCTTAAGATCATCTAGTTCAAAACCCGCTGCCATGGGCAGGGACATCTCCCGCTAAACCTCCACCATGGAGTGAGTGCATCCCAGCGTCCGGGTCCACGTTTGCTGACCGAAAGGCGGGATGGCTTTTTTTGGGTTGGAGTTGCAGTCGTAGGTAATACAGAACAAAAGTCGTTTGTTTAGTTTTGCTTTAATTCACTCAGGGTAAGGTATAAAGTGGATGAAAGGAGCCCTCACGCAAAGCCACCGTCCCTTTTTCTGCCCTTTGGAAAGGGGCATACCAGGGGCACGGCGGGAGCGAGCGGCGGCCAGCGCCCCGCCTCCGGGCCTGCTCCGCTGCTGCCAGTCACGGCGCCGCGACGGGCCCGGGCACGGGGCAGCGCATCCCCGGCCGGCGTGCGGGCTGCCCTGTGGTAACCCCGGGACCGTGCTCCGCCGGGGTGAACGACCGCGGCCTCCGGAGAGGGCCGGCTGCTGCGCGCGCCCCCGGCCGTCCCCTCAGCCGTCACCACATCGCCTTATCGCCTAGCAACACCCCACGGGCCCCGCGATTGGCAGGGCCGCGCCCCCGCCCACACGCTTCCGCCTCCGGATTGGGCGCCGTCCCTGGATGGCGCGCCCAGCCCAGAGCCCGTTCCCTTTGTGCGTCGCTGGCGCGGGCGAGCGCTCCGTGGGCCAGGCCCGCCTGCCCCTTCACCCGCGAGCGGTGGTGCCGGCGCGGCACTGAATCCCCAGTGTGAACACCCGCGGGGAGGTGGGAGAGGGACACGAGGAGGGCCGCTCCCGCAGTGAGTCGGCGCTGCCTCGCCCCCCGCCGCGCTGGCCCAAAGCCAGGCCTCCCCCCCCCCCTCCGCAGCGCCCAGCCTTCCACGGTACGGGGCGGGGAGCTAGGGCTTGGCCTGGTGCCACGGCACGGGGGCCCGCCTGGGTCCGCCTCGGCCTGTGAAGCCCTCCTCCCGTAGAGCGGTTCTGGGGGGCAGGGGCTGGCTTCACCCCGGGGCCGGCTCGGGGCGGCCCTGCCCCGGCTCTCATTGGACTGCGGCGAGGAGTAAACTGTCAGCCCATGTGGCGTGGCCGCCGGAGGTGGCGACTGCTTAAATAGCGGCAGGAGCTAGAGGGAGACAGTGAGGAGAGCGGAGCATCGGCTGTTTGCGGCCGGGTACCGCGAAGCGTCCGTGTACGTCCGCAGAGCCTGCCCCGTAGCAGCTCGCTCCGGAGCTGACGCCAGCCTTCCCAGCACGAAGCTTTCCGCCGCTGTGCAGGTACCGGCGGGACAGCGGATATAGAGCGGCCGGGAGAGGGGCAGCCCCCGTGGGCCGTCGCTCCCAGCCGTCGTGCTGGGAGCCCTCTACACTGTGTGGGGCTGTGGCCGCGCCTCACCGGGCTTGTGGTGGTGGGCAGCGAGCTCGGCCGGGGACCGTGGGCCCGACCCGCACAACCAAAAGGTTCTGCGCCCGGCGCCTTGGTCTCCGCGCTCTGTTGCTGCGGGCCGCTCTCCTACGGCCCAGCGCGGCCGTGCAGAAGAGGGTCCCCGCCAGCTCGGCCGGGGGGTTACCGAGCCTCAGCCTGCCGCTTCGTCCGGCAAGGCAGCGCAGAGGGAGGCTGAACGGCTGCATTGTGGGGCTGGCCCTCGGCCATCTTGGCGGCGGGCGGGACCATGCCGGCGCTGCGACCCCTCACCGCGGGCCGGGTGCGCGCGGGGGGGACGCAGGCGGGGCGCCGCTGCCTGCAGCCCTCACTCGCGTCCGGGGGCAGGAGCCTTCCCGTCGCTCCTCCGAGCTCCAGCGTGCCGTGCCCTGGAGCGGCTGCGAAGGGCCGCGCCCGGTGCGGAGCGAGCGAGCGGCTGAATGGGCCTCTCTGTCCTGGCAGCGAGGCGATGGCGCTGCGCTCTCCCGCCATCTCTCGGGTTAGAGTAAAGCCCTGGCGTGGCAGGCTGAGGAAGCCTGTAAAGGAGGAGACCCGGCGCTCGCTATTGCGAAAGGTGGCTGGTCAGTAGGTGCTAAGAAGCCATCTCTATGAAGGTGCCGCATATGCTGTTGAACTTCTTTTTTCCACTTCTATATAAACCAAGCGGCCACGTGAGATAACCCATTGATTGAACACCAGCCTGGATTTGATGATACGATGCTTTCAGGAGCGTGATTATAATTTCTCTCTAGTTGTTTTTGCTCCTGTTTGGTTTTTATTCCACCTTTCTTTCCTGACATACGACCCTTTCAGATGCTGGATGCATATTTTGGTAGCTAAAAGCTGTCTTTGGATGCTTAAATTGAAACAGGCAGTGTTAAAGCTGTGTATGTTAGCTTGCATGCGCCTTCGGAGAGCAGTGTTGGGCACTTTGGAACGTGTCTTGCCTTAAAAAACAAAAGGGAGGAAAAGCCTCAAGTCTTATGAGCAAAGGTTTTACCTTTTCTGCAGCCTCTAAGCTTCTTGAAATAAACAGAAAATACTCGTACATTGTGAAAGGCTGCATTTAGTGGATGAATTCAGAGGATGCCCTACAGAGAGGACAGTTACGAACAGATGTTTTACAAACGTGATACAGTGATACTGGAGACTTAAATTTTTGTACAAATACGTTTGGGAATCAGCAGAGCCGTGCTGATTCCATGTGCAAAATCTAACCTGCTTTTCTCAAATACTAGCTTCCTAGTCCGATTGTATTTCCTGCTAAGTAGTATATTCTCAGTATGAAGCTCACTGCTGTTTTTCATTTGTCTTTCAGTTAAATCGAACCTATGGCACACACATTGATGTAGCCAAATGCTAAAAAACAAAACAAACCAAAAACCAGAAAAGCAGCTTGTGTTTGCCCCTGTTTTGTAGAGGCTTTGGTTGTTTTTTTTTCTTTTGGAGGCAAGCATTCTAGCACTTTACAGGTGAAGTTACTATTTAATGACAGGTTTAATCACAAAATTTGGAAATGATAGTTGGAGATTAGGAAACCTGGGTTATGATGTAGTCATACTGAAAAACTAAGAAAGCAATACATTTGTCAATATTTGTGCTGAAGGAAGCTTTGGAAGAGTCACAGATGGTTCATTTTATAGTAATGGGAGCTCAAAAAAAGAGCAAAATTCGGGCTGCCTGCAAACAGTATCTTTGAGGATTCTGCCCCACCTTGATAACAGCCATCAAAATAACAGTGAAATAAGCATTGTTCTCCTGTCTGGGAAAAAGAACTGTGCATCAGGCCAAACTAGATTTGGATTTTATTTGTTGTTATTCTGCAGTTTCTTCTTCCCTCCCTCTTCTCCTTTCTTCACTGAACCTTAGGTGGATGTTGGTACAACGGAATAAGAGAAGTATTTTCTTCAGCAGTTGGCAAGTCAGCTATAAGTGGGAGAAGAAATCAAATTTTACGATGACTTTTATATTTTCATGTCCTTCTTTTTCTTTTCCCCTCTAAAAGCTTACAAGCTTAATGGACAAAGAGATGTTTTTGTAGGAAAACAATAGATTAAATTACTGTAAAAAGAAAAAAGTTGTCCAGCTGCCAGGGATGGTGGAGAATGATGACTAATACTTTTCTTCTTAATTAATTTTTGGTGGTGGATTAGTGAGATACTGAAAAATATTTTAAATGCAATGGAGAACAGTATTTCAACTTCAGAGTAATATTAGTAATAGGATTAAGCTAAACTGATACCAATAGGTATGCAATATGTAGAGAGCAAGGTTAAGAAGGTGTAACATGATTGGAGAAAGGAATTGGCGTCAATAAACAAAACAACCTTGTCAAATGGCTGATGTGGGAGGTGAGCACAGGTATAAAGTGATGAAAGTTGTTACTAGTCAATAATAAAGGGATTGTTAGTTATTACTGGCCACCAACCGAGTGAGTCAGCAACACAATTATCATTGCCAAAAAATATTGTGTAAATCCACTGAGGTGGTAGTTTATGCTTAACTGAGATGTCTGTTGGACTGATATGTTAGGGTGGGTATTTGCTTTTCCCTGCTCTTAAAAATGCAAGCTATCTGGGAAGAATTCACAGAATTCCATTAAAGCAAAACTGTGGGGTCAATGGAGGAAAAAAGGTGTTAGATGTCTGGTTGGATCCAGCAAAATATAGCCTTAAGAAAACAGAGAATCCGTTTTTTTTTTTCCCTTCTATCTTCTTTATCTCTTTTTTTTTTTGACCTGTTGCTTTCAATAGCCTTGCTCATCAGTTCAGTAGGAACAGTCTGTTCTGTATATTTGCTGTAGTCCAATCTCCTTTAAAACAGATTAGAAATAATTTTATTGATCCTCTACTTCAAAATCTGCTGGTATGCCATGCATAGTCAAAAAATGCACTCCAGAAAAACAGTCTCTAATACAGTGAAATAGTACAATACACCATTTGTGGGTAATGTCAGTCAGCTTTAAAATGGTTTTCTGGCTTATTATCTGTGAAGAAAGATAAAAAGTATTGTTGGTAGCCATAAATTAGACTGGTTTGGGTTGGAAGAGACCTTAAAACTCAGCAGTTCCAATCCCCTGCCATGGGCAGGGACACCTTCCACTAGTTCAGGAGGTCCAAGTCCTGTCCAACCTGGCCTTGGAGCACTGCCAGGGATGGGGCAGTCAAAGCTTCTCTGGACACCCTGTGCCAGTGCCTCAGCACCCTCACAGGCAAGGGCTTCTGCCTAAGAGCTCATCTCAGTCTCCCGTCTTCTAATTTAGAGCCATTCACCCTTTTCCTATCACTAGTTGCTTTTATAAATCTACTAGATTCACTATTTAATCAGTGGAGGACTTAATGATTTTTCCTTTTCCTACTATTATTTTTCATAGCAAATTGTCAGCTGCTGAATCTGTAATTTATACATTATTTTAGATGTAGGCATTTGGAACTCCTTGTCAAGCCTAAATCTCTCCAGTTCTTGGTGTATAAAAATCCTTAACTTGTGGCTGCTCTTACCCATTCACCCAGCTAAAATTAACTTCTTGGCTCTTCTATACTGTGATGACTGCAGCATCTTTTTCTGCACCTTTGACACAGTCTTACTCAACTACATCCATGAGATGTTGGCAAAAATTGCTTTGCTGATAAATTCAGTAACTTCACCGTCTCAGAAGAACATTTTCTCAAGATTTGCTGTACCTGAATGAAGTTTTTATGATACTCCAGGGAAAGAGGTGCAGGATGGGAAGGAACAATCCCAGAAGTAATCTAAATCTTTCTCTCTAAATTGGAGAGACATCAATTTGATAGATGGACCACTTGGTGGATAAAGAACTGGCTGGGTGGCCGCACGCAGAGTTGTGGTCAATGGCTCAATGTCCAGCTGGAAAAGATTAATGAATGGTGTCCCTCAGGGGCTGGTGTTGGGACCGGTCTTGTTCAACATCTTCGTCGCTGACATGGACAGTGGGATTGAGTGTGCCCTCAGCAACTTTGCTGATGACACCAGGCTGTGTGGTTCGGTTGATACGCTGGAGGGAAGGAATGCCATCCAGAGGGACCTCGACACACTTGTGAGGTGGGCTGATGCCAACCTCATGAGGTTTAACCATGCCAAGTGCAAGGTCCTACACCTGGGTCAGAGCAATCCCAGGCACAGCTACAGGTTGGGCAGAGAAGAGATTCAGAGCAGCCCTGTGGAGAAGGACTTGGGGGTGCTGGTCAATGAGAAAATGAACATGAGCCGGCTGCAGTGTGCGCTTGCAGCCCACAAAGCAACCGTATCCTGGGCTGCATCAAAAGGAGCGTGACCAGCAGGTCGAAGGAGGTGATCCTGCCCTTCTGCTCTGCTCTCATGAGACCTCACCTGGAGCACTGTGTGCAGTTTTGGTGTCCTCAACACAAAAAGGCCATGGAACTGTTGGAACAAGTCCAGAGGAGGCCACGAGGATGATCAGGGGACTGGAGCACCTCCCGTATGAAGACAGGCTGAGGAAGTTGGGGCTGTTCAGCCTGGAGAAGAGAAGGCTGTGTGGTGAGGCACTGGAATGGGTTGCCCAGGGGGGCTGTGAATGTTCCATCCCTGTTGGTGTTCAAGGCCTGGTTGGACAGAGCCTTGGGTGACATGGTTTAGTGTGAAGTGTCTCTGCCCATGGCAGGGGGTTGGAACTAGATATTAAGGTCCTTTCCAACCCTAACTATTCTTTGATTCTAATGTTTCAGTCCCCAGAAATACAAATTACATTTCTCTCCCTAGAGCTCATCACTCAAAGAGCAGAGGCATAAAATAGAATCATAATCACATCATCATCTTGCATGTCTCTCTTCTCACACTTAAATTGTAAGTTTTGTGCCTGAGATCCATTATTTCCTGCCCCTAGTTCAGAACTGCTGCAAGTATAACAGTTGTGGCCCTTCACTGGGTTTTCCAGGCACAGTGGTAGTGCCAATAATAAAGCTGACTTACTAGACTTACCTGAGTAGAGAAGCTGAGAGGCTTCTCTTAAGAGCAGAGTGAAGCGGGCCTATTACTGCCAACTTCAGTTTTGGGGATTAGGTTCTCAGCAAGAGCCTTGTGCATTTGGCTAGTGTTTCTCTCTTTAAACGAACAACCAGAGTGGAATGGAACTTCTTTTGTCTGGATTTTTAGCGTAAGACTGAGAAGTCCAAGGTGCCCTTTTGGGAACACTTGCCAATCTGCTCCCAGAAGGGATGGACTGGATGAGGTAATCATCTCTTCTACTTCATTGTTACATGTTGCATAATTCAAGTTACTCCACAGATGTGAATCAAGATAACTGCTGAAGGAAAGAGGAAGGGTAAAAGAAATCAGGCAACAACTTCTGTGGTGTTGTGTCCTGGCTGAGCTACACCTCGGCTAACCAGAGGACTTTACTTTCCCTCAGCACACCCCAGCCTCTTCCAGCTACAAGCAGGTTTTATGCCTGAGCAGTGTGTGCATGGAAGAGACGTCTGTTTCTTGCTCAAAAGCATTGGGAACTCCTGAAGGAGGCTGCAAAACTATGCCTAAATGTCTTGGATTGGAAAACCAGCAATGCTTATTTTAAGAGTACGCATTAGTGCCGTTTTGTGAAGATGATCATTCACCAGCAACACTTAAGCAGAGAGCCTGTATGGGACTGTGGAGCACAGTATGAGATGGAAGGCAAATCTTAGGTCTTCCATAGCAAAGTCTTGTCTTCAGAGTTGTTAAGGCAGACTCTTAGCTATTTGAATACCCAGTTTTCTTCTTCTTTTTTACCTGTTAAAATCACAGGCTGGTTTGTGTTGGAAGGGACCTTAAAGCTCCTCCAGCTCCAGCCCCTGCCACAGGCAGGGACCCCTTCCACTAGAGCAGCTTGCTCCAAGCCCCTGTGTCCAACCTGGCCTTGAGCACTGCCAGGGATGGGGCAGCCACAGCTTCTCTGGGCACCCTGTGCCAGAGCCTCAGCACCCTCAGAGCTTCTGCCTAAGAGCTCATCTCAGTCTCCCCTCTGGCAGGTTAAAGCCATTCCCCTTGGCCTGTCCCTACAGGCCCTTGTCCCAAGCCCCTCTCCAGGTTTCCTGCAGCCCCTTTAGACACTGGAGCTGCTCTAAGGTCTCCCTGGAGCCTTCTTTTCTGCTGACTGAAAATGTCCAGCTCTCAGCCTGTCTCCATAGGAGAGGTGTTCCAGCCCACACATAAGCTCTAAAGCATAATTTGTGTATACTTACCAGGATTGTTTAAGGAAATACTGTAAATGCTTTCTACTGGTTTTGTTCATGCAACTGCACTTTTATTTATATGTCCGTATGTATAATCTCAATAACATATATATATAAAAAGAACCCCTATATATATGGGGCTTCCCCCCTCCCCTTAACTTGCCTGCTTAGCATGTACCAACTATAGTTTGAACTTAACTGAAACATCAGGTTAACTTGCCTTCTCTCTGCTGAGTTGTTAATGTATTTTAAGTGTAATAGGAAAGAAATGTGTTGACTGTAATATATGAGCTATCATTTGGTGTGATCTGTATAGATGGCCTGCTGTGCTATGTGGCATGATGTTCTCTTGTGGTGTTTGAAATTGGGGTTTTAGAATGCAGTTTTCCTGGGACAACAGCTAAGGTATTTCATCCCATCTGGACTCCATATCTATTCTTATTTTTCCTGGTCCTCTAAATGTATGGCAGCACAGGGTGCAGTTGGAAATTTTTTATATGTAAAACTTACTTCTTGTTTCAGGTATTTAATGCTAAGTTGTATTGCAATCTTGGTGGTTTTGTGTGGGTTTTCTCCTGTGTGTGGTGGGGTTTTTTTGGTGGCTTTTTTGTTAGTTTTAATTTCGGGGTGGGGGGTGTGTTTGTTTGATTTTGTGTTTATGTGGTTTTAGTGTCATGTTGTTTCCTGTCCGTCTGTCCCCCCCAACTTTCTGATTATTGATTCTTAAGTTAGCATTTAACTTTGTAATGAGGGTAGAACTTGTTTTGCTACCTCTTATGTTTGCCTTGTAATTATGTATTTTACTGTATATATTTCATCATTTCTCCACCCACCTCTGCTCCAGCATGTTAATCTTCCTTCTCTGCTGACTTCACAGTGGCTCTGCATACTGTAGCTTTGTAGTTGTCATGTAGAAACTGGTGGTTCTTGGAGCCCAGCACTCCTTCAGGATCAGTTTTCCTATTCTCATTGACCCCACAGATATTCTGGTCTGTTTGATTGTCTTGTTTCTTCTTTCTTGTTTTTGGTTTGGATTTCGAGGGGAAGGGAGAGGGTTGCGGTGCCTTTCTCTTTTCATTAGAGAGTCCATGGGCTGGTCCTGTGTGGGTGTTTCTCCTGCGAATGTGCTTGTTTGTCACAACATGTCAGAAAGGAGAGACACATTTACCCTTCTGCTCTGTGAGAAATCTTACTAGTCTTACTGCTTTGTGGATCTCAGCAACAGGGAGAAGTTAAGAGATGGAGGACGTGGTGATTGCAGGCATAGCAGGAAAACTGCCAGAATCTGAGAACTTGCAAGAGTTTTGGGAAAACCTGCTTAATGGAGTTGATATGGTCACAGAGGATGATCGGAGGTGGAAACCAGGTGAATGCTTATTGTCTCTTCTTTTGGAGCTCCGGGCTCTGACCATTTTAGAGGAATTATCTTATGAAAGGATTTGTTGGATGCAAACCCCTCCCAGAGCTGAATTCAATTCTGATTTGTCAAGAAATCCAGGACCAGAACACTTCCATGAATGTTACATCCCATACAGTAGCAGCTTATAAATAATATGTAGCTTACTTCCAAATTAAAGAATACTGACAGAGCAGCTAGGCAGCTTTAATCCTGTACCGGTTGTGATTGCTGTGGCAGCAAGACAGCTCTAATATTTTTGGGGGTTCAGAAGTAGCACAGGCACTCCAGTCCTGTAATTTGTGGCTTTTTACAATGTTCTATTTTGTCTTGATTGTCTTTCTGAAGCATTTGGCACATGTCTATCCAATTCAAGCTAGCAATTTGCCAAGTAAAAGGTAGCTTTCGTTTTTCTTCTAACCAGTGACTGACTGGAACCACTGATTTGACTCTGTGCTCAGTACAACTTTCCAAAGCAAAAATGCTTAAATCAGAAAAATGTCTTTTGCTGCCATATCCAGGAGAGTCTTAAATATTACAGTTGTTTTTGTTAATGGAGCATTCTCATTTTCAAATGAGATTGAGAGGTAGGTAGGTATATATTCATGCAGTGCTCTGGGTACTGCAACAGGGAAGTGAGGTTTCATGAGTAGTCAAGAATCAGCTGTGGTTATTCTGTACTTTGTCTCAGCTGGTAGCTGCTTCAGAACCGATGTATTTGTTTCAAAACGGATGTGTTCTGTGACTGTTGAATATTTCTTCTCAGGAATGTATGGACTGCCCAAGAGAAATGGAAAGCTCAAGGACATAAGCAAATTTGATGCATCCTTTTTTGGGGTTCACCCCAAACAAGCTCATACAATGGATCCTCAACTTCGCTTGCTGTTGGAAGTTTCTTATGAAGCTATTTTGGATGGAGGTAAATAGCTGAGGGATTGAACCGGGAGAATTGTGCTGTACTGTCTGATCAGCAGGTGCAGACATGCACCTCTGTGGTGGGGTCTCTAACAAGAGAAAACTGTCTCATTAGAGATGAGAGCAAAGAACTGGTATGGGGATTAGAGCAAAGCTGTTTTCTCTGGAACTCTAGCTAGGAAGTCTACGCTGTCTGCCAGTGAATCTGTACCTGCATCATATGGTACAACCAGTATGGCAGAAACATATAAGCAGTCAATGGTGCTCGAGCTTTTATATATTCTGGTCTAATCTAATATTCCATAATAGATCTCTTTGTTAAAGACATATTTGTAGTACAAAAGGAAGATGACTTGGTTAGAAATCTCATCCATGGCCTAAGTGAATGGCAGATGGCCTGGTGTATTCCTGTCTATTGGCCAGGTTCATAGAAAATTTGTGGTATTTGATTCTGTTCTATAGAAGTTTTGTTGAGGAATTCTACCTTCAGAAATAGGAGTCTCTTATCTCCATCACTGCTAGTTTCTTGAGCTTCTGAGTTACTTGCCCACAGAGCTGAAAAGGTTATCCTTGATGTTAATCAGTTTCATGTCTGAACATAAGTATATGGGGAAAAAGTTGGAACCACCTCACTAATACTGACATATTGAAATTAATACTTGCTCCTCTGCTGCTGACTCTGTCTGGAGGCTTGGATATTCTGCTTGTCTCCAGGACTTGTAAAGTACAGAGAAGAAACAGCAGAGATTGCTGCAAGTTGAGCTTGCTGTGCAGTTTTTTTAGCGCAGAATTGCTTCTTGTTCTGGTTGCTGGCTTTTGAACTTAAGAATTTTCCTTTCTATCTTGTATTCCAGATCTGGGCTTTATATGTGGATAGAGGTGGATACTCATGTGCTCACATGACATTCCAAGTGCTTTAATTTTTTTCCCCTTTGACCTGCTTCTTTTTTCTATACTGTAAGTCAGATGTTAGCCTGCCTGATCAGTGTTTGTGTCTCTCATAGCCTGCATGCTTTTTTTGAACAAGGCTCTAGCAATGCCCAGCTAAGCTGAAAAGCTGCTTCTGCTATGGCAAAAAGCCAGCATCAAGCTTCTGGTGGACTCTGCAATGAGACTTGTAAGGTCTGCAGTTGAAACAGGTAAAAGGTAAATATAGGTAAGGGAACAATGCTGCAGAGGACTGTCAGAAAGTTGGATTAAGAAGAAGGTCATGAACTGGTGCCGGCATACCTGATATCTCCCCAGTTTGCCCCTCATAAGTTTGTCTGCTGTAATTTACCACCTTCTATCCCTGTAGGCATTAATCCGGCCACCCTGCGTGGCACAGACACAGGTGTATGGATTGGTGCCAGTGGGTCAGAAGCTGGTGAAGCCCTCAGCCAAGATCCAGAAAAGCTTGTGGGGTACAGCATGACTGGCTGCCAGCGTGCTATGTTAGCCAACAGGATTTCCTACTTTTATGACTTTACAGGTAAGTGCCTCAAGCCTTCCATACTGGTCAGCAATTGAGATTTGAGTGTGATTTTACCACAGTTTTTGTAGAGGGGAATGGATATGATGACGAAGATCCCCTTGGGGATGAGAAAGTAGCATTCAGCTATTGAAAGGAGGCATACGAGAAGCAGAAAATGTAACTAACTCATTGTAAGGCTTTTGTAGCTCAGTTGCTGCTGAAGGGTATAGCTAGCATTCATCTAAAAGATGTCAGGAGGCCTTCATAAAAGGCCTAGTTTCTTTCCAGCCTTCAGACTGCTGTTTGGTGTGAAGCTATGTACAAGTCCGCTGGCCCAGAGACATACTGAGTGGAAAAGTTGACTCTTCTTGAGTAAAGTGGAAGAAGTGGGAGAGCCACCGAAATTAAGTGAGTAAAGGCATAGTCATGTGTGGCGTTGAAGAGTGGAGGGATTGGAATTGCTTTGAAGAACAGCAGAGAACAGAGATAATGGCAAGGGTAGCACCAGGAAGGGTGAGAGATTTTTCTTGGTGGGAATGGGGAAATGGATGAGACCTCCCTGTGAGCCTACAATATCTCTGTTTGATGGAGACAGAGATGGAAGTTTAAAAAATGCCATTAAAGCCAAATTGTTTACATTTTTTTTCCACCTTTCTTATCCCTCGTTACCTGGTAAGCAGGCAGAGGGTGATGATTCTTGTCTCCCATTTTATCAGCATTACCTGTTGCATTCTGAAGCAACAACTTATTTAACATATTTTGAGTGTGTTTCTCTTGTGATCTCATCCTGGAGCGTTTGGAGAGTATGAAATAGTAAACCCCAGGTTTTTTGTTTTCCCTTTCTGTTCCCTAAGGACCAAGCATAACTATTGACACGGCCTGCTCCTCTAGTCTCATTGCTCTGGAAAATGCATATAAGGCAATTCGTCATGGATGGTGCAGTGCAGCCCTAGTAGGAGGGGTCAACCTTTTGCTGAAACCCAACACTTCTGTGCAGTTTATGAAACTGGGTATGCTTAGTCCTGATGGTGCCTGCAAGGCTTTTGATGCTTCAGGTAAGGCATTAGTACCAAAGCTTGTCATGCTGTGTGAAAAGAGCTTGCTGTGGAGTCTCTGACCACATACTCTCATAGTACAGCAAAGAGCTGGCCTTGTAGTTTTTCCTAGGTACACTGTTCAGGACATATCCTGGACCTGATCTGGTTGTGTGTTTTTTTGAAGCTGGAAAACTTACCTGTGAGGAAGAAACCCTATGGCTCATTCCTCAGGCACTGGGGAGAGCAAATAACTGTCTCTTGATGGAAAATTCTTATCATTGTTTGTGATGAGCAATGAGCGTTTCTAGGACTTTTTTTTTTTTAAAGGCATGGATGTCATGCTCTCAAAGTGGTCTGTAAGCAGTAGATCAGGAATGAGATAACCTTATTGCATGGTGCTTTGCAGTGTGTCAGAGCACAACAGAATTAGTGACTTACTGTTCTCTGCTCTCAGGAAATGGATATTGTCGCTCTGAAGCAGTTGTTGCCATTCTCTTGACCAAGAGATCTATGGCTAAACGGATCTATGCCACTATAGTCAATGCTGGAAGCAACACTGATGGCTTTAAGGAGCAAGGTAGGCCTTGGGCCTCTGAAAAGTCAGATACCTACACAACTGTTCAGGCTAGAGTCCTTGTCATGAAAAATGGGTGTTGTGGGGTTTGTTGTCTTAGATGTTGGAAGGGTTTTTGTGTTTTTTGTGGAGGTGTTTTGTTGGTTTTGGTCTGTTTTGGGTTTTTGGTTTTGGTGGTTGTTTTTTTTTTTTTTGGTCACACGAAGTTCAGAACCCTGTTTTGTAAAGAAGGTGAAGGAGACAAGTGGTGATTTCTATGGCAGGAATAACAGGAATGTCCTGTTGCTAGTTTAGCCTTCCCCAAGACACCTCTGCACTGATAGAAGTGTAGATGAGGTGCGACTATAAGGCTCTTTCTCTACTGCTGTCCCACTTATGGAGACACCAAATTTCACATGTTCTGCTTGATGTAGACATTTCCTAGTGTTCTGTTAAGCAGTATCTTTCCACACTAGCCTTAATTCATTGGTTAAGGTCCATTTCTGGTACCTCTGATCTTCTTCCAAAGAGCCTGAGAGCCTTACTGTGTTTGGCACTAAGGACATTGGTGTGAATCCTGAAAAAGTTTCTCTTTGGGTATTTTGGACCTGGTAGCAGTTGAAAGGGTGCTAAAATCAGCACAAGACACATCTGATACTAGAGGAATTGACAGCAGTTTTGGTCCTAGGTGTGACATTCCCATCTGGAGAGATGCAGCAGCAGTTGGTCAGCTCTTTATACAGAGAATGCAGTATCAGACTTGAAGAAGTGGAGTATGTTGAAGCGCATGGGACAGGCACCAAGGTCAGCATGGTGCCTTTGGGTTTGGGGTGCTTTCTTCTCTCTTATTTTCTTCCGTTGCATCACGTGCCACACTCTTCCATCAAATTATTATTTGTTTTTCCAAAATGAACATATGTTTCCCTTCTATCAGTTATGAGAATATGTACTGCCTCACCACTTCCGGATCTTAATCTTTCAGATTTCTCTTTTGTGGTGCATATCAGAAGTGCTAGCTAATAGTTGTCCTGATTCTCTTCCTACTAGGTTGGAGATCCACAGGAAGTAAATAGCATTGTAAATATCTTCCATCAATGTGAGAGAAAGCCACTGTTGATTGGATCAACCAAATCAAACATGGGTCATCCAGAGCCTGCCTCTGGGCTTGCTGCATTAGCCAAGGTAATGGGTGGCTTGGGAATTAAAATTTGGGAAGGGAGGAAACACAACATTAAGTGGGGGTTTTAATGTTTGTCTGTTTTGAGGAAAATTTGCACTGATCCAGGATAGGATATTCAGTGGTAATGAGAGGAACTCAGGTGATTCTCCTTAATGATCTGCTTGCTTCACCTTCAAATACTTTTAAAATCTTAGGTGGCTGTTCTGCAAGCTCAACAAAAATGCCTGCGTGGCTCTCTGCTGTGCATCTGCCCCATTCCCCACTTCAGTTCCCCTTTCCTACTGAATTCTACAGGAGCATAATTAAACTCAGAATAAAGGCTTTGGGGTCACTTTATTGATTATCCTTATACTGGTCCTTCCAACAGAACTCTGCTGTAAGTTGTTTGGGTTTGAACAGTGTACAGGTAGAGGGATTTAGATATTTGGAGTAATTGGAGATGACAGTCAGTGTGGCCTTTTGGTGCCAAAAGAGTAGCTGATTCTTCTGGCCATTTGTCAGGCATGTATCATCTCTCCCTCTTCTCTCTTACACTGGAAAAAAGTCACGTGAGTTCTCTGGGATGTGGCTACCAGCCTACTAACTACTGCTGTAGGCAGACAATAACCTATTTACTCTGGCTGTTAAACTGCTTAGCAGAGAGCTAGCTAATGTTCACACTTGGTTGTAAGCCTATTACCAACAGCCTTAGAACCACACAAATTGAAGTCACGTACATGGTCATTACTAGAATTTTAGTCTCTTTAAAGTGGTTACTGTGATGTGAATACATAAAACGTGCTGTGAATAGACTTCTGTGCAAATCATGGAGACAGCAGTGTCTTGTGTCTCTATAGAGGAAAGTTTAACACCTCTTATCTCTCAGACTGACAGCCTTCTTCATAGTCGGAACAACCGAGTTGTAAATAAACCTCTCCATCCGTACTGTTGCATGTCATAAACTGTTTAGTGCAGTTCTGCTGTGATCTGTCAGGACAGGACCATAACTCTGAGGTACTGTTTTCCCATCTGTGTTTCTTAGGGGGTGCAGGACTGCAAAGACAAGGCCCACAATTTCTTTTTGAAGACTTCTCTGACACCATGTTTTCTCGCTCTTTTTTCATCAGTTTTCTCACTTAACTTTGTATCAGAGCTTGGAGCTACAGGCAAGAGCCCATGTGCCACCCATCATGCCTGCTATATCTTTTACTTATGCTTTCTATGAAGTTATGTTAGGTCTTGTTGCCAGATCTGGGATCTTGAAAGCACCTGTAGCTTTGGAGGGATATTGAAGACTCTGTCTCGTTGATTGATTGAAAGTTGGATGACACTTCCTAGTTTAAAGTTTGACAGTTAATCAGAATGGCAGATCAGGCATCCTTGGGACCAGGCAAGAAACTACACCAAGCCTACTGTCTCTTAGACAGTAACTGTCTCTCAAAGTCTGCAGTTTCTGTAAGTGTGCTCTTTTGTAATTCCATAAAACGCTCTCATATGTGAGAGGTCAGTTAGGAAAATGGACCTTTAAAGTATCTGATTTCAGACTTGAAGAGAATCCATTAATTACATGGATAGGTAGGAAAGAAACTAGAGTTTGCCAAGGCCACTTAAAATTCTGGTAAGGGAGGCGAAAACTCACCTGCACCTTTGAACTACTCAACCTGTTTAATTACTTGTTGTAAAGTAAAAACAAAGCATCTTGGTTGGGTGTAGTAGGTACTATCACAGTAACATCAGTGCTGCTGTTCTCTGAAGCATCCCTTTATCCAAACACAGAGAGTTGCTTTAGTGTATGCTACATGGTCATTTGTACTAAGCCAGTAATAACAAGTAGATGTTTGTATAAGAAAACATAGAGCACAGAACACTGTTTTTTCTTGCAGGTCATTCTTTCTTTGGAACATGGGCTATGGGCTCCAAATCTTCATTTCAATACCCCAAACCCAGATATTCCTGCCTTACAAGATGGCACTTTGGAGGTTGTTTGTAAACCAACGCCAGTGAAAGGTGGCCTCGTCAGTATCAACTCTTTCGGCTTTGGAGGTGCTAATGCTCATGTCATTCTGAGGCCAAATGAGAACAAACACCAGCCTCTGGAGACTTGCAACATGCCAAGACTGGTTCAGATTTGTGGCAGAACCCAGGAAGCTGTGGAAACATTAATTCAGGAAAGCAGGAAACATGGAGGATGCAGCCCATTTTTAAGCCTTCTCACTGATATCTCTGCAGTTCCTGTGTCCTCCATGCCCTACAGGGGCTACACGCTGGTTGGCAGTGAGAGTGACATAAAAGAGGTTCAACAAGTTCAGGCATCGGGTAGACCACTCTGGTACATCTGCTCAGGTAGGTGTGCTCAGTGATGTACTGCATCCTTCTGTACATCTGGGGCTTGAGCAATGCGATTCTGTGCTCTGATGTTGTCCTCCACTCTAGCATGAGGAAGTATCTTGCAGCCCTGCAGTATGTCTAGAAAACTCACATTTCCTGTATTTTATCTAATCCTTCCAACTCTATCTTCTGCATGATAGCAAAGTCCAGGAAAATAAAAAGCAGTGCCTAATTTAGAGGATGTACAGTGTTTTGCTCTTGGAATTCTTTTGCTGCCAAAGCAAGTGTGTGATGTCTACTCCTTTTATGGAGCATTACTACAGCTCACTTTTCTCCTTGCCTGTCCTGCAGGTATGGGATCGCAGTGGAAAGGTATGGGCCTGAGTCTTATGAAGTTGGACTTGTTTCGCCAGTCTATATTGCGCTCAGATGAGGCTTTGAAGAACACAGGCCTGAAGGTCTCAGACCTGCTTCTGCAGGCAGATGAAAACACTTTTGATGAGACCGTCCATGCATTTGTTGGACTAGCTGCTATTCAGGTAAGACTCAAATGACTGGTGGAGGGCTTATGGACTCAAGCCATATAAGCACACTGTGGTAGTGTGTGTTTGGCCAGTAACACCTTATAGTGGTTAATGGAAGCTTGTTTTGTGATTCCAGTAAACGGTAGCTGTTTGAAGTCTCTGTCTGATAGGAGGGAGTGTCTTGTACCCTTGACAGTTTAGGGCTCTGTCACTTGCAAGATACTCGGACTAATATTGGTCTGGACTGATTTGCATGTGTATTGGGGGGCTGGGGGGGGGGCAGTTTCTCCTTTTAAGATACTGGGATGTCTGAGCTTTATGTAAACGTTTATGCCAAGGAACAGGCTTCCATTGAATGCCTTCTGAAGTTTATTCTGCTGATGAACTAATGATACTACATGAAGTCTGTTTTAATTCTGAATGTCAGTGTGGCATTAACTGTTTTTTAAAAAACTAGAGGCAGAGCTTCTGAAGGGATCTGGAAAGCTCCTCTTGCCTCTGTGTACAGATATGCTTTTGGCAGACTCCTGTTGTTGGAAATAGCTCCATAGTGGAAAGCTACATAGTGGAGACACCCAAACAGTATTGGAGTCGCACAGCAATTCTTTGGGTTCATTTGAAATGAGGCTGGAGCTGCAGTTATCTGAAATAAATAAATAATAAAGAATGCAGCAAGAACAAGAAGAGTATCATGTACCAAAAAGCCATTTTGTAATGCAATCAACTACTGCTGTGTGCCTCTGAGTCCTGACACCTGCTTACTCTGGCATGGAATCACTAACCCTGCTGTTCTCTGCAGATTGCCCTGATTGATTTGCTGAAGGCTGTAGGTCTGCAACCTGATGGGATTTTGGGCCACTCGGTGGGAGAGCTAGCTTGTGGCTATGCAGATAACTGCTTAAGTCAGGAAGAAGTCATTCTTGCAGCTTATTGGCGGGGACGGTGTGTTAAAGAGGCCAAATTGCCCCCAGGAGCAATGGCTGCTGTTGGTAGGTATACCCTTACCAAAAGAGTGATACAGGAAAGTACATCGGTTCTCTGTTGTGTGACATTGGTATAAAATAGGGCTTTGAAATGTATTGGTGGAGACAGTCATGTATGTAAAAGTTTTGCCTCTGCTTCCTCCTCTTTTTCTTCTGATGTAGAACAGGTTATTAAATATTTAAGTTGATGTAATGGTAGTAATCTCTGACCTGGAATACAGCAGCATTTTGGTATTTCATCCAAAACTTAAGTGGAAATGGAGAGATTTATTGATAAGTAACCAATGACAGAAGCTAGATAAATAATCTTGTAAAGAGAGGTGAAAATCTGAGGCACTGGGGGTTTTGGCTTTTATATACATGTGTGCCTGTATATACACACACTTAATTTTTTTTTTTTAAAAAGAAAGATACTGTCTGCAAGAGCAATGAGACATGAAACCATTAAGCTACTGTTCTGTCATGGCTAGTGGAACTTAATGCTGTTAGAATTTACTTGGCCCTACTAGGACTTGGGAAGAAGCCTTCTCCTGAACAAGCTTTGCGCGGTGTTTCTGTAAGTCAGGTAGTTTTGCCCCACTGTTGGGTGAAATTTTGAGCTTTGGGCCCAGCAGTTTTATTTTGTGGCATGGGTTCATGGTGACTTACATGTTTACATGTACAAATTCTCATTGGTAGCATGTATGTTGTGCTGTTTCTTATTATTGGACACAGTGGTAAATAAAAAACTGAAACACTTAAGAGAAAAGCTGTTGCGGGTCTAATGCTGCAAAGGGCTACCTGCCTAATTTAGTTTTCACCTTGATATCAAATACATGACACTGTTATCACAGAACTTATCTCGGAGTGCTGCATCTAACATATTTTTAATAATATGATGTTGAGTTCAAGTTGCTCTTCCTGTGACTTGTATCAGTGTACTATAGGACCAGGTGCTGCACATCTGGTTATGCTAGTTTAAGCCACTAGAGTTACCAATTTCTATGGATATTTTGTGTCTCTGTTTCTATGAGTCAAACTTGCATATTCTCTCTCCTGTTCTAGCTCAGATTGCTAAGGGCAAGACAATCTGTAGCTTCTTCAAAAGTGTGTGGGTTCCCACCCCATCCCTTGATGGCATGGTACAAAGATACAGTCCTCTGTTCTTGTGCTCAATATCAGAGTGATAAATGTCATATTAAAGCTATGTCCATCTTAAGAATCCTTCCCAGTTTTGCAAAATGCTGAGTTAAGTGCAGTGATTGTGCAGATAAGATTGCCTC
The DNA here is from genome assembly GCF_034315485.1 of Pezoporus occidentalis. Lineage (NCBI taxonomy): Eukaryota > Metazoa > Chordata > Aves > Psittaciformes > Psittacidae > Pezoporus > Pezoporus occidentalis. The sequence goes on from NW_026914852.1 coordinate 109,649, forward strand.
CCCTTATGAGGCTCACTGCTAGAAGCACTTGTATTGTCCTGAGGTCTTCCTTCTGCAGGTCTGACATGGGAGGAATGTAAGCAATGCTGTCCTCCAAATGTGGTACCAGCCTGTCACAACTCAGAAGATACTGTTACTGTTTCCGGGCCTCTGGTGAGCAAGGAACTGATATGGTACACACTATAGAGTTGTGGTTGGGACTTGTGAAGTTCTGGTTTGAAGAAAGGTTGAAGCTGAGTTAAAGCTCAGCTCCTTACAAAGGGGAGCTGGAGTAGCACGATGGGAGGGGACATGGTGCTTTGTATAAACTTAAACATGCAAATCTTCTGTGAGACGAAGTAATGATAGTACCTCAGTAAGCTAGAAATAGAAGATCTCTTTACACTGAATAGTCTTATAGCCATGGGCATGATGACATTACTGTAAGGCTGAAAAGGGCAATAATCTCATCCCAGATATGGCTCCCCTTAAGTGGCAAGTGATGAAGGCCATGAGGGGAGTACAGTCACTCATACAAAGCTCAAATACATTGTGAGCTTTTATTTTACTTCACTTATATTTTTCTTCTTAGGAGTCTGTGAATGAGTTTGTAGCTAAACTGAAAAAGAAGGGTGTGTTTGCAAAGGAGGTGCGCAGTGCTGGAGTTGCATATCATTCCTATTACATGGCATCTATTGCACCAGTGCTGCTCAGTGCCCTGAAAAAGGTAATGTTGCCAAACTATGGCTCACGTGGCTTGCGCTCATGCATTTGTATTTGGGTATATGTGATGCTGAGCTTAAGGGGCTCCTTTCTTTGGGAGGAGAACAAAATCTGTTGAAAAGCTTGTAGACCTCAGCAAGACTTGAGGTTTGAAGTCCTGTGACCCCAAGTAGAAGGATATCCTGAGCAATCAAGCTGGGAAAAATGGCCTGCAAAAAGGAGGGGCTGCTTGATTTTTGCCTTATTGTTATCTGTGACATGTAAGTGTTCCTCCTCTCCCTCTTCCTTGTCTATCTGTAGGTCATTCCACACCCTAAACCTCGTTCAGCACGATGGATAAGTACGTCTATCCCCGAATGTCAGTGGCAGAGCGATCTGGCTAAGAGCTGCTCTGCAGAGTATCATGTGAACAACCTAGTGAATCCAGTGCTGTTCCACGATGGTCTGAAACATATTCCAGAGAATGCTGTTGTAGTAGAGATTGCTCCACATGCTCTTTTACAGGTATATTTGATTGTGTTGGTATGATGTTATATTGATATGCTGCTGCAGGAAGGAGATTGAGGGTCTGAGGACTAGGAGATAAAGCCGCTTTTCCTCTTACCTCCCCCCTCCCCAGTTCTGGGAACACTTTTTCTGTCTAGTACTTTTGAGTGTCTCACAATTCTAGCATTTTCTTGATAGGGTATGGGGATGGGACAGTGGTTTATGTTACTATTAACAAAAAAAAAAAGACATTGTTGCTTTATTCATTGCCATGCATTTCAAATAGTTGACGGTTAGCTTTCTGAAATGTGCAGTGAGTAAGAAAAGCACTTCCTTGTTTAGATCTAATGGAGAATGTGTGCAAAAAGTTGGGGTGGGGGAGAGATTAAATACTAGCAGGCCACCTCTATTCAAAATTTGTAATCACTGTCTGTACACTGAATTGGTTTGAGATTCTGGTCTTAGAAGTTGGTGACTGGGAGTGGTGTTTTCTCCTATTCTCCAGGCCAGGTAGCCTGAGATTATAGGAGCTTGCTTTCTTCATAAACTGCTTTCCCCTAATCACTAGATCATTATTCCTTTCTCCTCACACTGTAGGAACTGATCTTTGTGGAATTAGCTTCATAGTAAAGGTGCATTAGGATGCATTTGCTCTACAAGATCAGTTCTGTGATCTTGTGCCTATCACTTAAGACTTCGGTCTTTTTTTTATTTGGTATGTGGCATGCAAGAGGACGAAAGTCTTAAGCAGAATCATAGTTAATTGTGAATCAAGTTTAATAGTTATACAGTGCTTCTGAGTTCCAGTCAGGGTATATTTTTTTTGTCATGTTAGGTATATTTATGTATGCTTTCAAAGTGACTTGAACAGAGAATCAGAGCAAAGCTTTTAAATTAGGGAGATCTTTTCCTCAATAAAAAGGTTATACACTTCATGTTAAAATGGTTATACAGTCTGGACTCTAATGGAAGCGACTAAAGACTACATCAGCTGGGTTTGAGAGTGATCTGGTTTTCTCTTCCCTCCCTTCTCTCCTTTAAAGACCATGGTATCAAATTGAAGAGAAGTTGCAAGTTGGGTCAGATGTTCAAGGCTGCATTTTTTTTATTTTAATAGCTGTTACTTAGACAATGCACTAGAATGCTCCAGACTGCCAGGGGCTCCTGGGATTAAGGCCTTAAATTGGGGAGGGGGGGAAGGGTGTGAGTGGGAGGCTTGAGGGGATGATCTTGCAGTTCTCGAAGTGCAGCTTTTGATTCCACTTGACAGTCTGCTTGGGAAAGGGAGATTTGTGTTTTGGCAGAATTTCACTAATGTTGCATAGGTTCCGCTTTACCAGATGCGCTACTTTTTGGGGTGCTGGAGGGGTGTTGTGCTGCCTTCCTCTTCCCTATTAAAATGGTGCACATTCCAGCAACTAGCACACAACTCTTGGCACAGAAACAGAAGTGGTTTGAGAATTAGAGAGAAAAAATCAGAAACAAAATGGTAGTGATGCCTTCCACCAGTGATTATGGACTCTACTTGACCAGGCTATCTTGAGGAGAACTTTGAAACCAACTTGCACCATTCTGCCTTTGATGAAGAAAGAGCACAAAAATAATTTGGAGTTCTTCCTAACACAAACTGGAAAGATTCATTTAACAGGGTAAGGAGACTAAGGGAGGAGGGTGAGAGGGGTATCAGTTGGAGAAGAGACATAATTTCTTTCCTAGCATGCATGTTTTCACAAAGATTGAAATACTCCATCCATAAACCTGGAAAATGGAGTTTACATCTGTGCTTTACATGTTTGATGTTCTCACTTATGAAGTATTGCCTTGGAGTAGAGACTGCTGGGGATGGGAAGATGCCTTTTAAAGAGGAATCCCATCTTAGGGGCCTAGGAACCTGAAACTAGCTCTTGGAAATAAGCTTGGTATCTTGTAGATTGTTAGAATTACAATTACAATTAGCTGCAATAAGTGCTCATGGTGCTCCTAGCAAAATCTCGGATGTGGAGCCTGAGACCAGTTGCTGTCTGACCTTTGAAGTACTATGATCAGTTTCCACACACCCCTGTTCCCCCAGGCACACTGTCTTGATCCATTTTGTCTTCCTAGGATAAATGTTCTTGGAAATAACTTGTTCCCACCTGTGGAATACCCTGTCCCAGTGGGGACACCCCTTATTTCTCCATGCATCAAATGGGACCACAGCCAGGACTGGGATGTTCCAAAAGCTGAAGACTTTCCAGCAGGTTCCAAAGGCTCTGCATCTGCTTCAGTCTACAGTATCGGTGTGTGTGCCTGTCTGTTTTGTTTTTCTGTTTTTCTCTTTCCCACTTTTCATCTGCATTTCTTCTGTAAAATTAGGGAAAAGAAAACTCAAAGCAGCACTTTTGAAGCCATCTTCTTAATATTTTGTTTGAATTGAAAAAGATTGGATGTGCTTCTGAAATGGTATGAAAGAATGTGAATAGAGCAGGAAACAGTTATGATTCAGACTCTTAGTAGTTTTAAGAGCTACGTGTTGCCAGGCAGGATAGTTGGGGGAACAATTGGAACCTCTTACAGACATTGAGGGGAAAATACTTCTTTATTAAGGTGTCTTTATTGTTTTCATTCTGCTCTTTATTCTTTGCCAGATGTGAGTCCTGACTCTCCTGACCACTACCTGGTTGGTCACTGCATTGATGGTAGAGTCCTGTACCCAGCAACAGGATACCTAGTACTGGCTTGGAGAACTCTGGCACAGTCTGTTGGCATGGCTATGGAGCAAATGGCTGTTATGTTTGAAGAAGTCACAATTCACCAGGCAACTATCCTTCCCAAAAAGGGTGAGTGAGGAGTGCTGGTACAACTGCCAAACTGTAATGAAGGTGATGACAGGGGGAGGAAAGAAATACAAGGGGAAAGTGAAGACAAACCCAGGAAGAAGACTATAGAGAATGAGGCATAACTGACTGAATGAATTCACTTCTTTGTTCAAGTAGCACATGTTAGGGTCATATTTATTACATGTTGTGTGTGTTGAGTCTAGAAATGGTGAAAAAGAAGGCTCTGCTTGAGGGTGGTAGCAATGAATGATCTCATAATCCTGTCTTTTTTTCCATGTTTCTTGAAGGATCAGTACAGCTGGAAGTAAGACTCATGCCTGCTTCCCACCATTTTGAAGTGTCAGGGAATGAGAATTTGACTGTGAGTGGTAAGTCAAAGAACTGTGAGTGCTCTGTCCTATTAAAATCCATTATGTATGAACATTTGGTGATTTTTACTCTTGCCGCTGTACCCATCAGGGAAGATTTTCCTCCTAGAAAACACTGCTCTGAAGAACTTCCATAACCAGCTAGTTGACTTTCAGACTCAAGCTGACATGAGCTCAAAGTCTGGCCTCTTGAAAGAAGACATTTATCAAGAGCTGCATCTGCGTGGATATAATTATGGACCAACTTTCCAGGGTGTTCTGGAATGCAATAGTGAAGGTAAATCTACTTTCTGTAGCAGAATGATGAGCATGATTATAGTAATGATGAATATTTGATCTTTTAATTCTGTCAGTAGTCCACCTGACTGTGCTTTGTGTTGTAATTACACTTTGTGCGATAATGGAGAATAACCAAGAATTCTGGCAGAGCACTGGGAAAGCTGTTATCTCCAATGTACAAGTGACTGTTGGAGGCTACAGGGGAAGCTGGGTACATACTTCAGACTTTGTGTTTGATAAGCAGTGACTTCTGGCATCTGCTGAATGACAGAATCACAGTGACGTTTCCCTTTACTTTTCTTCTGCAGCAAGCACAGGGAAAGTTCTGTGGAATGGGAATTGGGTGACTTTCCTTGACACCCTGCTACACATGATGGTCTTAGCTGAGAGTGAGCGCAGTCTGCGCTTACCCACCAGGATTCGCTCAGTGTGTATTGATCCAGTGCTGCATCAAGAGAAGGTGCGCCAATACCAGGACAATGTAGAAGGTAACATTTATCATGCTCGGCCTGTTATTAGTTGTTTTGACTGCTGTGTGGATAAGTGTATGACTTTCTAAGAAGCAGGATGTACTTTGAGGGCCACCTCTTGGTTTCCAAGCCATTCTGCAGCTTCTGTAAAGTCTGACATAGCACTGTTGAATAAAATGCTTGTAGTATTTGGTGCAGACTTACGTTTCTTTCCTGTCTTTCAGCTCTTGATGTTGTTGTGGACCCCTGTCTTGGCAGCCTTAAAGCAGGAGGTGTTCAAATCAATGGTCTACATGCTTCTGTTGCACCACGGCGACAGCAGGAACGGATCCCTCCCACCCTAGAAAAATACTGCTTTGTGCCCTATATTGAGAGTAACTGTTTGTCTTCCAGCGTCCTTCTTCATACCTACCTGGAGCACTGCAGAGGTAGAGTGGGATTGTTTTCTTGTCACACTAGGGGAGACTTCCAGCCTGACAAATGTATGAACAGCTTCTCTCAGACTAATTCACAATATCCAAGAAATAAAGTGTTGGTCTCTGCTGAAGACTTCAACAGGGGTCCTGTGTCTGTACACTTGCTAGAAGCTGAAAACTGCTTCTAGCTGAAGTAGAAGGACAGGGCTTTGAGCAACCTGGTCTAGTGGAAGGTGTCTCTGTCTGAGGCAGGGGGGTTAGAGCTAGATGATCTTTAAGGTCCCTTTCAACCCCAACACAAACCATTCTGTGATCTCCAGAATGTAGGTGAGGAGTAAAACTGTGGGGAGGGGCATCTACCTGTGTATAACAGTCAATGTGGTGTCAAATGGTACAACCCCCTCTGCAAGCAGAGGCACACAAATCATCTTTCAGGAGGAGCCCAGCCTAGTTGCTTCAAACACTGACAGGAGAGCCTACTTACTCAAGGCTTTAGCTTGTTTGTTTTGTTTTCCCCTGCAACCTGCTGAGATGCATAAGCTTACATATCCTCATTTGGCTGTGGGCATAAGAGCATATCCAAGGAAGGATAAAGTGGTTTAGTGAGGCATGCAAAAAAAAACGTTGCGTTTGCTGCAAGAATAGGATGAACTTAGTCTATTGTGAAACTGGTAGCCTAGTACAGTGCTCTTTGGATGAGGAGGCATCCACTCAGCTCATCACTTTAAGTGACTTTTCCTCAAAGGAGGGGAAGGAAGTTACTAATATTTTGGCAGTTTAATGATGAATTTTGTTATATCTCGGGACAGCAGTGTTGTCATTCTGTATTGGTAAAGTGTCCTCACACTCATCCTTTGATTTGGCAATAAATTTTAAAGATTTCTCTTTTTCTTCAGTGTCCAAATACTGCTCCCAAAGTTCTTTATGGATGCTGTGGTGGAATTCTTATTTTCCATATTGCTGTTTCTATCCTGATCTCGGTCAGGATAAGTTCTTTTCCATCTAGTTATAATGCAAAAAAGCATTTTAATATTTCTGCTTCTGTGGAAATTTAACAATGTCATTCCACGACTCCCTAAATCAGAAGTTTTCTGTTAGTTGCCTTCTTTGAGTTGGAGTCTCACCACAGGTAATTTGGTGGTTTATACTGTCTTGCATAAAGCCTCCTGTTTGGGGCTGCAGCTACGGCATGATGCATAATAATATGAATGTTCTGGATCATGCACTGTCTTTGTGGTTGGGCTAACGATAGAAGATGCTGTGATTTGTGGTGCTGATCATCTGGTGTAGCAAATGGAGGCAAAGAGGGAAAGAAAAATCTTCAGAAAATTTTATTTTTTGTTTTATTTTCCCCTTCTGTTCCACAGATCTTATCCAGAACGTACAGGCTAAGGTGGCCATGCATGGGGTCAAATTAGTCGTCCCTGGACTAGAAACTACAGTAGCTGCTGCGGAGTCCTCACCCATACAGAAGGGCCTTCAGCATATCCTTGCTGAAATATGTCATCTGGAACTGAATGGAAATCTTTCTTCTGAGCTGGAACAGATTGTGACTCAAGAGAAAATGCATTTTCAGAATGACCCTCTTCTCAATGGGTTGCTAGAGTCTTCAGAGTTGAAGACTTGCCTTGGTGTGGCATTGGAGAACATGACCAGTCACAGAATGAAGATAGTAGAGGTTAGCTGGAAGCCTGGAATGGAATCATAGCTAGTGTTTCCAGGCCTTCCTCTATCGGGATCATGTACTTCTATTGTTCCAGTTGTAATTCTGGATATCATTTATGTTTCAACTTGGTTTCCCCTTTCTCTTTTCTCACAGGCTCTTGCAGGAAGCGGACGTCTCTTCTCTCGCATCAAAAGTATTCTGAATGCTCAGCCCCTGTTGCAGGTGGACTACATTGCCACTGACCGCATCCTGAAAAGTCTTTCAGATAGTGAAACAGAGCTACAAAATGCTGGAGTTTCTGTTAGCCAGTGGGATCCATCTTGCCTTCCCTCTGGAAATCTGGCCAATGCTGACCTGGTGGTATACAATTGCTTAACAACTGTCGTAGGGAACACCACTGAAATTCTCTCTAACTTGGCAGCTGCAGTGAAAGAAGGAGGGTTTCTTTTGCTACACACTCTTCTTAAAGGAGAAACTCTTGGAGAAATTGTCAGTTTCCTTACAAGTCCAGATCTACAGCAGAAACACAGCTTCCTGAGTGAGGTAAGCCTCCTGGAAGGACAGATAATTTCTGTGGATAGTCTGGATTGCAGATGCTTTTGTGATGAAACTTCGGTAGACATTACCTACATGACTTTCCACTGAGGTCCTCTGCAGGAAAATGTAATAAACCCTTCTTCAAAATAGAGTTGTGAATTTCCATGTATCAGGTTGGGAGAGTAAACTCTGAGTTTAGTCAGGAAAGCTTTTCTTCATGCCTTGAAAACAATTCCTTGTCATTCGTATATCTGTATAATCTGTATGAAAACACTGGCCAGAACAATTCCTTTATAGCTAAAATAATGTGCTGCATTTTTGGGTGAGGTACAGCTTTATCCCTGTAGGATCCTAAAATCCTCAGTGTCAGAATATCTCTCTTCCTTTTGGTATCCCTGCTGGGAATGAGATGTTACAAACTGGTAAAAGTTCTAACACTGAAGTGCTTCCACAAAGGAAGGTTTTTCTCATGTTTGGTTTTCTTTGGGTTTGTTTGGGTTTTTTTTGTGGGTTTTTTTTTTTGTTGTTGGCTTTTTGCTGTTTTTTTTTCTTTTTTCATTTTCTTCCTTGCCTTTCTCCCCACTTTATCTGGTCCCATAATGAGGTAAAGCAAAATAAGCCCTTGGGTTGTGGGGGGCATCTGCGTTTCCACTTTATATCTGTGAACCAGTACATCATGCAGGTGAAGTAATGCCAATGCTGGCACAAGAGAGGAAGATTGAATGGCTAGGGTAAGGGTAGGAACTGGGACATCACCTTCTCTTAGCAGCTGTTAAACTGAGCAGTAATGGGAAATGGCCCCTCTACAGGACACATGCATTCTTCCCAGTTTGAGAGGCTGTAGCCTCTCATCTCTTAGAATCATAGAATAGTTAGGGTTGGAAAAGACCTTAAGATCATCTAGTTCAAACCCCCATGCCATGGGCAGAGACACTTCGCACTAAACCATGTTTCCCAAGGCTCTGTCCAACCTGGCCTTGAACACTGCCAGGGACGGAGCATTTGCAGCTTCCTTGGGCAGCCCATTCCAGTGCCTCACCACTGTCACAGTAAACAACTTCTTCCTTATATTTAATCTAATCTAACCTAAACTTCCCCCATTTAAGTTTGAACCCTTCTTTTGGAGTAAGAAGAGAGTAGCACTTCTAATAGTTTTAACTTTTTTTGTCTATAATTCCGGAGTGTGGTAGTTGGATTTTGATTTTGCTATGACCTGGATTTCAGCTGTTCACTATTTGCAAAGGTTTTGAAAAGAAAAGGGTAAGTTTCTCAGCTTTGTATCTTACCCTGTGAGGGGTAAAAAGATAAAAAGAAAATCCTGAGATGCTACTGAACCTGATAACTTAAAACCTAGATCTGTCATGTCACTAGTCTCATATTAGCAAATCCCTTGGATAAGATGCATGCAAGTTGAATGCACCTTCCCTAAGGAAAATGATATGACACAGGGAAGTGAGCAGGACTTAATATAGTTCTTGAAGTTTTCTAAGTAGTGACGCTGACCCTAGTCCTTGATACAAGGGATCATGCTGTAAAAACCTTCTGTTTTTGTGTCTGGCATATGAAAAGCAAATGGGTGCTTTTCTAGGAGCCTGCAGTTGTTTGCATTTCATTCAGACAGTGGAGCTTCAGTTTTTCTAGATATTCCATATGTGCATTGTAATTGTTTTTCTGAAATACCATTTTATTTAACTTAAGTGTGTAGATGCTTCATGTTTTCTCTGTTACGCTTTAGTTTTTTTTGTTGCAGACAGGGCTTATGTGACATAAACTGGTAACATCTAAGCTCAGTGTTTCCACTTGTATTATTTCCTGTATTGGAATCTGTATATTGTATTTGACTGTGGAGGTGTGCATTACTGCTGGAATTAAATTCTCGGCATGTTCAGTATCCTATGGGATTTGACCGCATGGTCACCGCTTGGTTTTTTGCACACCCTGGTAGTGTAGTAAAACTAGTTCCCTAACCAGGGCTTCAGGATATTTGTACTACTGCATTCTGAGGATCTTTTAGGGAAGGAGTAGTCTAGACATGAGTAAAACACTGTTGTGTTAATCAAATACATATTTGTACTGAGACAATACAGAACAGATGCCAAGATTTCACGCAAAAGCAAGAAAGATGGATGGTGCCTGTTGTTCCTCATGAAGCCTTCTTTGAGGAGACTCAACATGAAGTATAGATGTGACTTGTATTTTAGTTGGCTTTCCTGTTAATTGTTGGTTTACCTGATTTGACAGGCACAGTGGGAAGGCTTATTCAGCAAAGCCTCACTGAATCTGGTTGCTATGAAGAAATCATTCTTTGGCTCAGTTATTTTCCTGTGTCGTCGGCAAGCACCTGCCAAAACACCCATTTTTCTGCCAATAGATGAGACCCATTTTATGTGGGTTGAATCCTTAAAGGTGAGAGTTTGTGTCTTGGATATCTGAATTTCTAAATCATTACATTTTCTAAATGAGATATTTAGCAATGTCTGTGTGTGTTCAGTTACTTTTCTTACAATAGAAGTGACTCATCTCTGCCTTAAGATATGAGGGCTATTTCCTTTCTGTGGTTCCTAGTAAAACAGTTTTGGGCTTGTCCTGTAGGAGGTCTTGGCTGACCCATCAGAGCAGCCTGTGTGGTTGACTGCCACCAGTTGTGGGAACTCTGGAATCTTGGGAATGGTGAACTGTCTCCGCCTTGAAGCAGAAGGCCACAGAATCAGGTCTGTAAGCGTGCCTTTGAGTCTTAGTTGGAGGTGAGCTACTTTGTGTTAGCTTCTTTTTAGGCTATAGCAAATCAAGTAAAATGACAACTCTTGGCTTCTAGGTGTGTGTTTGTTTCCAACTTGAACCCTTCATCAGCTGTCCCACCCACGAGTCTCTCTTCTCTGGAGATGCAGAAGATCGTTCAGAGGGACCTTGTGATGAATGTGTACCGTGATGGAAAGTGGGGCTCATTCCGGCATCTCCCATTGCAGCAAGGTAATGCCTTTGAGGTCTGAGGATCACTTGCAGGGCCTTGAGTCTGAATGAACTTAAAATTGAAAATTAGTGGCTACTGTTGCTACAACTATTTTTATTATTTTTTTTTTAATGGATAATTTGGAATTCTTCTGCTCCAGCTCAGATTGAGCAGTAGCATATTCTGATGCCAGCAAGAGGGATGAGCCCTTTAGAGTATGGGTAGTATTGCAGGCTAAGAAAGGGCTTTCTGGAGAGCAAATGGAAGAGGAGGTAGCAATTATACAAGGAATTTACTCATTCTGGAAAGCATGTGCCTGTATGAATGTGTGTAAAGTTCTTATTGTAGAATCATAGAATCAACTAGGTTGGAAAAGACCTTTAAGATCAAGTCCAACCATTACCCCAGGACTGCCAAGACCACCACTAAACCATATTTCTCAGGGTCTCATCTACATGTTTGTGAGCACTTCTAGGGACAGGGTCTCCAGCCCTGCCCTGAACAGCCTGTTCCAATGCCTGAACACCCTCTTGGGGAAGAAATTTTTCCTAATCTCCATCTAAACCTCCCCTGGTGCAGCTTGAGGCTGTTTCCTCTTGTTCTGTCACTTGTTAGCTGGGAGCAGAGACAGACCCCACCTCACTACAACCTCCTTTAAGGTAGTTGTAGAGAGTGATAAGGTCCCCTCAAGCCTTCTCTTCTCTAGACTAACCCCCACCCCCCCCAGTTCCCTCAGCCATTCCTCATGAGAATAAGACTTATTCTCCAGACCCATCACCAGCTTTGTTGCCCTTTTCTGGACCTGAAATTGTTCCTTCTTCTGCAGCACAGCCTCTGGAGCTGACAGAATATGCCTATGTGAATGTATTGACTCGTGGAGACCTCTCATCTCTTCATTGGATTGTCTCCCCACTTCGACACTTCCACACAACGAATCCCGATGTTCAACTCTGCAAAGTCTATTATGCATCTCTCAACTTCCGGGACATTATGCTGGCCACAGGAAAGCTTTCTCCAGACGCTATTCCTGGTGAGTTAAAAATACACTAGAAGAAAATGCGTGTTTTCTGTTACTCTTCTAAAATTTATTCACATAATCTCCTTAATGTTAGTTAGGCACTGTGTAAAATGTGTATCAGGCTTTGTTTAGCAGGAAAGCATACTTTTGAAAAGGAAGTATAACCCTGCTGCAGTACATCCAAAAACTCTTCTAAGTTCTAATTCCAGTTGCAGTCCCATTTTTTCATGTAGCAATACTAATAAACCTTACTGTGAGGAAACACTACTAGCCCCATTGCATATAGATACCAAGTGTGATGTGAAAAATCTTAGTGGAGATTCCAGGGAAGGACAAGGTACATGCCACAGTGAAAATGTTGAAGTTTTGTGGTGCCATGCTACTGGATATAGTTTGGTTTTAGGGGAGAAAAATGCAAAGTGAAATAATCTCCAGTCTGCAAAATGAAGGTGATAATATCTTGCCTCACTGCGAGTTAAGAATTAATGCAATGTCTGTTAAATGGTTTTAAAGCTCTGTTTAAAGGAGAGGGGGTTGAATGTGTGCTATTTGGAGATTTTTATGGCTGTGACTACTAGGGCCTGATATCCTTTCATGACTTGAGATTAGTCTCTGCCTAAAAAGTTAGTGTTTGCAAAAGAATAAGGTGTCGCAATATATTTTTGCTGTGATCATGCTGTCTAGTTTATGTATCATTCTTATTTGGAGGAACAAAATTGCCTCTGAAACAGGAAATTTCCATGACATTTCTCAGATGAAAACTGGAAACTGAAGCAATATCATCAAGGATAAAGAGTAAGATTTAATGAGACCACGTCCTTTTCTGCTACTTTTGTAGCAAGAAATTAACTCTGGTGGCTTACAAACTGTGTGTGTAGTAGACAAATTCCAGCACTTTTTCTGTCAGAGGTTCTAATTTTTGGGACCCACAGTGGTAGTACATTCTTGACCTAAAAATTCTTGACCGAGGGATTTTTAGAAGAGAAATAGCCTTTGTAAAAGATGATAATGTTCTTTCAGGTAACTGGGCTTTGCAGCAGTGCATGCTGGGCATGGAGTTCTCAGGACGGGACCTGGCTGGAAGAAGGGTGATGGGATTGCTGCCAGCAAAGGGGCTGGCTACAGTGGTAGACTGTGACAAGAGGTTTCTATGGGAGGTGCCTAAAAACTGGTAGGTCCACTTCTGTCTTCTGGGGTGTGGTTTAGATTTGCCTTCCTGCCTGAGGCTGATGACAGCCCTAATCAGACCAGAGTAATGCACAGTAGGTAGATTCCCAACTGGGAAATGATAACAGAGTTAGTCTCCTGAGCAGCTGTAGGATTTGGCTTAGATTCACTGCGGGAGTTGAGCATTAGTTTTTGTATAGAGGCTTGCACAGGTTATCTCCTTAGGCCCTTAGATCAATGTTTCTCAGTCATGCCAGCAGACTGCCACAGCTGCCAAGAGTTTCATCCTTCCGCAAATACATTTTGGTAACTAAGCAGTAACATAACCAACACCAAAATCCCAGTGTATGTGTGAGCTATCTTAACAGTTTGACCTTTCCATTGGAGAACAGCAATTTTCATCAGAGAATCTAGTAGTCTTCTCCAAGGCTAAAGATACATTCTCTCTTTCACTTTGCTGCTTAGGACGCTGGAAGAAGCAGCTTCAGTGCCTGTGGTTTATGCCACTGCTTATTATGCTTTGGTGGTTCGAGGTGGTATGAAGAAGGGTGAGAGTATCCTTATTCACTCCGGCTCAGGAGGTGTTGGCCAAGCAGCCATTGCCATTGCCCTGAGCATGGGCTGCCGTGTCTTTACTACTGTAGGTGAGTACTGAGGGTCTAGTGTCACAGGGGAAAATAAAATAAAATTTATATATATAAGAAATAATAATACATGAGAGAGGAAATTGTGTGTGTTTATATATAAAAATATGCATTTACATATGTACTTTTTGCTTCAATATGATCTCTATAACTTTGATCTAGTTTCTAGACTAAAAATGGGGTACATGGTAAATACAGCTACTGACTGTGCTTGAAACTTCAACAGACAAATTTATATACCTCTGTACACTATATACCTCTGTACACTATATAATGAAGTGTGGAAAAATATTAAGGCTACTTCATTTTAAATTCGGTAATATGGTAAAAGAGTGTCTATCTGTTGCAAGGCTTGGTCTGTTTCCAGTCCTTGCTCCAGCTCATAAATGAGCAGTAACAACTAGACAGCCTTTGTCCTAAGGTTTGACACCTTGAGAGCATGAGAGCTTTGAAACAAGTGCTTGATGGCTGCTCAGACTTAGTCCTGTGGAAAAGACGTGCGGATGAAAATGGGCTGTTTCATCATTTAAAAAACCAAACACAAAAAAGGAGAACCGGCATCATTCAGCATTTCTTTTACTTTCAGGCTCCACTGAGAAACGTGAGTATCTCCAAGCAAGATTCCCACAGCTGGATGCCAATAGTTTTGCCAGCTCCCGAAATACTACCTTTGAGCAACATATACTGCGACTTACTAATGGAAAAGGTAAGAGCAAGAAATACTTTTTCCTTCTTTTGTCAGCTATGCCTCATTATGCAGTTGCAGGTTCTAAAGATAAAATGAGTCACTAGAAAGCAGGGTTAGGCTCTCAGCAGAGTTCAGAGTTGAGTTTATTAAATAGTTGCTTCTCTTTTCATTGCAGGTGTGGACCTTGTGTTAAATTCCTTGGCAGAAGAGAAGCTCCAAGCCAGTTTGCGTTGTCTTGCTCAACATGGGCGCTTTTTGGAAATAGGCAAATTTGATCTGTCTAACAACAGTCAGCTTGGTAAGGTGGGGCGTTGGGAAATAGATCTCATTAGGTTTAAGCAAACATGACAGCACAACCTATATATTATCTTAACAGAGACCGATCTTCAAATTTAGAGAAACTTTTAGCTGGGATACTTTTATCACTAGTGATTTATGTAGTTTTTCAGCAAACACCTTTCAGAGGAGCATAAAACATGTAAAATAATTCTCTTCTTCAAAGACTGTTTAAAATCAGCATAGGACATGTTGCCCACAGTGTTTGAATAGGAAAGTAGTACGAAACAGCATTTATTTCACATGGCACTGTTTACCACTGTGTCTGATACATTATAGATTTCCTAGATCTGTTTGACTTAGAAACTTTTTGGGATGTCACATATCCATTTGTGATAGATGAGTGCACTGTAAAACTCAGCAAATGAAGTTCATAGTTCCACAAGCTGCAGTTTTGCCCTCTCTTGTGGGTAAATATAATTAGTGAAAGTTAATGGAATTTTTGAGATAACTACAGAGAACCTGATCTTGAGAGAACCTTAATTTGTTGTTTCACTAAGTATCTGTGCCATTTTGAATAGAATGTGATAGTTCCGGTTGGAAGGGACCTGCCCATTTGAGTACCTTCCTATTGTTTTTAAATTGCTGGGCCCAGTACTGCACATAGAGCTCCATGTGAGGCTTCACCAACAGTAAACACAGCAGGACAGTCACCTCTTGCCCAGCTGGTTCTGCTGTGTCTGCAAACCCCAGGATGCGGTTTGCCCTCTCAGCTGCCAGGGCACACTGCTGGCTCCTATTGAGCCTGCTGCTAACCAGTTCTCTGCAGTCCCTTTCTGCAAAGCTGCTCTCCAGCCGATTCCTCTCCTAACTCATAGTCCTCTCCAGTCCTCTCCTAACTTGTACCTGGCATTATTTGGTCTCAAGTACAGAATCTGGCATTTGTTCTTGATAAATTTCCTGTCATTGATGAATGCCCAATGTTCCAGTCTGTCCAGGCCCCTCTGCAAGGCCTCTTGTTTCTCAAGAGAGTCAATAGCACCTCCTAGTTTTTGATGGCATATGGGGCAAGATTTAACTTGATTTCTCCTGGATGGCAAAACAAATTCAAATGTGTTAGTGAAAATTAACAAGTATGTTCTCCTGTTGTAGAATGATTGAATATAGCAAGTGTTGACAGTCTCTTTACATTTTGAGAGATCCTAGCATTTTGGAAAACTTCCTGTGAGAAAGAATTTCCTGTGGAGATGGACAAGGATGTAACATGGGGTTCTCGCTCCTCTATGACTAACTTGGCTGGACACAAAATGTCCTTTTCAGTATCAGACTGACCATGTTGTAGCTTGTCTTCTCATACACAATTTTTGCGAGTAGCATTTTTGTTAAACTGGTCTGCTTGTAAGAGAACAACCCAATTAATACAGCATTTAGAGTGTATATGCAAGAATGAGTTTGGAAAATGTAGAATGCTAGCAACTAACTGCTTTACTCCTGAGTCTTACTTTACTGACCTATAAAGAAATGTTTCTGAAGCAGATGACAGACTCTGTTTTGACATGTCAGCCAGCATCAGGTCATAACCAAGTTGCTTTTTCTAGGAATGGCTCTCTTCCTCAAGAATGTGGCATTTCATGGGATCCTACTAGATGCAGTCTTTGAAGAAAATCAACAGTGGGAAGTAGTATCAGAGTTGTTGAAGAAAGGCATAAAAGATGGTGTAGTAAAACCCCTGAGGAGTACAGTCTTTAACAAAGAAGAGGTAGAAGCTGCCTTCAGGTTCATGGCACAGGGAAAACATATTGGCAAAGTTATGATCAAGGTAATGAGATAATGACTCTGATTCTCATCCTCTGTAGGTAACAGTATTGGATATTTTTGATCCAGTTCCAGCTGAAGTTGAATAACTGGGACAGCCCAGGGTGGTTATTTCTACTGCAGACATTGTAACAGGTGTTCCTGGGGTGGCTGGAGGAGCCAGGCCCGGAGCAGGAGGTTCAGGGGTGACATCTGGGGGCAGCTCATCTGAACTGTGTTTTTTCTGCACGGGGGGCAGGTCCAGGAGGAGGAACTGGAATCTCCTCTGGGAAGGTCTGACCCGGTTAAAATCTCTGCCATCTCTCGAACCTCCTGTCCACCTACCAAGTCTTACATCATCACAGGGGGCCTAGGAGGATTTGGGCTTGAGTTGGCACAATGGCTAGTTGAGAGAGGAGCACAGAAGCTCATACTGACATCTCGTTCTGGCATACGAACTGGTAAGCAAAATGGGGAACATGACTGCCTTTCAATAGATCTGAGTTTGTAGTTTCTTTCCATTTTTACAGTGTCCTATCAGTAATTAATAGTGTCTTGATATCTTTTTCTTTTTTCTCATGTATGTATTCTCTCACTTGAAACAAGCCATTTTAGTTCCAAAGGAGGAAGTATCTTTTAACTTCTTTTTCAACTACTTCTTCCCTCTCCTTTTTTTTTTTTTGTTTATGCTTCCCAATTCTGTCAGCCCATTTCTTCCCTTACCCAGGATTTTTTTATCCAGCCTTACTTTTATCCCCTCTACGAAATCTGTCTCTTAATACCTCACTGACTTGTTCCATAGCTGTAGCATAGGAGATCACATGCCACAAGGAAGGACCGCACAAAACTGTTTCAAGTTTTGTGTGGATGCTTACTCTTGCTCCTTCAGATAGCTGATCTGTAAGGATGTGCCCTATTATGTGATAATATCAGTAAGCATTTTTATTCAGTTTTAAGCCATTAGTTTGATTACAGTTGCAGAATTGAGATTTCTTAGTAGCGGTAGCCTTTTCACTCTTTCCTCATACAAATTCAGTCTACATAATTCTCTGTCTCTACAGATTTCTTTCCATTGATAGGTTCACAATTGTACCACTTGTTCAAACACATAGACCAGCTGTTTCTACTTAAGTTCCAGTTGTGCTACTATAATCTGTTGCCTTACTCTAGCAGTTTTGTCCAGTTTTCTGCTTGTAGCTGAGTTGGGTATTATTTCTCTATTCAGTTCCTATCTAGTCAGAAAAGAGTAAGGGGCAGGTTAACCAAAGCCTTACGGTTTAAATGCTTCATCCCAGGTACTGGTCACCTTTATTTTTATAGGCTATCAGGCTGAACGTGTTAGGCAGTGGAAGGCACTGGGAATCCAGGTATTGGTATCTACCAGTGATATCGCAACGCTAGAAGGAGCACAGCTGTTGATAGAAGAAGCTTTGCAGCTTGGTCCAGTTGGAGGCATCTTTAATTTGGCTGTGGTAAGTGACTTGTAAGGACTTGTAAGAGAGAAAGAGCAGCCATTCAAGTGGCTTTTCTACTGAGGGCAGTCAGGCTTCATACAGTTTTAGATTGCATCTCTGTGTTTCAAAGGACACTTTGCTTTGGCCTTACCTGGTGACTAAAGGCTTAAGGGTCTGGCCCCTTGACCTGGGAAGCAACTTGTATGGCCAGTGATTTCAGTTGACAAACGTTGCCTGGGACCCGTGGGGACAAGAAAAGGCCCCCACAGAACTTGACAACTGAAGGCTGCAGTGACAGTACTGAAAAAAGCAGACTTGCCAAAAGCCATGTTGTCCTAGTCATTTCGGGGCATTCAGGGTATGTCCATACTCTAAAGTTACACTAAAGCATTGTGTAGTGATACCCTCTCGTATCTCAAGCCATGTGGCCAATTTAAATGGAAAAATGCACTTTTTTTCTCTTTCTCCCCTCCCCCCAGGTCCTGAGAGATGGTATGATTGAAAACCAGACCCCAGAATTATTCTGGGAGGTCAACAAGCCCAAGTATTCAGGCACCCTTCATTTGGATTGGTAAGTGTCTGTAGAAGAGACAAATATGTACTGCTTTCGTGGTCACAGAGCTGATAAAGCAGTTTTAAAAACTGAGTCTTGCCCTAGTCTTCCCCAGTGACAGAGTTAGCAGGCTTTTCTGATGAAGTTTCTCTCCCCTGCTCTACTCCAAGGGTGACTCGTAAGAAGTGTCCAGACTTGGACTATTTTGTTGTGTTCTCCTCTGTAAGCTGTGGAAGAGGAAATGCTGGTCAAAGTAATTATGGCTTTGCCAATTCTACCATGGAGCGTATCTGTGAGCAGCGACATCACGATGGACTCCCAGGTAACATGACTTTACTGATTGCACAGAATCATCTTTCTCTCGAAACATCCAGAGGAGAACCAGCTCACCAGAAATTTGTGCCTTTGTCTGGATATTGAATGTTGAAGGCTGTTTCCTCTCCTAGCTGTTACCCTGAGTCATTCATGTGTGAACAAATACTGACCATTTAACAGAATTTTAAGGAAATGCAGGCCTTCACTTAGCTGGTTTTTAACTCCCTTTTGTTGCTGCCTCCTGCTTTAGTTAGTTGTCCAGTGTGTTCTTTCTTCTGATTTCTTCTCCAGGCCTGGCAATCCAGTGGGGAGCCATTGGTGATGTGGGCATCCTTCTTAAGACAATGGGACACAAAGAGATTGTGGTTGGAGGAACCATTCCACAGCAAATCAGTTCATGCCTGGAGGTGCTTGACATCTTCCTGAATCAGCCTCATCCTGTCATGTCTAGTTTTGTCCTAGCAGAAAAGGTCTCTGTGAAAACTGAAGGAGGCAGTCAGCGGGATCTTGTAACAGCTGTTGCTCACATCCTGGGTAGGTGCTCTCAGACAAGCACTGCTGGGCAGTGTCTACCATCTCAATGCTTTTGGAAATCAGTGATGATGCTGCAGATGCTCTATTCAGCATCTCCTCCTGATTTCCTGTGCTGTGGGGGTGGTGGGGGGCTGTTTGTTTCCTTTACACTGATGCTTCTCTCCAATAATCAGTTCATTTCTTGACCTTACTGTATTTACATACACATGCATACCTCACTGTCTTGGGTTTTCTTTAGAGTGGACTGGCACCTTTCTCCAAATGGAGAATCAACATGAACAGCCCTGAAGAGCAAAATTCTCGGACAGCACATAATAGAGCAAATACATGACTAGCTTTGAGTACTATTGCAGCTTTCAAACATTCACCTTGGGATATCCTTATACTGCCAAAAGTAGCTTTTATGTACTTAGTGTATTCTCTAATCAGCTGTCATTCTGTGTGAACATACAGTAAGCATAGCTTTACTATGTGTTACAAGAAATGCCATGTCCTCCTGGCTGTTTTGTACCTCATGAATTTTACCATTGTCCCCTCTTCTTCTGCTGAAAGTGAATAATCTCTGTCAACTCTGTCTCTTTTGTGGACAGAAGCATGTATTGCTTCTTTGTTTTCTACCAAAAGAGATACTGATACATTAAAGGCAGTCTCCTGAGTATTACTGAAGGAACTGTGGGCAGTCGGACAAGTCTGACCTCGCAGAACAGATGTGGCTTTGAGAAGTCATAGGAAAGCATCTGTACCAGCTGTAGGGTTAGTTTGAAAGGAGAGATTGTGTGAAGACAAAAAAGGGGGAAGCTAGTAAGAAGATTAATGGTGGGAGCATGGCAACCAGAAGGTGGAGGCAGGGAGGAAGAGCTGTAGATGCAAGTGTTGTTTTGTAAGGAAAGGGTAAGAGACTTTAACAGTGTGAAAACTGAAGAGGAAAAGGGAATGAAGACTATAGGCATTGTCTTCTCCAGTGTGATAGACATCAGGTGTTGCAATCAACCATCGTTGATGGTTTTGTCTCATGCTGTAGCTGAGGGTTAGTTAAGTTTAGAACTGCAGTTTCAGTTGGAGCCTGCAGTAGGTGAAATTCCTCTAGGTGGCTGTTCTGAACTTGGTCTAGAGCTGTAGTGACACAGCTCACACCTGTTTAGCTGAGGCTGATGTATCCCCTGTCATCCCTGTCGTAAAAGCTGCACACATTTAACATGTACTCTAAAGACAAGATCCTATATGAGTAGGCTAGATGTGGATTGTAGAAGAGGTGACTTGTTGAAAGCATTAGATAATCCTAAAATGTAATTCTCTAGCTGCAGTTTATTCAGGTTTCAGGGGAAAGAAGGTGGTTGAGAAGAAAACTGCAAGAGGCCTACAGCTGAAAAGAAATTGGCCTTTTATTGGTGTGCTCTTTTTTTCTCAGGTGTTCGTGATGTGAGTAGTTTGAATGCTGAGAGTACCTTGGCAGACTTGGGCTTGGATTCCTTGATGGGTGTGGAGGTGCGCCAGACGCTGGAGAGAGACTATGACATTGTTATGACCATGAGAGAAATCCGACTTCTTACAATCAAAAAACTCCATGAACTTTCTTCCAATTCCAGGACAGCAGAGGGTATAGTGCCTGCATTGGGGTTGCTGACAGTCACCTGAATGCAAATAATTAAGCTTCCAGTTTCTTTTGTCTGTAGTGGCATAAGCCTCAAATAATGAAATAAGGTTATAGCTGAAAGGCTTTTAAGTGACAGACATGTCACTGAAGTGCATTGGGCCACTGGGGTCAGGCCCATTAGTTCTGGGAGCAGGGTATAAGAAAGAGTGTGAAAGCCACTTTCTTGCCTGGCTCTTATCTGCCTGTATGAGTACTCCTCTACAGCTGTGTGCAGGATGCAATTCGATACCTTTTACCTGTCTAAGGAGTAAACGATGTAATGTCATGCTTACTGTAAGCTAAAAGCATATGCAGTTGCTGAAGATCTCTGTCTGTGCCCTGATGATTTAGTGAGCCAATGGGCTAATCCAGAGCAACCTTAAGATTCTTCTTCAGGACTATGAGTGTGTGACCAAGACTGATCCTGAATGTAGTTGTATTTTGTCTGGTATGCTTCCCTTCAAAGAGCTAAAGCCATCCCAACTGATGAAGACAGGCCCAGGCAAATCTCCAAAACTGGATTTGAACAACTTGTTGGTGAACCCAGAAGGGCCAACAGTCACCCGCCTCAATGATGTTCAGAGCACAGAGCGCCCTCTTTTCCTTGTTCACCCCATTGAAGGATCTGTTGCAGTTTTCTACACTCTCACCTCCAGACTTCATATGCCCTGTTATGGGCTCCAGTGCACAAAAGGTATCTCAGTTCATCATCTTGAATTTGTAAAATAACATTCTAATTTTTGGTTGCCTTATAGAGATAGCTTTGCTTCTAGACTCTTAAACTCTGAGGTTAAAGTATCAGTACCTATAGCCTGCACCAGGGTCATGTCAGGCTTCCCCAAATAACAAGAGAAGTACTAGGTTAGATTATGTATGGGCAAATGGAACAACTGGATGTTGCACAGTCCCTGCCAGCAGATAAACATGCAGGAGGAAAACAAGGCATGGTGCTCTACCTGTCTTTGGAAAGCAGCAACATTACTATTCTTTGTCCAAAATGTTAAGTTGCTAACCATAATTCAGAAACTGACCTTCAACAAAATAATGTGGATGTTTCCACCTGCCTGGCAGTGTCTTTCACTGGAATCTGTTTCTAACTTGCTTCTGTGTTCTAGCTGCTCCCTTGGACAGCATACAGAGCCTGGCAGCCTATTACATTGACTGTATGAAGCAGATACAACCCGAAGGACCTTACCGCATTGCTGGGTATTCCTTTGGTGCCTGCGTAGCCTTTGAAATGTGCTCCCAACTGCAAGACCAACAAAATGCTTCCCATGCACTCAATAGTCTGTTCCTCTTTGATGGGTCTCATTCCTTTGTGGCAGCATACACTCAGGTAAGAGACGCAAAGAAAATCTATTGTCTGGGGATCATCCTGTGTCAGGGCTCACATTCTAAGATCCTACTGCTCCAGATATGAATCATCTGAAAAGATGTCTTGACAGGGGAGTTGGCAGATGGCTGTAGGTAGTAGATGCTTAGGAATGGCTGAAGGATGAAAGCATATGGGGGGTGGTCTCCATTAACTGGTGAGGGCTAGGAGACAAATGTTGCTCTTGCTATGATGAATTGTAATATTAGTATGTTTTTGGGAGATCCTGGAGCCTGCAAGACAAGATCCTTGTGTAGGGATGCTAGGAAACCTTGCTTAAGCATTCCCTTACGTATCCATTGAATTTTCTGTAGGATACTAGGCTCTTGGTAATTGCCAGCGGTGGATCTGTCCTCATGGGATCTTTATTCCACACCCTAACCTTTTTTCTTTCTTTTTTTCCTCCCTCACCTTTTCCTGGTTCAAAGCCATTTGTTCTGTAATTATTTTTTATCATGTTCACATTTTATTCTTCTCCTACAGAGCTACAGAGCCAAGCTGGCCCAAGGAAACGAGGCTGCATTGGAGACTGAAGCATTGTGTGCCTTTGTTCAGCAATTTACAGGCATTGAATATAATAAGGTGATGTTGGTTTGTTTGGGGCTTTTTGTATCTTTGTTTCACAAGAGGGCTGTGGTTTTCTGTTTAACAGATGGATTATCAGATATTGAGACTAATGGAAAAAAAAATATTATTTCCAGCTGCTGGAGGTTCTTCTACCCCTGAAAGATCTGGAGGCTCGTGTGAATGCTGCTGCAGACCTGATAACTCGGATGCATGCAAACATCAATCGTGAAGCACTCAGCTTTGCTGCTGCTTCCTTTTACCATAAACTAAAGGCTGCTGACAAGTATATACCAGAGTCCAAGTATCATGGGAATGTGACATTGATGCGTGCAAAGTCTCACAGTGAATATGAAGAAGGACTGGGTGGAGACTACAGACTCTCAGAGGTCAGTCTGAGGCCTGCTGGTGACTGTTGAGGTTCTCTTGATACTTGAGGGAGCAAAAGAAAAGCATGGAAAATCATCCTTACTGCGGGGGAAAGGATGAAACCAACTGAAAGAAATTACAATTCTGCAGCTATTGTGCTCTAACAGGAACTTAAAGTCCCTAGAAGCAAATGAGTTGACTGTTCCAGGCATTTTCTTGGGGTAGTGAGGGCTAGAAGGAGGTCTACTCTCTCTATTGGATAAGTGTTTCTATAGCTGGTTCTTGCAGCTCTCTGTCTAGACTTCAGATAATAAAGATGTTAAGAGTAACTTGACAGAAGTAACTTTTAGTATCCTTCTGTCGCTGTAAACTAAAGTTTGTCTGCTGCTTGAGGACAGACTTCTGAAGAGCAACTGTTAGACTTTTGACAACAGAGGTCGCTCTTTAGCTTTTAGCTTTTGGGGACCGCTTTGAAGTTAGTTTGTGGGTTTCCTGTGAGACTGAAAACTTTACTTTTTCAGCCCATGGTCCAGATAAGGTCGCTGGTCTCTAGCCCTGTTCATGTAAAAGGGTTAAGTGTCTTACATTATTGTACAATACCAGGGAAAAGGGAGAGAGTTTCAGGAGCACCTGCTTCTGGTATCTCTTTTCCCTTCATACTTCTAAGTTACACTCATTATTGATACTAGGTTAACTTGTATGTTATTAAGAGTTACTTAATGACCTTAAAGGAAGATTTGATGGTGGTGGGAGAAAGATTAGGCCGAGAGGAGCATTATTTGATTTTCCTAAGGGCTTGGAAGTAGCCATTTTATCATTCTTTGATATTGTAGGTAATTATTCAGTTAGCATCAGGTTGGCTTCTTGCCCAGCTTATATTTGAGTGGGTCACCTGTCAGGCTGTCAAATTATCATGCTTTAAAACTGATTCCAAGCAATGCCCCGCAGCTGACCTATAGAAATGTGTCAAACTGGTGCTGTTTTCAGTTGAGTTTGACCGAGATAGTGTTGTAAACTATGAGTGACTTAGAAGACTGCCAAACCCAAACCAACTACCTGATTGTATATGTGACTGTAAAGCTGTTCTTTTCCATATCTATGCAGGTATGTGATGGGAAAGTATCTGTCCATATTATTGAAGGGGATCACCGCACCTTGTTGGAGGGAGATGGCGTTGAATCAATTATTGGGATCATCCACAGCTCACTGGCAGAGCCACGTGTCAGTGTCAGAGAGGGTTAATTTCTGCTCGCTTACCACCAATGGTGAAGAAAATGCCAACAACATTCTTTGTTATGACAGACCCCAAGGAACTCTTCTTGTTGTTCAACATCTCATCTGCTCTGCTGCCAGAACTGGGAAGTCCAGCTGAACTTGATTTCTTTCTCTTGCTCATCTTTTCCTTTCCCAACTTCATGGGTTCTCTCTCCTTGTTCTCTTCGTATGCTTTGTTTTCCCCTAGTATCCCTGTCTGTGTTACTCTAGTGCTCCAACTCTGTCACTATGCACTGCTGTGAGGGTTGCCCATCGATGATTGTTCCTACACCCTTGGCAGTATGAAAAACAAATTTAGGAGTAGATTTCTTGTGCTCTATATTGTTTTTGTCTTAACAGTATTCCAAAGCATATGTGATAGCACTTGTTGACCAAGCCCGGTGAGCAGGGAGAAGAGCTGCAGCTGATTTCTGAGATACCTTTTTGTCTGTGAAGAATCTGTCTGTGGCTATGTCAGAAAGAGAATTCCATTGAGGCTTTTGTAACTTTTTTTTTGTCATTTGATATATTCTAAGTATTTATTATGTCAAACCAGAGACTTCTTACTTGGTTTTAATTTATCGTGGGTTATAGAAGAAAAGAAACATCCCTTTTTGGAGGGGAAAGCTTATTCTACAAGGGGAAGTTGCCTATATGTTAAACCAAAGTGCATCTTTGGAATAATGTGGTTTCTTTTTCTTCTGTTTTTTTTTCTCTTTCTCTCACTGCCATTCCCAGTTCAGAAAGGAAAAGGTAGTAGTGAGGAAGGCAGGGCTCTTGCCATCATCTGCTTTTTTGGGAGGGGGGCGGGGGGAGTGTAGGATGGATGCCACTGTATGGAACTGTCTTAACACTTGGTCTGATAAAAAGAAGGCAAAGCTATCCATAGGAAGGTACTTTATATTTGTGCAAGGTTCTGTGCTCTGTTCTATCAGAACCTTTGTAAAGCATTAAGACTATTGCTTTACCTTTTTCCTTCCCACCTCCAGTCTTGCCACCCAACCAGACATTTGGAGTGGGGGTTAGGGGTGGGATAAAGTTCTTCAATTATAACTTAACAAATCCTCTTACCCCTCCCTGCTCTTCCATAACCAAAGTTCAGGCAAACATACAAGTATGTACCCAGAGCCCCTGTATATTTTATTTAGCACAGGGTCTTCCTAAGCCTTGTGTATTCATTTTCCTCTCAGTAATGAGACTGGAGATCCCACAAAAGTTAGCTAAGTAACCAGTTTGATGGCATGATTTTAAGACATAGTACCTTTTTAAAGGAAACTTGCATAAAAGTCAATAAACTTCTTGCCTTTGCTATGCTGAATCTGTCCTTTCCAAAATCAGTAAATCCTTACTACACTTATGATACAGAGGAGATGTGGGTAGCAATGAAGTCCCAACTAGGAGGAGCTATTATGCCTCTCAGAACTGCTATAAATCCCCAGTTTGCTCCATCTGAATCCCCCAGTGAAGTGTCCTGGTAGTACAGGAGCATTTCAATGACAGGAATAGATGGTTCTTCACTGCATGTTCTGACCTAGTGTCTTGCTTATGCCACCCTCTGTTGATAGTGGCTGGGTTAACTGGTTTTAGTTTTATAAAGTGTTTCTTCTGTGAAATCTGAAATAAAACCAATATAATGTCACCTTAATTTCCAAAATAAGTCTTGTTCTTTTTCTTTTTTTGTTTTGTTTGTTGTTGGTTTTTTGGTGTTTTTTTTGTTTTGTTTTTTTTTTAATATGTTTTGGTCTTAACAGTGTCTTTTTGGCTTTCCTAGTATTAAACAGAATTGATCACTGGTTGGCTTTTTGTCTTATTCTCTACCACCATTTTTTAATCCTGTGTTTCATCTACAATCTCTCATTTCTTGGTAAAAAGCAAAACCTGCTTCTGGCATATCTGAGTTGGAGTCTGCAGAAATAATAATAATAAAGAAGACTACTTATTCTGGAGCATGGCTTCTTGTTGCCATGATTTTGCACACACCCACAAGATTGAAGTGGAAACTCCTACATTCTAATCCTGACTCCACTACTGTGGTTTTGAACAAGCCATTAATGCTACTGCCTCAGTTTCCCCATTTGTAAAATGGGACTAATGGCATCTACCTCAAGGTCACTGAGAGTGTTACGTAATGGGTATAAATGCTGTCAAGTTATTAGGTATGACTAGGTGTTAGGCAGTAACAGAAGGAGGGGAAGGGGCTAATGTGTGAGGGTGAGGTGCCTTACAGCCACAAAGAATCTAATACTGAAGAGTGGCTGTGTGAACTGGGCATATGTGCATGCTCTGGGACTTCATTATGTCTACTGCATATTACCCATGCACATCGTGGCATAGGATACTACGTAACAAAACAAATGTGGTTGGTTGGTTCGTTTTTAATTTAACTACTGGCAGTTGTAGTGAGCCTGAACAAAAACAATGTTGAAAGACTTCTACTTGGCTTGGTTCAATTGAAAACCTAGGAGGAAAGAGAAAGGAGTGATTAAACTTCAAGCAGACATACTGCAATAGTTCTGTGCTAAAATGTTTCAACAAATCTTGAATGAGAGGGAGCAAGGACTAATGCTGTTCCAGCTATTGGCGTAGGAGGTGGATGAGTGCTCTGTATAAAGATTCATGGTCTCATCTAAGCAAAGCTTGAAGATAACTGGTTTAGTAACAGAAGTTCCTCAAGGACTTAGTCTACATGATCTCAATGTTGCTTTGGTTGTTACTTGAAAAGCAGAAGGTTGTTTTGGGTTTGATCCCCCCGTAATTTTGTAACTATGAGCTGCTGCCCTGTATCCCATTCTGCAACTGGCTGCTGAACACAGTGTGCCAAAAATAAAAACCTTACTAGTGCTGGTACTGCTGCTTGTTTCTCACTAGTCCATCAGATAGGCATAGGCAAATGGCAACATACATTCTGCAAAATCGAAAACTACAGTTGCTTGCCTTGAGAAGACGAGGGCAGAAGTCAAGTCCTTAACAACTACCCTTCTATAAGAAATTGAAGTGAGAGTTTCTGTTGTCAACCCCTACTCACTTTTCAGTCTCCTTTTCAGCTAGCTTCTCATAGGCTTCTCTACACCAGGCTGGTCTTAATCTTGAGACTGAGAAACACAATGCCGTGTTGGCCCTGTAAACTTAATAGGTTCACAAACACATTGCTACCCTGAAATCGTGGGCAGTATACCTTAAATCTGCAATATAGCCTTAATAAGAAAAATAAGAAAGCTATTCTTGTTTTCTATCCTACCATTTCCCTGAGGAGAAAGAAATACGCCTCTTGCCAAAGACAATAGCTAAAACATGCAAGAACTGGTGACTAAACAGCACTACCAGACTGCTCCAGTAGAGAAGCTTTCCAGTGCTGAGGGGGAGGTCAAGTAAAACCCAAAACATTTAAGGTAGACCAGTGATAAGGGAAGCAGGCATTTTCCTCCTGCAGTTAGTTACTTTACTGTCACTGAAGATCAGGCCCATTGACAGCAACTCGGCCCAAAAGAAAAAAAAAAAAGCCAAACCCCAAACAAATTCTGGAGCAGCTGCTTAAGAGATGGGGGTGGGTGAAGGAGAATTAGGCTGCGTGTTTAAGATATCAGAATGGGTTGTTTATGCCTCTGGAAGTGAAGGCAATGGAAGATGGTAGCGCGTTGCCGTTGCCTGAACTCTTCAGCGGGCGGCCCCTCCTTGCAGCGCCGCGGTTTCCGGAGGGGACGCCGCCGCAGCTGCACCGCGGAGCCGACCGGAGCGAGATGGCGGTGGCACCGTCCGGCCGGCGCCGTGCCCTGACAGGGACCCGCGATCGCTCCCTCCTCCGGGCTCCAGGCGGCGGCTGCGAGCCCCGGTGCGGCGGCGAGGGGGGGCGGCTGCCGCAGCGCCGCTCGGGCGGGGGGCGGGCGAGAAATGCCGAAGCTGCGTGGGGAGGCCTTCTGGAGGGAGACGCTGCGGAGCGCCCACTACGTGGTGGCGCCCATGGTTGACCAGAGCGAGCTGGCCTGGAGGCTGCTGAGCCGCCGCCACGGCGCCCAGCTCTGCTACACGCCGATGCTGCACGCCCAGGTCTTCCTCAGGGACGCTAACTACCGCCGCGAGAACCTCTACGACGAGGCTTGTCCCGAGGACCGTCCGCTTATCGTGCAGGTGAGTGCTGCCACTGGCGTCCGAGCCGGCGGCCCGCAGCGCTCCCCGAGCGGCGGCGCCTGCCCGGTCAGCCCCAGCGCCGGAGCGGCGGCAGGCACTGCCGGGAATGGCTCCCCGGGGTTCTCCTTGCGGTGCGCTCTTGGGTAGCGCTACGAAGGCAAGTCGGCATTGCCAAATACACCGTTGTCATCCACCGCGTTTGTGTTCACAAATCCAGACGTTTTCCAAATGCTCATGAGTTCACGCCAGTCACTTGTTACCTGTATGTGTTTATATATATATATATATACCTGGTTCTATGAGATGACAGAAATCTCATTTTCTTCCCCTAAATACTGCTAACAGTACTTAGCTCATGAAGGTGTGTTTTTCTGTTTATCCCTTGTGTAGCAAAGGGGATTTGGTATCTTAACCACAGAGGCCTGGAGCACTAGACTTCTCCCAGGGTTTCAGTCCTCTACATGTCATCTTTACACATACGTTGCAGCTGGTCTTCTAGAGTCAAGGGTTGTTCCAGACGTGATACCATTCAGGGAGGATCACAAATTTTTGAGTAGTACTCTGAAACAATGAGTTCTGTACATAGCTATAGAAAAAAGAGGCAAGGAAGATAAGACACACTTTAAAGCTTGTGTTGCTTCTGCTTCTTGAGTACCTTGTGAGGTTCAGGTATGTCCCTCCACTCCATCCCAAAGAAGGAGAGGGCTGCAGAGCTGAATGCAGGGAAAGACAGCCAGCATGAGCAGAGGAATGGTGTGGTTTCCACATGTGGAGCAGTTAAATGAATGGGGACTCTGCCCTGGAAGAAAAGTGTCTCCCCTGTCTGAGGGGAGAGATAAGAGAAGTGTGTGAAAGTAAGATTGGCTTGAAGATGAATAGGAAACAAATGTTAAATAAAGGTAGTGATAAGCTTTGAAAATTATTACCGCAGGATGTAATGGATGCTGAAAGATTACATGAGTTTAGAAAGCAAATGAAAGAAAACTCTCTTGAGGGTCATTAGGTGCAGCAAACACCACTTCTGCTTCCAAAGAAGACATTTTCTTCCAAAGAACCAGTTTCTGCTGTTTGCTACTCATCTGTTGTTGACCATTATCAGAGCAGGATGAGGTGGACCTTTGTTCTGTCTCAGTAAAGCTTTGTATATTCTCCTTTTTCTAAGAGAGGTACTTTCATTTGCCACAGAAAAATACAGGTGGCAGACTTCTAGTCTTAGAAGGCTCTTAAGTTTTTTGAACACAGATCTTCAGCTCAGTAAACTCTGTGTTCTGGGAAGCCTACCTGAAGAGAGGCAGTTACTGTGAGCTTGCTACATTATCCATCGCACTGGCCACTACTGGACATAAGGCACAGAGCTAACTAGATCTTCGCTTGACCCAGTACAGCAATCCTTACCAATTTCTGCAATATTTCTGGGCAGGTTTGGGTTTTGGTCACAGACTCTTGGAACCAGATTAAGCAGATTTGTGTCTGAGCCCTGCCAGCCCTGTGGGTTGTGGGTTTTACTGTGTAAAAATCCTCACTGATGTGGCATAGTTGGAGGCTTTCTACTGTTTTAAACATCTCCGAGAAGGAAATGCCTTTTCTTGTTTTAGTTACATAATTTACATAATGCTGTAGCACTTAAGTGACATCTTCTGCACACGTGTTTGAGTTTAAATCCATGTTATTTAAAGGTGTGATGGCATTGTTTTTGTTAATAATGAATTTAAGAAAATCTGTTTAAAAGCATAAATGAGAATAATAGTCTGTTACTGTCCTGTTCAACAATGCAGCTTCAAATTCACCCGTTTTTTTCTTAATAAACTGATTTTTGCACTGTTTTACATGCAGTATTAATTATATTTAAGACTGAGCATTTGACTATCAGCCCAGTGTGTCTATTTCACATTCCACACAAACGTGAATTCATTTGAGAGGCAGTGGTACTTATCTAAGAATTGTCTGAAGACCCAGAGACACCACAGGTAACTCTTTTCTTCTGCACTACCTTTATGTATCAAATGCTATAGCTGTTTGTTCTACAGGGGATCTTAAGTGTTGTTCCATCTTTTTCGTGGATATTACATGTCAAATATTCTATAAATATTTCTTTGCCTCTCGAATGCTCATCTTTCTCAGTTTTTCAATTGAAGTTTGAGGATCTTTGGCAGGTGAGTGTCACAGTTTTTGTCTGTGGTGGGTTTTCTTTTTTTGGGAAATGGTGTTTGCTATTATTAACTGTGCATATTATGCCTGTTTTCTGTAGCAAGTAGATTGCTTCATAACTATGTCATAATGTGTTGTCAGTACTTCAAGAAAGCTATTGCCTAATTATTCCACTTCTTTTTGTCTTTCTCAGTTCTGTGCCAATGACCCTGAAGTGTTTGTCCAAGCAGCACTGTTGGCTCAGGATTATTGCGATGCCATAGACCTAAATTTGGGTTGCCCCCAAATGATTGCAAAGAGAGGTACGTGCAAATCTGAACCCTGCATAAATAGAGAAATGGTACGTTTCAAATGTGACTGTTGCTAGTAAAACACCAAGAGGACCAAATGAAACCAATTTTGCAACACTGCATTTAAAATTGTTACGCAGGAACGTAAAGTCCCCTCTTTCCTTGATACTTGCAGGGAGTTTATTCACATTAGCATATAAAAGGATAACACCTACCGGATCCCTAAGAGGTATTGCAAAGATAGCTGGTTTGAAAACCAGAACCAGTGTTTGAAAATTTTGAATAAGTTAGGATGCTGAGAAGCGATCTGTTCAGTAACTGCTTATTCCTCTTCTAAAATGTCTTTCAAAGACTAATAGGAAGTGATCAGTGGTGTACAGAGCAAATAGATCTTTCAATCTGATTGGGTATTATCCTGAAGGGAATTTTTATACACCTGATATAAACTCCTGAAAGTTGGACTTCGAGCTGCTGGTGTCAACACAACAGCCTTAAGGAGTAGCAGTGGAAGTAGGTTGTGGGGATTCATCGTTTGTCCTGTAAATCTAGGGTGGCATGGGGGACAGAATGACTCACCTCTTCCAGTTTGGGCAGGACAGAGCAACTCTGTTTCCAGAGGCGTATGAGTGTCTGGATCTTTGTATGTGAGTTTATGAATCTTGGTCTTCTCTACAAGTCTGTTATGTTATTTTATCGTAGGTCACTACGGAGCATTTCTGCAAGAGGAATGGGATCTTCTTCAGAGAATGAGTAAGTCTTTAAAGAGGCCTCACTTTACAGAGACTTCACTTGGAGAGGGACTAGGATGAACTCATTACTGAGAGGAGGTTTATGGATTCGGGGGAAAGGAGGTACAGCATGTTTCTTTGGGGAGGGTTGTGTTTGTGTTTTGTTGGTTTGGTTTGTGGTTTTTTTTCATAGAATCATAGAATAGTCAGGGTTGGAAAGGACCTTAAGATCATCAAGTTCCAACCCCCCTGCCATGGGCAGGGACTCCTCACACTAAACCACATCACTCAAGGCCTTGTCCAACCTGGTCTTGAACACTGCCAGGGATGGAGCATTCACAACTTCCCTGGACAACCCATTCCAGTGCCTCACCACCCTAACAGGAAACAGTTTCCTCCTTAGATCCAATCTAAGCTTCCCCTTTTAAGTTTTAACCCGTTACCCCTTGTCCTGTCACTGCAGTCCCTAATGAAGAGTCCCTCCCCAGCATCCCTGTAGGCCCCCTTCAGATACTGGAAGGCTGCTATGAGGTCTCCACGCAGCCTTCTCTTCTCCAGGCTGAACAGCCCCAACTTTCTCAGCCTATCTTCGTATCTTCTTTCTTTCTTACTGTATTCCAGTGGCACCCTCAGAATTCTTTATAGTATCCCACTACAGGACTTATTCTAGATCTGCTAAAAGACTTTAGTACCTGAAACACTTTAGGTGAAAGTTAGTCAATAAAGCCCCAGTCTGATGATGGCTTAATGTCTCTCCAGCTCTAGAAACTGCAGTTGGAAATTCTTTATAGACTTCTTCTAGAGTCTAGAAATTCTTCCCTGTGAGGGTGCTGAGGCACTGGCACAGGATGCCCAGGGAAGCTGTGGCTGCCCCATCCCTGGCAGTGTTCAAGGCCAGGTTGGACACAGAGGCTTGGAGCAACCTGGTCTAGTGGAAGGGGTCCCTGCCTGTGGCCGGGGGTTGGAAACAGATGATTTTTAAGGTCCCTTCCAACCCAAACCAATCTGGGATTCTGTGAAACAGCAGAACTCCCAGTGTCTTACTTTTTCACTTTGAAGTTCTCAGGAGCCAGGTGTTCTCCTACTTGAAGCCACAGCTGCCCTTTTCTGATCAACTCAGCATACCTTTCTGTCCGCACTATAACAAGTTATGCTTCTCTTCTAATTTGTGTAGGTTGCTTTCAGACTGCTGGTAGCAGTTGTGAACAGTATTGGGGTTTTTCTGTTCTCTTTAATACATTCAGAATTGATTTAAAAAGCAAGGTTTTGGTCTTTGAGTATAGCTGAGAATGTGCTTTCACCCCACTTCAGAGCAAGTTTATGAATTCCGTGAAATTAGAATACTTCTGTTTGCGTGGTCCAGGGAATCTTGAATGATGTTTGGCACAGAGACTGCTGAGACCCTGGAAAGCTAGACGGTGCTTTTCTGCCCAGCATGTAATGTGCAGTTAGGGCACCTTTCTTAGAAGTAAAAGGTACAAATCAGAACAGCCTCAAGGTGAGAAGAGAACCCAGGTCATCCGGTTGGGTGAAAATCCAGGGTGTGTAGTAAGAGAGTTGTCTTATTAGACTGTTGTATAAAAGGTGGTCAGAGCTTCCTCTTCCTCCTTCTCCCCCATCCTTTTCTAATATGATGGAGTACTCTTTTCTGCTTACGCCTGTATACACCTTAAGTGTTCATTTGAAAGGGTGTTAGAAAGTACCTATCAATAGGGCTCCTAGGATTTGAGTTAGAACACAGCAGGTGGCTATATTATACATCCAAGCTCTGGAAGTAAAGAGAATTTCAAGCATGCCATTGCTCAGTGTTTTTTCTGTTGGTTTTGTTAGCAATCTTTTCAGTAGTTTTCCGATTTCATGCACTGTGTAAACACTATGGGAGTTTAAAATGTTCTAGATTTCATCCTGATTGTGTAACCTACATTTACTATTAAACTGGGTCCACAGTTGTCAAATTCAGTTGATAAGCCTCTTTTGGCCATGGACAAGACTCTACTTGTCATGACTGTTTATGTGAAGATTTAGAAAGAAGCAAAGCATCTCTTGTAGAAAAGGTGGACAAGAGAGTATTAATGTTGTTGGCAGAGTAGGAGGAGTACAATAGCCTGTGATTACAGTAAACCTGTACCAATGATGAAGATTTGAGGGGATGGTCCTTGAAAGTGAAGGTTTGATGTGGTGGAAGCATTAGGACTATTAAACGTTGACTATTTTATGCCTTTTTGTTAGAATGCAGATTTTGTGCTTCATGTTTTACTATTACTTGATTAACCTGTGCAGTAAGGATTGCAGAGGACACTGCTGATTGTTTAAGCTGTGAGAACTGCCTAGCATTAACTTTTGAGGCTTTTTACATACCACACCTAGTATCTTGAGGATATGCACTCTTCATAGCATTGTGCAGCCCACTTACGTGTCTTTTCAATCTTCCCCAGTTTTACTGGCAAATGAGAAGCTCTCTGTTCCCATCACATGTAAAATCCGCGTTTTCCCAGAAATTGACAAGACAGTGAAGTATGCACAGATGCTGGAGAAGGCTGGATGCCAGGTAAGGTGGCAGCTGCTCCCTGTACTCTTGCATTGGACACACGTCTCTTTGTAAAGCATCTGGTGACCGGATCTTGGATTACAGTGGAGATGAATAGGCTGCATCATTTTACAAAGAGGAAAAATGGGATGCAGAGAGACTTTATATATTCGCAGTTGTAGGCAGCAGGCCAATAGTGTGCTGCAGAAGACATCATGATTTCAGAGTCTCTCTTATAATCACTGCACAGGGTGGCATCCTTCACTGTGGCTGAGCGTCTCAGTCTGCTGCAGGAGGCAGTGTGAGTGCATGAAGTCCACAGAGCTATAATAAAAACCTAGTATCAAAAATGACTGCCACTAGTGAGAAAATAGGCAGCTTTCTAGGAGTTAACTCAAACAGGAAGAGATGCTGTGGTTAGAGCAAGTACTGACAGTGTTCAGACCTTCTGCTGAGGAGCAAGCCAGATCAATAAACCACAAATTCCAAAGTGAATCACAAATAGGAGCCAGTAGAGGAGGAAATCTGTAGGTCCTCCCAAGATATGATCTTGTCATGCTGTGGAATAGCAATCTGAAAGAAGCCCAAGACCATGCCATGGTAGGTGAGCTGCTGATGCCTTTCTGTGATACCAGAGTCGTTGTGCTGTTGAAAGAGCAGTGGGAATTCAGTGGCATCCATGAAGTGTATGGCGTGAAAGGAAATTTTTGTCGGTTTGTCCAGTGGTTCATGCACATGAAAAGTAGATGTAACTTTGTTTTCTAGCTGCTGACTGTGCATGGCCGTACTAAAGAACAGAAGGGACCGCTTGCTGGCGTGGCGTCCTGGGAGCACATTCAGGCTGTCAGGTCAGTGAGCAGTGCTCGTGTCGCTGGAATTCTGCTAACAGATGATGAAGGTAGATTTTAAGTGGATTAAAGAGCAAACAAGTTTATGTGTGACAGCAGTAGAATTTCTGGGTTGACTCTAATTCTCAATTTTATGCATCTGTTTTATTCACTGGTATAGAAAAGCTGTAAGCATTCCTGTATTTGCAAATGGAAACATCCAGTGTCTCAGTGATGTTGAAGAATGTATCCGTAAAACAGGAGTGCATGGTGTCATGAGTGCAGGTAAATAAAATGAATTTTTACTCAGGTGAAAATACAAACTATTTCTTACTCTTAGCAGCCCCATATACATTCATTAAGAGCTTATGTCAGACTGACTTAGTGAACAGCTTTGGTTGAAAGCTGAGTGGCCATTCTCCTTCTTCTTAGAGTGGCCATGTCTTACCAGGACCAGGAATCACTTAAGATTATGTAAGAATTGTTATGTTGGACTTCTAGTACCATTGAGTGGACAGCTCAAATCTAATTACTTGACAAAGGCATATGGGACTCCTGTTGTCCTGGAATATTTTCATGACATCTGTTAATCAAAGCAACAGTTTTTGAACGGATCTTGATGCAGGGCGTGCATCCACTGATTAATATTCCTGTAGATGTTTCATGTTGGGTTGGGACAAGAAAGAACTGGCGTAGCTTCCTACAGGGAGAGCTAGGACAGAAACAGAGAAAGCTTCCAATCATTTGCACAGTTAGATCAATGAAATATTTTCTGGGAGGTTGTAGAATCTTATTCTTAGAAAATACAAAAGCTTTTGAAGCTAACAGAGAAAAGCATAGTGAGAAGCAGTATCTGTAAACTTAGGCCAAATGAATGTTAAGACAGACATAAGACAGGACATCCACTGTCCAAGTATTTAACAACTGGGCAACAAAACCAGTGATTTTTCTATTTGTCAATTTTTTTTACTGTCTTTATGTTAAGATTGGATGCCTTTCTGTAAAATGTACTTTAGTTAGATATGAGCTATTTGGCTCAGTTAAGAACTGTATAGTCAAATGTAGTATCCTGAGGTCAGACCAGAGTTTTATGTACCCTGTGTTCCTCTTTGAGTACATGGGTGATGTGTCTGTCTGGCTGGTGGAATCACAACAGAGCTGATCAAGCTCCAGAGCCTGGTTTTTGTTTTCTGTTTCAATTCTGAAATGGAAGTTTGAGTATTTCTTTTCCTTCCGTAGAAGGTAATCTCCATAACCCAGCTTTGTTTGAGGGCCGAAACCCATTGGTGTGGGAGATGGCTGAGGAGTATCTGGAGATAGTGCAGAAGTACCCTTGTCCATTGTCTTATGTTAGGGCTCATCTCTTCAAGCTCTGGCATCACACGTGAGTATCTCCAGAGAACTCTTCATGTTTTCAGGGCTTATCTTGCTTAGCAAGTGTCTGGGTTTTGTAGACAAGATTTTGTTTGGCCAGAATGAATACGCTGCAAGGTTTTCTTTCCTGGACCTGGCTGGACGGAATGTGGGCTGAGGCCTTTACTCTTCACTGCATATCTGGAAAACAGGGCATGGGGAATGAACAGGTTACCACAAGATAACTAGGGTGTGAGCTCACAGTATTTCAACTGCCATGTGGTAATTGCCCAGATACACATATGCACTTTGTGGCGAACACGAGTTAACTAACTCCTTGTTCAGTGTGAGGCAAGTTGTCTTGCATTTGTTGTGTAGTAAGAGCATGGCCATGGGTAGTTACTGAGGAGTGGCTGATGCACTGTGTATTCATGTTAGCTTATCTCAAAGTACCTTGGTTGCGTGCCAAGTATTTATTTGAAAAAAAAGTGGGTAGGTGTGGTTTTCTGTGGACTTACAAGAAAGAAGATAAGCTTCTACCAAAGGCAAGTGCAGCAAGAGAAATCTGTGAAAAGCTTTTATAAATATATTTTCAGTTGATCTCAGTGTAGAAATAATGAATAAAATGACTTGATGTTTGGGATTTGCCTCAGGCTTCAAGTTTACCAGCAACTGCGTGAAGAATTAGCAAAAGTGAAGACTCTAGAGGGCATTGTAGATGTCAACAGGGAGCTGAAACTACGATGCCAGGTACTAAGATGGGTCCTAATCTCCCAGAACAACACTGTCTGCACTTGGTGGGAACTTACCGTGTATGTCATACAGTTGATGTCTGTTAGTCACTTCATTGAAACTTTGTGGCTTACCAACCTTGACGTTGGTAGTTTACTACAGTAGCGGCCCCCGAAGTCTGGACAGTTTTACACAGGATTTAAGAGTTACAAGTCTGCTTCAATTAATCTCTCTTAGTAGAAGTTTTTTGCCTATATTTGACTGTCAATAACTGTCACTTGAAATTCCAATTTGTGGTTTCCTGAAGTTTGAAAGTATTATTTAAGAGTGTTGCCTGAGAACTTCAGGAAAACTGACTGTAACTCTATACTGCAGGAAGAAATAGCTAATCAGAAAGAAGGAGAAAAGCCAAAAGAAGGGTTGCCTTTCTTCCACTGGATCTGTCAGCCATACATCAGGCCTGGGTAAGTTAGTTATTTTAACATGGACAGAGACCAATAGGCCTTTCCCACCTATCCTATCAGTACAGGGCCACCCAAATCTGTTCTAGGAGCTTATATTAATTTGAAAATAAATGAAGACTTTGGATTGGTTTTGTTCTCATTTCTTTTTTTCTAGATTATTGCTTTGTTCATGGGGATATTGCTCATTGCATTCATCTTCTCCTTTAGAGCCTTCTCAGATTTCTCTCTCTCTGAAAAGTGAAAACCAGTAATTCCTCTGCAGAACAGAAAGAGAACCTGATGAACAACAAATACGCTACCTGACAGTACTTTATCATTATATGTAACATGGATGTTGCTGATAACTGCCAGGGTAGCGAAGATGAGAACTAAATTGTATTCTATAAAGGATGCTTGTGTTGTATGGACAGACTTTTCAGATAACTTACTCCCTTTCTGTTGTGAAAATTGGTCTGAAGACAGTGTGTCTGTTACTAATAGCCAATGATAACAAAAAAGTTCACTTTTTCTATTCCACTTCTATGGGCAGTGACACTTCCCTGTAATTTCACCGTAATCATAGAATCATGGAATAGCTAGGGTTGGAAAGGACCTTAAGATCATCTAGTTCAAAACCCCCCTGCCATGGGCAGGGACACCTCACACTAAACCATGTCACTGAAGGCTCTGTCCAACCTGGCCTTGAACACTGCCAGGGATGGAGCATTCACAACTTCCCTGGACAACCCATTCCAGTGCCTCACCACCCTAACAGGAAAGAATTTCCTTCTTATATCCAATCTAAACTTCCCCTGTTTAAGTTTGAACCTGTTACCTGTTGTCCTATCACTACAGTCCCTAACGAAGAGTCCCTGCTGCTATGAGGTCTCCACACAGCCTTCTCTTCTCTAGGCTGAGCAGCCCCAACTTTCTCAGCCTAATAGAAAAGTTTAGAGTTTACCCAGATTTCAGTAAACCAGAACAGTATCTGGGGATCACCTGCTTGTTCACTACAGCCAATTTACGATGATATTCACTGTTTCAGGCCAAAGGAGAGATGCAAGGAGAATGGAGCCAGTGAAAAAGGTGTGCGAGGAAAACGTGCTTTGGAAGAGGAGGAAGATGGAAATGCTGAGCTTCTGTCAAAGAATAAACAAAAAAAGAAGTTGAGAAATCCAAATAAAAGCTTTGATCCATCTTTAAAACGTAAGTTCCATTTATTGGATTAATGCTTGGAAAGGTGCTGATATCCCATTTGACATAAACAGCCACTGTTTATTTTCCTTGTTCATGTAGTTGTAGAAATTTCTTAAAACAGGATTACTGGGAAATTTCAGTAGTAGGCAATGTGATTCAGTTTATGTTCATTACTAAAGAAAACTAGGATTAAAGAAGTAGGTCACTGATCCACTATAATCATCTTTTTAAGATCAGAATGCTTTTACAAACTGAATTTTAGCTGTCATTAATATTTGAAATTGCCTGTGCATTTCAAGCAGTTGTCCTCCTCTCTTACACTTGAGAATTAAAATTTTCCATGTTTGGATTTAGTTTAGAGGCACTTAAAAAGTCCTTGACCTTTGCACTGTTCTTTGAGGTACTGTATTTTAATTTTAAAAAGTCTCTCTCGCTAGAGAAGTGCCAAGCTGATGCTGCTTTGTTTGGGTTGGTTTACTTTCTTCCACATAAAAATACCATTGCTGAAATCCTCTCTCTTTTTCTAGCCAAATATGCAAAATGTGATCAATGTGGAAACCCTAAGGTAAGTCAATGCCAGTGGTCCATTAGAGCGTTTCTATTAAATGGAAATTAAATGACCATGAAGTGGTCAATGGCTCAATGTCCAAATGAAGAACAGTGATGAGTGGCATCCCGCAGGAGTCCACGCTGGGACCAGTACTGTCTAATGTCTTCAACAGTGACATAAGACTGTGGGATAGAGGGCGCCCTCAGCAAGTTTGCAGATGACATGAAGCTGAGTGGTACGGTTGACACTCGTGAGGGAAGGGATGCCCTCCAGAGGGACCTGGGCAAACTCGAGAACTGGGCCTATGTGAACGTCGTGAAGTTCAACACGGCCAAATGCAAGTTCCTGCACCTGGGCTGGGGCAACCTCTGGTATCAATACAGACTGGGGCTTAGGAGCAGCCCTGAGGAGAAGGACTTAGGGGTGCTGGTGGATGAAAAGCTGAACATGAGCAGGCACTCATAAGCACTTGCAGCCCAGAAGGCAAATCGTATCTTGGGCTGCATCCAGAGGCACATGGCCAGCAGGTCAAGGGAGGTGATTCTGCCCCTCTGCTCTGCTCTAGCAAGGCTTCACCTGAAGTACTGCATCCAGATCTGGAGTCCTCAGCACAGGAAAGACATGGACTTGTTGCAGCAAGCCTAGAGGGGGCCTACAAAAGTGGTCAGAGGATTGGAGCACCTCTCTATGCAGAAAGCCTGAGAGAGTTGGGGTTGTTCAGCCTGGAGAAGAGGAGACTTTGGGGAGACCTTATTGTAACCTTTCAGTACTGAAAGGAGACTTATAAGAAAGGTGGTGACAGGCTTTTTAGTAGGGCCTGTTACAATAGAACAAGAGTTCATGGTTTTACACTAAAAGAGGGCAGACTCACACTAGATACATGAAAGTAATTTTTTACCACGAGGGTGGAGAAACACTGGCACAAGTTGCCCATAGATGTGGTGTATGGCCCATTCCAGGAAGGGTCAGGTTGGACGGGGCTCTGAGCAACCTGATCTAGAGAAAGATGTCCCTGCTCACTGCAGGGTGGTTGGAACAGATGACTTTTAAAGGTGCCTTCCAACTCTATTCTGGGATTCTGAGTCCTGAGGTAGGTGCATGACAGTGTTGAGTAGCACACACGTACCAAGTCCTGCTGATACATAGGGGAAAAAAGTCAGTTCATACTTGGACAAAAGTCTCTTAACTATTAACCATAAACAGAGGTAAAGGTGCTGCACAAAAACCACTACCATACATAGGGTCTTTGAGATCATTTGTCTTCCTTTCCAAAAATGTGTTGTCTTCCTTTCCAAAAAGTAGCATTACAGCATGTGGTGTTGTTCCCTTTTGTAACAGCTGTAGTACCTTAAAACCAGCAGCTAGGGCTCAGTTTGGAGCTGCAACTACAGGAGACAGTGTATTTTGTGCTGTGTTCATTGTTGGGAGAACACTGAGCACTCATCTGGCCTGCTTTCATAAGCCACCCTATTTCATTGCTAATCCAGGTGACACTGCTTGGTGTGTCAACAGACCTCTCTGAAGCTGGGCTTAATCTCACTTTTGTTTTGCTCTTACATCACTGTAATGATGCCGACAGACCTTGAAATCTTGTGACTGGGCCTGTTTTATTTCCCTCCCCAAGATCATGTGTTTCTAAGCTGTGTCATGGAACTGGGGGAGAACAAAACAAAGTGTGAACCAAAGCATTGTAGCCTCCCAGATAGATTGCTAAATGCAAGTGTCAGCTTCCCAAGACTCAACTGCTGCTATCCCCTAAGGGTCATACATTGCATTTTAATATATACTCAGGTACATTTTTAAGCTGCAAGTAGGGAAATAATTCCTGTGGTAACATTTACTTTAGGCATAGCTGCAGATGGTAGCAAGCATGTCGGGCACCATGCTTCACATCTACTTTGGAGAGAACTACAACAAGCTCACATGCAACAAATGTCACAGTGCTTTTCCAAAGCACTGATGGCACTTACCTGCTTGTGTTGTGCAGCTCAGGCTGCCCAGCATGTTACAGACGCTGCAGAAGTTGAATCTGAATTTTTTTCTGTTTGTCTTGGTTTGGGGTATTTTTTTTTTTTGTTTTGGTTTTTGTTCTCTATGTACAGTTGGTAGCTGGGGCTCCCCCCCCATATAACATCAGCTCTGTCATCTTCATTAGACTGAGGTGTGGCTGCCTAATACACAAGTTCATGATATTTTTCCAGGGTCTGAATGAGCAGAGCTGTATTGTTGTTGCTTATTGTAGTAAACACTAATAATTTTATTTTGACTGATGCTAGCTTCTTTATTCCCCACCCCAGGGCAATAAATGTGTGTTTAACATGTGCCGAGGCTGCTGTAAGAAAAGTGCATTCAAAGCAACAGCAGACTGCCCAGGTAAGTGCAGCCTCCTTCAAGTCACTGAGCAGACGTCCCATCTCCCACGTATGTTCATTGCTTTAAACTTGGGTTTTTTTTTGGGGGTGGGGGGGGATGAGGAGGGGAGGAGCTGTTGGTGTTAAAATCTACAGCCTTGGGATGCATAGTGTCCACTGTGAGAACCCATTCTGTGCAGCTGTAAGGAATGAGCTGTTCTGTTTGCCAGTGCAGTCATCTCATTTCAGATTTGTTTTTCCCCATTCTTGCTTCTTCAGGTCATGGATTACTTTTTAAGACCAAATATGAAAAATCCCTTTCATGGCAGAGTAGTCAAAGAGTAATTCAAAACCCAGAGGTCAGTCGGAGAGGAGATGTAGATGTGGGGGAGACTGCTGTACTGAACGAGGCTGGTGACAGTGCTGTGTTGAAGCTTTGACAATGCCCACTTAAAGAACTCTGCCAGACCTCTGCTTCCCTGGGCCAAGGAACATGCCGTTTCCAGCTCACCGTCAGCTGTGCGAACTTGTTCCTCAGATTTATTTTAAGTAAGTTCTTGAAAAGTTTTAAGTAAAATGCTGCTTACTCAGGGAATTATCCTGCATTTGAAATAAAAAGGGTACAATTAAATTTCTCATGCTGTGTTTTAAAGAATGAAAATGCTGCATTTTTTGGGTGGGGGCAACCTATATAAGCTGCCATCACAATCTGCCTCTTGTATGTTCATTAATCCTTCATCTCCTGTTTTTAATACTGGGGAATAAATTTCTTGTATTAGACCAGTCTTCTGGTGTGCTAAAAACAGTAATGTCAGTGACTTCTTCACTAGCAGAAAATGTGTCACATTTGTCTGAGCTTCCACAGGCCACGTTTTCAAGTGCAAAAAAGAATCTAGCTGTACTTTGAAAATGTGAATGTAAAAGTACAAAATGCTGCTGTAACGACATTGTGTATTAACAATTATTAGTTTTCTACAGTACAAAGCTTAACTGTCTCCCATGAGCCGAAGGTTGGGGAAAAATCAAATCTCTATAATAGAAAGGGTTGTCAGAAACTAAGAACCAAGTTCATGAACCTTTCCCTGCTCAAGGTCTCAAACTTAACTACATGATCATTCTTTCCCCTTCCCACCTGATAAATTCTGTGAGAAGTGTGTCAAAACCAGACACAGATCTATACATGCAAGACTCCTATCTGGCTTTTACCCTTTTGTCCCCATGGGCTCTGTGTTTCTCCCTAGGCATTTGGCCTGTTTAGCCTTACAGTGTTTGGGATGCAATAAAGAATGTCAGGAGCCAAAAAAACCCAAACCAGCCCCAAAAACCCACAGCAGTGGTACAAGCTCTTTAATAGACTGAAAAAAAATGGAAGTCAGGCCATCCCCTGCTTAAGCTAGAATAAATAACTAAACCTTAGCTCAACTTTGAAAATTTATCTCTTTGTGGCCTGTTTGCTGAATGCTGTTTCCGTCGCTGCATGCTCCAGCGTATGCTGCAGTGTGAGCAGCTTTTCTTCAGAGGTGCTGGCACTGTCTCAGTGCACAAAAAGCAGCAGATCTGTTAATGCTTTCTTGTCACCTGTAGCCTACTGAAGGGGACAAAGCAATGACGCATTGTGAAGCCGGTTAACTGTGCAGTCTAGCCCTGCCTGGTCTGGCAAAGCTGGCATGTTATGAACAAAACCATTGTAGCAGTAGTGCCCACAACTCTAAAATCAGTAAGTCTTAAACTACTGTTCCTCCAAGGGAAGTGGTGAAGAGGAGGGAAGTGGAAAGGGAAGGAGAAAGAAACAGGCATGGGGCAGGGGGTACAATGACAGTTACATGCCTGGCCTGGTCCTGAGCAGCTATTCCTGCCCATCCCAAAAGGCTTGTCTGCAACTGAGAGCATCAGGCCCTGAGGGGATGGTAGTTGCCCACAACCCAAACCTCTGTGTCACATGGCCAGACCACCAAGAGGTGTGGTGTATGGCATGGTGTGCTAGGCTAAGTGTGCCTGGTTTAAGCC
Organism: Pezoporus occidentalis; assembly: GCF_034315485.1. Classification (NCBI taxonomy): domain Eukaryota; kingdom Metazoa; phylum Chordata; class Aves; order Psittaciformes; family Psittacidae; genus Pezoporus; species Pezoporus occidentalis. The sequence continues at coordinate 153,255 of NW_026914852.1, forward strand.
ATTCACTTCGCCTCCATGGGGGCAGGTTTTAGTCATAATTGGTCTTACTCTTTTTTTAATTTATTCTAGGTTGGTGTGTAACAATTCCCCAACAGCTCCTGCAGCTTTTACTGGCCAGTGACAAGAAATTATCCTGTGGTTGAGTTCTCAGTCTTGCAAGCACATATAGCAAGCAAAAGGCCAACACAGTGGACCACTGTACAGTATGTAGTAATGCATTCTGAGTGCATACTCTGTATTACCACTTTCTGGTCTACAGTTTGAGGGTTTGGCTGGGTGAGGGGGCCATTTGTATTCTTATATTCTTGTGTTCAGCCTGTGCCACAGGTTGGAGCTGACTTAGGTGTGTACCTTCCACAAATTCAAAATAAAAATAGGTAATTTAGCAGAGGTAGAGCTGTTTTGAACACAGCTGGAAGGACAGAAGCCAGGAGGGAAACTTCTATGGTTTCCTTCCTTGATGCTTCATCTGCCTGGCACTTGTTTTTCTAGAATCTCAACTGCAGAGATTTTCCCTCTGCCTGTCAGAATCTGTCAGATATTCCCCTTTGGAAGTTATGTTGGATCTGAAAGGAAATGCACTGGAAACCCAGTGCCCAGAATACCAGGTCTGCATTACTGAACAGTAATAGTCCAAAAACCCAAAGTGCCTCTAAGGTCAGGAGCCAAAGGCAGCACCAGGCCTCTGTGACCCCAAGGCGAGCCCTTCCCTGCCTCTGCAACAGAGGAGGCAAGCCTGGTATTTTTTTAATGCCAGAAACACTTGGAGGCCTCAGGAGCTGAAGCGAGGCCCTGTCTGGGCTAAAACCCATTCTGAACACGTTTTTTTTTGACTTTGCAATGACCCTTCACTGCTTATGCACACATGCACCTGTACGTGTTCAGGCATGCACGTGTACATCCCCCCTCGAGCCCTGCAAGCTCAGTTTGTATTTCCTGACCTGCATTACAAACTATGTTAGTTTACAGTCATGAGTTGATACATGGACAGTGTGCTGAAAATTGAACTAGCAGTTCAGTACTACCCTGAACTCTAGTATCTGTAAAACTTAGTCCATGGAGAAACATTCTCATTCAAAACATTAACAAGAGAGTCCATAAGCAAGATTAACAGATCCCTAAACAGAGACCACATGTGAAGCAGAGGCCTTGGCCTACCCTTGTGTCAACCACCCTTACGTTCACTTGCATCTATGCTGTGTTCATACATGAAACATACTATTTCTTAAGGCACCTTCCCTATCACACAAGCATGTGCATCTTGATCTCTAGACATTTGCCTACATCTAGCTTGCTTTTATCTAGCTCATCCCATGCACCAAGTCCTCTAGAGGGACCACAAGAGCTAAGAACTTCAAACCCATTTTGGAGTCTGGACTTAAATGCTGGCTAACCTTTAGTTGTGGCTTTCTATAGATTATGACAATAAAAGTAGTTCAAACTCTCCTGTTGAGTCTTCCCATTTCATTTGCTTGTTCAAGTATGTTATTGGAATAGCATCTTCCAACTCTAATCAGCTCATCAACCACTACTTTCAGCAGCTTTCATCATTTCTGACTACCCTTGTATTCAAATCAAGTTTAGCTACTAAGCTGGCAGGTGTTACTTAGCTTGCCTTGTGAATTGGAACTAGCACAGAAAGCAAGGGGGAGGGAAACTTGTGGCAGGCACCCAAGAGCCCAGCCAGTAGTGTGGGAGAGCCGTGTTTAAAAATGCTTCTGTGCCTTATTTAAACATGGGAACTTGGAACCACATCTCCCACCTCTTGTGGAAATGTTCACTTTTTCCCTCACACAAGCACACACTTTTGTCAAGTATTCCGAGTTCCCTGGTCTGTTTGAAAAATCCCTCTTATAATAAAAAGCTAAATGTTATTATGGAATTTCAAACTGCTTATCTGAACCCTTACCATTTACAGCTTCCCCAAACCCATCAGAAAGCTCACTCACCGCTCACTGTGCCAGAGAAGAGTTTACAGAGTCAGAAAAGAAATGAGAAACATCTGCTGTGCTGACACACCAGTGGACTGGTGCTATGTGAGACATTCAGGTCACATTCTTAACCACACAGTGGGATTTCAGAACACATCTCTCACAAGCAGCCTCATCACAGAATCACCAGTGTGAAGAAAGGATCAAGCTGGCGTTAAGCTCCTAAATTAAGGACGGTCCTTATTCTTGGGAATCCCAATTTGGACATCTCTATACAGAATTAGTGTTTAAGGCATATGCGTCCCTACCTGCTCTTCCAAGGCCTTTCTGAATAGGCAATGCAGACAGATGCACGCTTGTCTTGTGGGCTCCTGTCCCATGCTGTGGCAGAAGACTGCAGTGCTCCTCCCACAGGGCTGGAAACTGCTCAGGCAGGCACGGCAACACAACGCGCTTTGTGCATTAACTGCATCACCACACGAGTGGAAAAAGTTTCAACCTGAACTTCCAAGACATTCTAGAAGCTGATACACTGCGATTGAGGAGGTGGAGATGACCACTGTCATTCCTTAATTAAAAAAGCTGGTGAATTAGGAGGCAGTATTACAACATAAATAAAGCTGAGCCATTTACCATTCAGGCTGGACACATCTGCACCCACACTAACTAGGGATCGCTTTCAGGCAATATACTCATTACCCTGTATAATAAAAAAAAATTCAGCCTGCCAAGTGAGCAAGGTCATGTCCCATTTTGTTACTGTTTCACAGGCCTTCAAGAAGATACACAGTAGTTAACTTGAATTGAAATAGGGGGAGGAAAAGGCAAAGCTCGGCATGCAGAATGATGGTGAAAATGACCCTGTCTTTGGGTTTGAGGGAGATTGGATTCTTGTGTCTAAATCTATTTACAGAGGCACTCAAAAAAGTAGTAGTCATTCACCTGACAAAAAGGAAGGCAAATGCCTGTGTTGGCAAAGAGCTCGTGAGAGGAGACAGACAGGATTAAAAGAAAAAAAAAAAGGTCTAAAAGCAGCACATCAGCCCCTGTACTGGGCACTGGGAGACAAACCCCTGGATCTCAGCATGGATTTACAGGCTACAAACTTTATATACACATAGACTTCAAAGGCACATGGAGTATAAGAGTCAAAGCGAAAGCTACAGCTGTAGAAGCATTAAAGAACTGAAACAGTGGTGTCTGTGAGATCAGGGACAAGAAGATTACCTGGCCTGGTCTACAGATTTTCAGAGCTTTCCACTCGAATTCTTGTTTGAATTAGACCATTTTTTGCTAATACAGCTACCCTTCGGTCTGTAGCTTTTCGTACGTGTACTGAATTATTTCTTTGCTGACAAGAAACTCATTAGGCATTATGAAATACGAATTTACTCATTATGCATTATGAATTTACCAAACTTCTAACTACTCAATCTCATACATTTCTCTCAGAGTTTTCCCATGACAAATGGAAGACTTTTAACCAAAGAACTTACAGGAACTATTGCACCTAAGTCATGAAAAGCACAGAAAGCCAGAGGGAGAGAGCACTGCTGCAATTGAGCCTCTGTGCAAATGCAGTCCAGGAGTTTTGCAACCAGAACATTCTCTCAAGTTGTCCTTTCTTCACAGTTCATCCAAACTACATCTTGAATCAGATTGGAAATGACAATACAATAGCCTACAAAATACAAAACATCATCAAGCTTAGCAAAAAATCAATGGCTTGAGACCAAACCCCAACTTTAATACAAAACTCCAAATACTCACAAGCTTTTTAATCCTGTTCTTTAATGCACGAGATAGAACAACTCATTAAAAAAAAAAAAAAAAAAAAAAAGGAAAAAGAGGAAAAGCATGAACACAGTAACAGGAATATCTGGAGTCAGCTGAGGCAGTTGCCAGACCAGTCAGGGCTGGATCAAAATTCTTAGCTTGCCTTATGCATCAGCTGAATGCAAAGCTGCAGTGACTTCAGAAAATTCAGTGCATATCTCCTTTTGTTAACACAGAACACACACACCTGGGCTGCCACCTTTAATCCCTTTATAAAAGGAAAAGCAGAATAAATGCACCTGGAGAGCAGGCACCTAAATTGGCTGTTTTCAGCTCTTCCCCAGGACTTGAGTGGTATTTTATGGCATTTATCCATGCTACCAGAAGCAAGTGTTGCACATGTTGGGAAACCATCACACACTATGGCAGTAAGACTGGACAAGCAGCAGTATTTGCATGAAGTAAGAAATTTACTGCTATGATAACACTAGACCCCAAAGGCAGGTCACACACAAGTGGGAAAAACATTAGCAAACAGGTCTTTGAAAACAGAGTCCAAAGAGAAAAAACCTGTATCCAGGTAAACATAACACCCTAAAATAAAGGCCTGTGACTGAATGCATGGAAGCGGTGCCGTGTTTTCTAGTGTAGGTGAAAAAGTCATTAAGGGTTTCGCAGAGGAAGTCTCCTCTCCCACCAGAACTCTACCTCCATAACTGCAAGCAATGGAAGTTTATCTGGAATAAACTGAAAGCTCAGCACTGCTAAAAATCAAGGCAAAACTTCCAGGCCAGTGAAATTCATCTTAGATCACACATGTCCATTCAACTTAACACTATTTTTGCAGCTTTGAAACATGAAAACTAATAGCAGCTGAAAAACTCTTAAATCAGCATCTGTGTGAATAACCTGACAGCTCTTTATGGAGTGGTGGAGAAGGAAAATGGAGGAAGATGTTCTACCAAAATTGAAATGATGACCCATTGCAGGGATGCTGTTTTTAGAAAGAATTTCTTTTCAAGGAGAATTGAAGTTATAGGAATATTCATTATTATCCACCGTCAGCCCTGACCCTCTCAATCTGACCAAGAAGTGAGGGAGACAGGGACAGTTTGTGAAGCTCAGCAGTTAGTGGGTGAGACAATGGGTACAGTCCTGGAGGGACCATTTCTTTTGGTAGTACACAAAGTTTTTCACATGTTGGTGCTCATCCTGGACTGGCTGTTTGCTGGAGTAAGTTCCCCTTGGCTACCTTCTCTCGGAGGAGACTGCAACAAGACCAAAACACATCCTCGTTAGTGACATGTAAATATCCTGCAGGGTGCTTCCTGAGAGACCAAATGAAGCATAGGTGAAGAACAGCAGGATTAACAACAGTGGGAGAGAACACCCCCAACTCATAAATAACGATGGCTTTCAAAAGCTTTGTCTTTACAACTTCTACAGTTACAGTTCACAACAACTGTTACTAAAAAAGTCAAATCAGAACTTTTAAGCCACTCTTATTTACTATGTACAAGTTGCTGTTGGCCCTAGAAGTTGAATCCTATCTGCTATTTAGTCATCATAGAGATTAATATACTATAGAATTTTACATGTTCTGTGGCAGACGGCCTATCTTCCCTGAGGGCGTTCTTTTGGAACTGCATCCTGGAAGGAATACTCCAAGCAATTCATGCATTTTTTACTTCCTCTGCCAAAAAAAATTACTAAAACCAATATTTGTTTTGATAAAAGATATGTAACGAATGAGTAAGTTAGAATCAACCCAAGCATGTGACCTTCAAAGGACATTCTGCATTGTATAAGCAGGTGAATGTGTTGGCCAGAAACATCTGTTCCTTATGTATTTATATTTACTACTGTGAGAATCTGTCCAATCATAAGCACAAAAAATCCATTTCCCCCCAGAATCTTCAATTCACCAACTTTGATAGTTTCAGTTACAAAAAAAAGAAAAAAAATTAACATCTTTACATTGTCTCGAAGTCCACATTTAACACGCCCATACCTTCACATGTATTTGGTTGCGCAAGACCGCAGCACGCAGGATCATGGCTTTGGCACGGCGCTGAAACTCTTTGCCCATTAGTAAAGACTTCTCAAAAGTTGTGCTACGCTGATCTACATCTCGAGCGTAAAGAATCTGTAACCAATACAGAGAACTGTACACAAGAGCTGTGACAGGGTTCCACAGCAGGAAGTCCTTTCTGCACAAGGGTACAAACCCAAGGTATCATGGACTCTGAGTTCACACACAGCTCAGCCCTACTGAACATACCAGTCACAACAGGTGAATTCAACTTCAAAGTGTTCCAGAATGGAGAGTTTCTAGTCTTAGTACAGCTGTTCAGTGGCTCTAATGCACTCACCTTACTGTGCGAGTCTATTCTGGCATTGATCAGGCCCTCCAGGATCAGCTGTGTAAGTTCATCTTCCAGAGCAGCCACTGTAGTATTAAAAGCAGTGGCCATCTTGCGCATATCTGCTGACACATAGGGGCTGAAGTACTAGGAAGAAGAAAACACTCAATTGCCAACTGTACCCCCTGCCCTCTGGAAAACCATGGGAAAAGCAATTACAAAGATACGGCCTTTCTTACTGTTCATCCAACTCTGAGGATTACAGGAACAATTACCTGAATAAGGGCACGATTTCGAATCTGGGTGTAAAGTGTCCTGACATGAGGTGCAAGGTACATGTCCAGCAGCAGGTTGTCCTGTGCAAACAAACACAAACACAAACAGACATCCAAATATTATTCTTATATTCTGAAACAAATACGTGTATATAATTGCACATTAAGGGTATTACACTACAGCAAGACAATACCATAAAACAAGAAGGAATAAATATAGCAATCTATTTTAAAAAACTTGCTAAACTACTCCCGATTTCCATTTGCCTTATCACGAGACAGAAGACACAGAACAGCTGAACACTCTTAGCTACTTTTAACAGTCTCTGCTTCTCAGTGAAGGCAGGCGAAGGGTCTGGCTCTGCACTCTTATCCTGCAACTCACCTTCATCTCATCCAGCATCTTCAGGCATGAAGCATATTTAGATTCATAAAACTTGAAGATGATGTCACGAACCTGTGGCTCCAGCTCCAAAAACAATTTGAAGGAGCTACAGGTAAAGATGACAGTGATAAGACATTGGAACCCACCACTTAAATAGCCCACAACCCCATCACTCCAAGTTGCAAGGTTACAAACGCTCACTAAGATTTGAAAATGCCAAGATTTTACTCTCTAACAGACCACACAAACCATTTTCAACAGGGCTGGGAGCCTGGAATACAAAGAAATGCAGCACAGCATCAGAGCTATGGTGAAGGAAGGCAAGAGACTTTTGACAAACCAAGCAGTAGAAGTGTCTGTCCACACAAAACAAAAAAAATATTAGTGGGAATAGGTCAAAATGAGGACACACCACCAGAAAAAACAGGCCATGTTTGTGCATGCACTGTGGTCTGCGCTAGCCAGCTTTACAGCCTTCACTAAGGACAGCATGGCATAGGCAGGTTGAGCATGCAACTGTCTTAGGAAAATAACCTATCGTAAGTGTGGGAAATCTTTGGGGTGCACACTCTTTCTCAGCACTCTCCCAATTCTCCATCACAGATTTGCAAACCCTGGGATCTCAACCTATGAATCAGCCAATAAAATAGCACTATAACAACCCTTTTCTCACATCAGTTTAAAATTACTGCTTCCATACACTTGGCTGACCACCTTATCCTTGGTGCCATCTTAAGGCATGTCAAGGATAAGAGGGTTATGAGGGGCAGTCAACATGGCTTCACCAAGGGGAAATCATGCTTGACCAATCTCTTAGCCTTTTATGAGGAAATAACACGGTGGATGGATGATGGCAGAGCGGTGGATGTGGTCTACCTTGACTTCAGCAAAGCATTTGACACAGTCTCCCACAGCATCCTCACAGCTAAATTGAGGAAGTGTGGTCTGGATGACCAGGTAGTGAGGTGGACTGTGAACTGGCTGAAGGAGAGAAGCCAGAGAGTTGTAGTCTATGGGGCGGAGTCTAGTTGGAGGCCTGTAACCAGTGGAGTGCCTCAAGGGTCAGTACTGGGACCGGTATTATTTAATATATTCATCAACGATTTAGATGAGGGAATTGAGTGTACTATCAGCAAGTTTGCTGATGACACTAAGCTGGGAGGAGTGGCTGACACGCCAGAAGGCTGTGCTGCCATCCAGCGAGACCTGGACAGGCTGGAGAGTTGGGCAGGGAATAACTTGATGAAATATAACAAGGGAAAGTGCAGAGTCCTGCATCTGGGCAGGAACAACCCCAGGTTCCAGTATAGGTTGGGGAACGACCTGTTAGAGAGCAGTGTAGGGGAGAGGGACCTGGGGGTCCTAGTGGACGACAGGATGACCATGAGCCAACACTGTGCCCTTGTGGCCAAGAAGGCCAATGGCATCCTAGGGTGTATTAGAAGGGGGGTGGTTAGTAGGTCGAGAGAGGTCCTCCTTCCCCTCTACTCTGCCCTGGTGAGACCCCATCTGGAATATTGTGTCCAGTTCTGGGCCCCTCAGTTCAAGAAGGACAGGGAGCTGCTGGAGAGAGTGCAGCGCAGGGCAACAAAGATGATTAAGGGAGTGGAGCATCTCCCTTATGAGGAAACACTGAGGGAGCTGGGTCTCTATAGTTTGGAGAAGAGGAGACTGAGGGGTGACCTTATTAGTGTATATAAATATATAAAGGGGGAGTGTCACGAGGATAGAGCCAGGCTCTACTCAGTGGCAAACAATGATAGGACAAGGGGTAATGGGTACAAACTGGAACACAAGAGGTTCCACTTAAACTTGAGAAGAAACTTCTTCTCAGTGAGGGTGACGGAACACTGGAACAGGCTGCCCAGGGAGGTTGTGGAGTCTCCTTCCCTGGAGACATTCAAAACCCGCCTGGACACATTCCTGTGTAACATTATCTAGGTGCTCCTGTTCCGGCAGGGGGATTGGACTAGATGATCTTTTGAGGTCCCTTCCAATCTCTAACATACTGTGATACTGTGAATTCAGTATCACTGCAACTCAATCTATGACACACAAATATCCATTTTCTTCCCAAGGCTGTAATTCTCTTAACCTCGTATACATCACAGTTAGATTACGCCGCAAGTTGCATTAAGAATTATTAAATTGTATTAATACAACTAATGTACACCAGAACAAGTGATAACATGATGGCAAATTGTCTTACAGCTGCCTCTGTAGGGTTCTACACCTCTGAATTAATATCTGATATGCACCAGTGAGGAAGAGAGAAAACTGGGCTATGCATATGCTGGATTTGACCTGGGCTGGAAACTGCCATTGTAATACAAAAATTAACCACTGTGGTTTAGACAGTGAAATGTCACTTAATGCTATAGCCAAACTGAAGCTCTGTGATTCTTTTTGTCCTATATAGGAAAGCTATTACTTCTGACAGAATCCACTCTCAACTCCCATGTCCCAAAAGATGTCCAGGACATACAAACTCCTCTCAAGGCATCACTTACCTGCTGGAGATAACATTTCGTTGCAGTTCCTGACGGTCAAAGGTAGCAAGGGCACAGAGACCACCATACACAGCCACATTGCTGGGAGATAACAGCTGGAAAGAGGGCAGGGAGAGAGACAGGAAGCTGTCACTGACTACTAAAATGGCAGAAGGATGGAATTAAATATTCTACCCCAGTCCTCCCCTTCACACAGTGACAAGATTAGGCCCTGTCAAATGCAGTGGAACCACTCAGCATGCTCTCAGGCATTCACCCTGAGCCTGAGTGACTGTCCACTGTTAGGACAGGAGAAGCCAATTCCAACAGACAGATTGAGCTACGAATACATAGATCTGAGATGTGAGATATACAAATCTCACAGATAGTTCCCATGTGATCTAGAGTATATCATTTAGAGAACCCAAGAATTGAGACTAAAAAAGAAAAATGAAACTCAAAACTGAAAGCCCAAAAAACCAACACAATTCACAGCACCAAACTATGCAGGAGTGCTGTGAATATAACTACAACATCTGAATTTTACAGCCTAATACTTCGATGAATTACAACCCCTTCAAGACATGCACACACCTCCCTCTTGGTCCTCACCTCAGGGAAATCACAGTGATCAAATGATGCCAATAAGAAGCACTTTGCTGCCTGTTTGTACTTCCGAGCAGCTAGTTCAGCCAAGCCTAGGAACCAAGAAAAGTTAGTTTATGACAGCATACAAATGAGGAGAAACTGCAAAATCCAGAGAGTCCAACAGGCCCCTGGCATGGTTGCTAGTGCCTTCAATACTGAAATGAAATGAGACTCTCAGGCAGTATCTAGTGTCCTTTGAACTACGCTGACTCACACTGGCATCCTCTCTGAAGAAATTTACGGAGAAGAAAGAAATAGCAAAAACAAGTCAGCAGTTACATCTCATCAGCTCTGTCAAATTTTGCATTTCTGGTGAGAAAATAAAGTCTGACAAATCTGAGAGAAAAAATAAACGAAGTGTACACTGCCATCAGAGAACCCTGTGGATAGTTAACAGGCAGAATGATGGGGAGACAATACAGGAAGCTGAAGGATTCACTCACCTGCTGCACATTTCAGTTTGGTGAGAATTGCTTGTGTCTGGCTGTCTCTTTCTCCTCTTTGCTAAAGGTTAAGAAAAGCAGTAGTGAGCAAACAGTATGAAAACCATTTTGATCACAACTGTCCTTGAGATAATTCATCCTAATAATTAACTTGCAAATCTCAACAGCAAGATAACTTCATCTTATTTGTCTTGGGAAATATAGCAGGAACGAGGAAGTCTGGTTTTACCATGAGTCAGATTTCCTACAAACAAATAATGGTATAAAAGCAACAACAGAAAAGAAATAGTACAGCAGCCAAGGAGACTGAATTAGAGAACGAACAGGCTGTAAGATGAAAGGCGTCTTATAGAGAGCAAGTAATGAAAGGGGAAAGGAATAAATAGTTTTACAAATTTTGCAGACAGAAAACAAAGGGAATACTCATGCAAGTTAAAAAGCAGGACCTTACTTCTGCAATTTCTGGTGTAGACTCAGCCTTGCTTACATAGCTCAGAACATGAGACCAATTCTGGAGGTAGACACTGACCTGTAGAGAGCCAGAAACAGTGCAGAACAGGCATGGATAAATGGTGTTACTTTAGATAAGCAGTATCATTACAGACATGAGAAGTGTAACCAGAACAAAGTATAGGTGGCCTTCATAGCAGATATCAGAAAGACACCAAGTACCACTTCCTGCAAACCCTCCTACCTTGATGACATTGAGGCACATGTTGATAACATGTTTAGCACTGGTGCAGTAATCACGGGCTCGTGAGTAACACTTGAGAGCGTTGCTGAGGTCCCCACAGTCAAGGTAATGATCCCCTAAGTCATCATGGCCTCTCCTGGAGCACAGGAATTAAAATACCAATGAACTGTGTGCTCAGAAAGGGCCACAGTCAGTTTGTTCCAAACAAGTAACTCAACACACTGACCTAAGGCACTGAATGCAGTTGACATCCTGTGTTAGGTGCCTGGAGGAGCAAAATGCTCTTCCTTGCTCCAGCAGAGCCTTCTGCATCTCACCTGATACTCTCCATCTCACCTGATACTCTCCTTGATGGAGTTCCCTTTGTAATTTTTCAGATCTGTGTCGAGTTTCTCCAGTTTAAGAAGAGCTTTTTTGCGTGTAGCTTCAACCCAAGCTGAGTCAAGAGGAGGGGGTTCAATTCCACTATCAGGGACAGCATCGGGTGTATTCTGCAGTTCTCTGAAAGGAAAGAGTTAGAGTGGGGCTATTATTTTGCAAACTTTTCAAAACAGAGGTCTGCTCAGTGGCCCTGCTATCCTAACAAACAGCTCTGCACACATAAACCAGACCAAAGAGAAAACAAGAATGGGGGGCGGACGGGGGGAAAGATGCCAAGATCTCCAGTGAAAACAGTAACATCGATCAGAAAGCACCACAGATGTTTACAAATTCTTCTCAAAGTTATCCTACTGATCTTTTGGAGTTATTTTATTGACAAGCAAGTCATTGCTAATTTGTCAGGAACAACCTGCTCTATAAAACAACTGAAAGCAAGTTAATAACAGAGCTACAATGGAAATATTTAATGACTCTAAAGAGTCACTGAATCCAATCAAACATCTCTATACAGGACACAGGGTGCAAGTGTTTATGAGCTCTCCCCCCAGTGATATTGCAATGGCTTGGTTGCAAACCTACACTGTACAGATACTATCCAACTTCTTTTTCCATCCAGCTCAGATCAACAATACTAGCACTGAACTCACATGCCAGTATTTTAAACATTCTGAGTTTTTTGGGTGGGGTTCTTTGGGTGTTTTTGCCAACAGTCCTTTTCACAGCCTGCAATGAACATACTGTCACACGTACGTGGTAAAGACTCCCAGGGCAAAACAGAAAAGAAATCAGTATGCATAGGAACAAAAATAATGGAAAGACAGGGAGTGTGGATGGCCAAGTAATGTATCAAAGGCTACCCTCAACCAGCAAACTTGTTGTGGGAGGGGGACAAACCAAAAGAAGACAAACAGACATGGTTTTAATTTCTGAACACCAGAGCATCTAGAAGAGGCTTCATCTGCAGAATCTACTAAGAAAAGACAACTATGCTAATTACTATCTGAAGTAGTTGCAAGGATTAAACTCCCCTCAATATCTGCCTGTAGCCTTTTAAAATACTAAGACTTCAGAATGAGATTATGTCTTTAGTGTTAATCTTCTTAAAAAGCGTGAGACCTTAGGCCTGAACACAGATATTTCACTGTTATCAAATTCTAAGGGTAAAGACTATTTGCATATGGAACCTCCTGTTATTATATGCAAAGTCCCAAACTGTGGCACACTGCTCTTAAATAAAAAAGCTCCCCAGGTTCCCATGATCTTTTAGTACCTGGTGGCCTCAGACAACTTTCTGTGTATTTCTTCGTACACATCAACATTGAAAGTTCTCTGGACAAATGAAAGAGCCATCTTGAGAGCTTCCACCCGCAGCTGGGGGCAGTGATCAGCAATGAACTGCAGTCGCTCGATTCGCATCAGCCCACTGTAGCTCGAGGCGTACTGCTCCAAATCCTGCAAACAAGACCTGCTCTTAAAAGGTGAAGATGCAACACAAAATCAGGCTACTACTTTGTGACCTGCACAGGTTTGCCTGCAGCCCTGACCCCTCTATGGAGAGCAACACGACTCAGACAAATGAAATATCAGGTAAGCTTATTCCATTTCCATTTTCTTCAAAGGTTAGCAATTTCCTCAGAAACATGCAGTACATCACAATTTTCCTTTCTTTATTTCAGGTGTAATGCTGTCCATAAGGCATCAGATCATCAATTGTAAGCATCAGCTGAATCACCTGCTAGTAACTTTATCAAGTTTCCATCATTGGAGCTGAAGTTTTCTAAACCAGAAAACCATTCCAAATGTGGTTCTTCCTTGAAAAATAATTAAAACCAGTTTCTATATGACAGTTTGCATTCTTTTTTTCCCACTAATTTCTTAAAATATCTCCTCTGAGAACATATAGGATCTTTTACTCTTGAGGAAGGATTTGAGTTTTAAATTCTGAACACTTAACAGATTTTAAGCCTTGGGGTGGAAGGGAGAAGAGAAGCACAAAATGACTAGTAAAGATATGATACAGCATGGCAGGGAGCTTGCCTGAAGTCAGAAGTCCACATGCAAGCAACTATAGCAGAGTGTTCAGGGCAAAGTCAAGCATTTAGTCAGTAGGAGAGACCCAATGCAGGTTGCCTGCCTACATCTAATACACATCCTGTGTCATGTCTGACCCCCTCACCCCTGCATGTCTAAATTAAGATACCGTTACAGATGTCACGGTAACATTTTCTAACATGAACGACCTTGCTCTGAGATTTAAACACCATCGTGTGCACTGAAAATTTGTGTTTAGGATTCCTGCTTTATTTGCCTCATAACTTCAAACGTATAACATGAGCATTCTTTCTTCCACAATTTCATGCCTGATGGCGTGCAATACTCCTGAAATACCCAAGTAATTTCACTTCACTCTTCAGCTCTTTGAATGTCAAAGGGTAATTATGGTCCTTCACATAAGTTACAGTGAAAAGAAAATTGCTAAGTTTTGCAGCACACTAGATCTATAGCAATAGCAAAGACAAAGGTCACAACATAACTGCTTCATCACTCTAGCTTCAGAACAGAATTGAAAGGCAATGAAATCAAACAAAGTATCAGGTCATAGCTAAAAACCAAACCAAACAACAAACAAAAAAGACCAAACTAACAAATCAAACAAAAAACACTAAAAAAGAGAGTTGTGCAGTACAGAGTGAGTAACCATGTGACAATTGCTAATTACGCACAGGGACAAGAGGAACCATTTAAAGCTCCAGAAGTTATGTGAGATCCAAAGCTTCCTAACTAAATGCTTTATTTTGCAATTTTAATGTGGCTTTAACTTTTTCAATCAATATTTTCGTTCTCTTCTGCAACAACCATCTCTCAGTGTTACAGAGCTAATACATAAAAATTGCTCTAAGTATCAAACAGTCAAAAACAAACTAAAAATTGAAGAAACTGATACGAGCAAATACAGCCTTTTATAACTCTACAGTTCTGTGGGCTTTAGTCAGTCTCCAGAGGATCAAACAATGAAAGAATTCAATCCTGATTTATATACTTAAAGCACCTGAGCCTTGCTCCTCAAAGACCAAGCCTCAAAATACAGGAATTACGCATCTCTAAGTAATCAGAGATGGACTAAACTATCTCAGAACGGAAACTGTCTCAAACAGGCAGCAAGCAGGAAGTCACAAAGCAGCGATTCCTCCTTCATCTCAGAAAGTTCAGTAAAGGTCAGTACGTGACTAGGAGCTACAGAGGAGATCATGGCTATTCTTACCCCACCTTGCTTTGAAGAGAATCTGTTAATCTCTACATAACAATTTGATAAGGAGTAAAATGAGGGTTTTTCCAAAACCTCAAAGGAAGAGTCCATGCCCAAGAAATGTAATCCACTAGCCCTCAACCAGCACATACCAGAGTGGGGTTCTCCACGACATAGTTGATATCAGGTGCATTTTGCTGATCTTCTTGTGGATCTACGTCAATCTGCATGGGTTCTACTGCACCCTAGAAATGCAAAATGAAGTGAAAAGTAGTTTATTACATTTGGGCAAAAAAACCTATGTGATTCAATCTATTAAGAACTTGGTTAAATACACATTCATTTTTTAATGAAAAAACACTCCTCAGTCTTTGGACATGTTTAGCATTTTTCTCTAGCAATACCACTACTCAGCACCATGCTTTGTCTCAAACAAGCAGCACTAAGGCTCAGCATTCCCACAGAACATCTTATTTTGTTTGGTAGATTATTAGGCAAGACAGTGAAGGGGTCAATAAATCTGGTTCTACAAAGTATCTCAGGCATGCACCCTAAATGCCATATATTGTTGCATTTCTCTTCCTTGAGCAAGTGCAGGCATTAACATTCAGCTCAAGGAGCTCCAGAAATACCCCAAAAATCACAAGAACCTTTCAAAGGTGCTTTACTCAATGCTTAAAAGTAGTTGTTGGGTATTTTTCGGGGGGGAGGGGGGTGGGGGTGCAGAGACAAAAAAAAGATGACAACTGTTACACTTTTAAGAGTATTAAAAAAATGTAAAGAACAGAATGCAGAATGATAATTCCAGAGATCCTAACAAATACTGGGGAAAAAATAATTATCAGTTGAACTATCCCACTATCTGAGTCCAACTGGTCACACAGACTGTCTTTTGCAGAACAGCAGAATTTTTTTCTCCCAGTATATCTTGCACTGCTTTGAACCAGTTCAGTGACATCAGTACAGCTATATCAAGACAACGCCTGCAGGTCTTCCCATTTAAGAAGTAACCTGGTTAGCATTTGGATGGGAGACCACCTGGGAATCCTGGCTGGGGTTAAACCATGACAAAGACCAATTTACTATACAGTCCCACTAACAAAACCGGCATGCTAGCATGAAATTCTTTTCCTTCTCCTAGTCAAAAGTGTGCTGAACATTCACTCCATATATTATTTTCCTGATTTGATCTCAGGAAAATCATGCTGAATATGTGCAGATATTGCCATAAGCAACACCTGATTCGAAGCAAATTGTACAAGTGGGCCTTAAAAAAGACAAAACCACCTTGTCCCCACCAACACCAAATTATTTCCATGGTTTAATCGATTTTGTTGTCTGTTAAGAAATAAATTATTAGAGGGATCTGGGGGTTGGGTTGGGGTGTGTGTGAAGAGAAACAGGGCAGCTCCAGATTCCCTAGCTCTAAAATTTGATCCATCTTGTATTCCCCCACAGCCTGCTTATTCTTTCACAGACTGATATGTACCAAATATGTACATATCTCAACACTGATGTGGGTCTCCCAAAATCTAAAGTAAAGCATATAGATGTCTGCTTCCTAGCTTGGTATAGTAAAGAATACGATTCTCTGCATGAAGGAAAGAGAGGAGGATGCAAAGGAGAGTTTGACTGTTCAGTTCACTACCCAGGAAAACCGTGCATATAAACATTTAAGACATCGTACATTGAGACCATTACTTTTTCCATTTTTATCTACCTTATCTCTTTTCTTATATCAGAAACACTAAGTGTCAGGGTTGGGTTTTTTTAGGCTGTGTTTGCCTACCATAGGAAAAACCTGATATGGGCTCCTTAGAAGAAATCAGCATTACAGAAATTAAGAGTAACTCCAGCTGGTGGAACAGAATGATTTGTGTCCTGCTGCGCTGGTAGGCTGTACTCTGCCTTTCTCTCTTAACTCCCAAATAAGGAAAACCACAAGTGGGCTGGAAGCCCCACTAGGACAGGCAAACTCAGGCATTTTCAAACTAAGTCTTTATTTTGGAAGATGCAAAGTTCAATTAAGAACTACTCCAGCCAATAAAATAATGCTCCTTCCCCAAGATTTCCTGAGCCCAGCAAGGCACCCAGTTGGAAAGTTCCTCACAAGGCCTCATACAGGCCGATTCTCCGGCGTTCCCCTGAAGTCTCCGACTGTACTCACGAAAAGGTGCGACCTACTGCGGGGGTGCAGTCCAGACCTGCCACTGATGAAGAAGCTGAGCTGGATTCTGAACTATCCCTCATTCTGTCCCGACTTCCTGCAACCCTGCGCCCTGACAGAGAACTTGCTAGCTGCTAAAGGAAAGAGAGACCGTTAACTCGCAAAGGGATCACCTGTGCTGTTACTGAAGGTCCAGGCTCTGTACACCGACCCTCTCTGGGCTCCTGCGGCTTTCCCCCTGCACTGCCGACTCTCAGTTCCTCTTCATCGCCACCTCGGTATACCCTGCGCCACTACCCAGGCCCTACCTACGGCACATACAACGCGGAAATCAAGCAAGGGGGCCGCTGCGGCGGCGAGGAACGCCGCGGGCGCCAGCAGACTCTAGGCTGGGCGCTGTTCACTGCGATCGCCAGCGGAAGCGACACAACAGACCCGGCGGAAGGGCGAACGAGGGCCTACGGCCGGCCGAGAGCGGCTCCCCTGCCCGCCAGGCAGCCACGGGCGCGCACCCGAGGGGGAAGGCCGCACCGCGCCACCCGGGGGCCGCGGCAGGGCCAGGCCGCGCCGCGCCATCGAGCACCGCGCGGGAGCAGCGCGGGAGCGGGAACGGCGGCGGGGGGAGGCGGCGGCTGCCCCGTACCTGCAAGTTAAAGACCTGGACGGGCAGCGGCATCCTTCCCCTCGCGGCTACCACTTCCGGTTGACCTCCCCGCCTCTCCCTCCGCTTCTGCTTCCACTTCCGGCCCGCGCGGCACCGCCGAACCGCGTCCGACAGGTGAAGCCCTTAAAGGGGCCGCGGCCCGTCTCGCCTCCGCCGCCGGAGCCCAGGGCGGCGGCCTGGGGGGTCCCGTCGCTGTGGGGCCCGGCCGCGCTCGCCGGCCTACGGCGCCCGGGGCGGACCTCCGCCGCCGGTCAGAGTGGCCCGGGGTGCCCGGGCGCTGCCCTCTGTCGGCCGCGGCGACCGCCTGGCCGGGACCGAGCGCTGCTGGGGAGAGCGGGAGGCGCGGCCGGGCTCCCGGCGCCGGCCCGCCCGGACCCGACGCCTGCCTGCGGGGCCATGAGGCGGCCGCGCAGCGCGGCGCGGGCCCGCGGGGCTGCAGCATGAGCCCCTGCCTGGGGCTCCGCAAGGCCTGCTTCCTGCTGTCCGTTAGCGCTGCCGCCCTGCTCCTGCTCCTGTTGCCGCGGGGGCAGCCCCCCGGCGCGCCCCGCCGCCGCCCTCCGCCCGCCGCCGGGTCGAGCAGGCCCCCGCCGCAGCGGCCGGTCTCCGGGAGCAGCGCTGTGTCCGGCACGCGGACGAGCTCTCGCGGGGAGCCGGGGCACGGGGTTGGAGGCCTCGCCGGCAGCTCGCAGCTCGTGCGGAAGAGCCGCCCTGGGACCGCCGGGGGCTCGGGCAGAGAAAGCCTGGAGCTAAAGGACATCTTCATTGCCGTGAAGACCACGAGGAAGTACCACAAGAGTCGGCTGGACTTGCTGCTTCAGACCTGGATCTCCCAGGCCAGGGGACAGGTGAGCCGGGGCGGGCGGCCGGGGCCTTGCCCCGGGGCTTTCCCGGGCGGCAGCTGCGTTTTCTCCTTGTACTTGTTAAAATCCTCTTTCCTAGGGAGACTGGGGAAGGTCTCAGCCTACCTCCAAAAGACTTCATCGTTGTTTGAGGTAGTTACGTGCAAGCTGGGATCAGTGGTCCAAGCAGAAGCAGTTTGCTGACTTTTGTATGACTGGAAAATGCTACAGGATAGTGAAAGATCCTGAGTGCTGGCACATCTAAGTGGAAGTTTTGTCTAAGTAGTTCAGCAACTTAGGATTTCCATAGAATAATGTGGAATTTGTTCCCTTGTTTGGGAATTTCAGTCCATTCAAGCATGTTAATGTTTTGCCCAGCAGTTGGAACAAGACTGTTACCACCAGGACCTTTCCACCCTTTCTTTCCTTTCTTTTAGCTTGCTTAATACCTGAGGATGACTCTTAGCCAAAGAGAGGGCATGGAGTTGCAGAGGGAGGGAGGTATTACCAAAAAAATCAGTCATTCCTATATGGAAATGAGCTGTCTGTAGCCCTAGCTGAGGGAAGTAAAATCTTGGATGCTGAAATGAATTATTATTTTACTGAGACTCTTCTGTTTGCAGTGTAAAAGCTTATCAAATAAGGCAGGGGGTAAAGTTGCTGGGGTTCTCCCCACCCCGTTTCCGATGGCTACTGTTAACTAACGAGAGAGAAACCTTCCGACTTCTTACTGCAGATGACCAAAGCTGGAACTAGTTTCTGAAATTCTTGAATACGGACAAACCATTTTTGTCTTCCACAGACATTTATATTCACAGACTGGGAGGATCGGGAGCTACGTCTGAAAGCAGGTAAGCTGTGTAGTGTAGGTGCATGCTGTCTGCTAGAGCTGAGTGTTGTCTCTGTCATACTTGCCCTAGAAGTTGTTCTTTCATGCTGTACAAGCAATTAGGGAAGTTAAGATAGAGAAAACTTCTCCTTTCACAGGAGAATATGCTGCTCCTTCTTACCACCTGGACAAGATGCCTGGAACTTCCTGAATACTGGGTTCCCCTTTGCACCCACTTCCTTCTTGTTAGTAATGTTAAGTCTATCTGTTTCAAAGTTATATTAGGTATTTCCTTTGCATACGGTCTCATGGCACTATTCACATACCCTGTACTCACATTTTTATGTTCTGTACAGCCCACATGCCATATGCATAACCCATAAGACCTGTCCTGCAGTTTACTCTCCATTTGTGCACCATATGCACTTCAGATGTACTGTATTTGTGCCAAATGTGCCCTTCTTTTGTAGTCTTTTCTGGACTATGCATGCTTCTCAAACCTGAAAGAGCTGGTCTCTGATTTTCTAGGGGATCATATGATCAACACCAACTGTTCCGCTGTCCACACCCGGCAAGCTCTCTGCTGCAAGATGTCTGTGGAATATGATAAGTTCCTGGAATCTGGGCAAAAGTAGGTGAAACACATTGTTCTGATTGACTTTGTTTCTTCCAGTTCTGTATTCACAGGAAACTTTGAATAACCACCTCTGGTCCAGTAAGGAGTGCAGCATTAGCTAGAATGTAGTAATGAGCAGAGGGAAGAAGCACAGTATGAAGCCGTGTTTGTAAACCATCATTATCTGAAACATGGAAAAGACGATAATCTAAAGAGGGTTATTCATTTCAGCCTCTTTCCAGAATTAGAATCTGTGGGTGCTTTCATCTTGCAAAGTTTGTCATTCAAGACAATGGGAAATACTTTTCTGCTCCAAGCATGGAAGACTAAGACTCAGCTGTTAAACTTGTAACTCGTTTCTTTGCTCTGCGTAACTTTCTTATTTTGTTTTATTTGAAGATGGTTTTGCCATGTAGATGATGACAACTACGTGAACCCTCGGACTCTCCTGCGTCTCTTATCTGCCTTCTCACACAGCCAGGATGTCTACGTGGGACGACCGAGCCTGGACCATCCCATTGAAGCAGCTGATCATGTCCAAAGTGATGGATCAGTAAGCAAACTTTGCAGTTAGTCTGAAAGACATCCTGACCTTCTAAGCTTTTAAAACCTTGAGAGTTTGTAGGATTCCCTGATAAAAACAAGTTATATAATCTGCAAGCAACAAACCTGGTGGTTTTTCAGAGGTAGGGTCCTGGGTTAAATGAATCTTCAGTCTGACCTCCTGTGCGTATGTATAATAGGTTTGTTTCCTGGGTGGATGTCTGTTTCTCTTCCTTTACTCAGGTATGTTGATGAACTCCAACAGTATGTGATATCCAGTTGAACCTCAGGTTTCCTTCCCTGTTCAGCCAAACGGGAAAATCTGATCATCAGTAACTACTGTGTGTTTTTCTTATTGTTCTTCAGAAGACAACCGTGAAATTCTGGTTTGCCACAGGTGGAGCAGGATTCTGTATCAGCAGAGGTCTTGCCCTGAAGATGAGTCCCTGGGCCAGGTAAACACTGCTCCTAGCTGACCTCCATCAACATGTGTGTGTTAGGTTTTAAAGCATATTTCATCTCCTGTGCTCCTTCTCACAGCTTGGGTAATTTCATCAGTACTGCAGAAAGAGTGCGTCTTCCTGACGACTGCACTATTGGCTACATCATTGAAGGGCTGCTGGAGGTAAAGCTGCTGCATAGCCCATTGTTCCATTCCCATCTGGAAAATCTGCAAAGACTACAAGGCGAGTCTGTGCTGCAGCAGGTAGGGAAGCCTCATGTTCTGTTCTTATAATTACATCTCAATCTGATCACAAAGAGTACTCTCCATAAATTTCGCACTCTTCAGCAAAGAAGGATGTCTGCAGACTTGGTCTGTGCCCTGGGAGCTGTGTCCCATCCAGTTTGTTCAGTTAGGTAAAAAGCACACTTTCAGCTTAGCCAGTTAGGTCATACAGCAGTGCCCTCCTTTGGGGATATGTTCTGCTACATTGAGCCCTGATATGATGCTTCCATCTCATTCTAAACTCTGACTTTCCATGAGTCACAATAGGAGCAAGTGTAGAAGGGGGCAGTACTTAGTTTACTTACTATGAAAAAAAGTATTTGTGTCTTTGCCTAACAAAATCTCAGTCTTAATTCATGCTATTCAAAAAGACTAGTGTAGCAGCTGTATCAAGTACCTCTTCAACAGCTAAGACGTAGTTAAATGTCTGATCATTTTTAAGAATAATTTGTCTGAATCTCAAGAAACAGAATCAATGTTTCTAGGAAAACAAGTATTTTTAATTGCTTGGATACCTTTTTACTCATGGGCAGTAGATGGAGCTGTAAGGCTATTCAGAGGTTTCGCCTTTTGCTGTTTGGCACCATAAACAAAAGGGAGCGTGGTTTTGCCCCTGCAAACTGCTTGGCTGCATTTTCCTGGCAATTGTATTAGGCAGCAGAAGTGTACACCTAGGGCCAAATTCCAGCAGCATTTAATCTCCTTCACACTAGTGAATTTAACTGTAGGCTGAATACAGCATTGCATTGATGATCATTGTTTCCCTGAAGCTGTAACAGCTGACCCAAAATCCAGAAAATTTGCAATCAGAAAGAAACTGTGAGTCATCGTGTACCTGGCACCTGAAGATTTCTTAATGCAGGGCTTCTGTGGTAGAATAGCACCAAATTGGAGTTTGAGTTATAAATGTTGCTGCCAGGTTTGTCACATGGCAGTCCTTTAACAGCCAAATGTTTCTATTTTCCCTCTGTGCTAAGACACTACTATTGCAGATTTCAGGCAATGGCCAGTGAGGGTGAACATATATTATTTAGTGAAGATACAGGTATTAGTGGAATTAATGCCCTTAGAAAGCTGCTTATAACTCATCTTGTCCTTCAGAGCAATGCAGCTTTCAGCTCCTTCGTTTATTCTTCCACGTTGCCTTTAAGTGAGCTGTGGTCCATTTGATAGCTACTGTTCAGTGCCAGTATTGCTTATATTAAAACTAAACACTGTTTTTCAGATGTAATCCACAGTTCAGATTAGACAGGATCCTTGTCTTTCCTTATACCTCATGAATAATCCTACTGTCCCCACTGTTCTCTGCACTAGTGTTAAAATCTTGAAATTTTATTTACTTTTACAGGTAACCCTAAGTTACGGAGACCCTGAGAACAAACACAATGTTGTGAGTGTGGGAGGAGTGTTTGGCCTTCAGCAAGATCCAACACGGTGAGTGTCCACTTCCAAAACAAGTTCTCCCTACCTTGTTCATGTTTATCAACTGTAAGATGTTCAGACCCACTTCTGGGGTTATTTTCTCAGGTCAGCTCTCGCTACTGTGCCAAAGGCAGATAGACCCACTCTCTCTGCTCAGACTGCTACACATTCAATGCTAGTATGCTCCCTGTATGGAGAATTCCAATCTAATTTTTTTCCCCTCTCTTCATAGATTCAAATCTGTCCATTGTCTGCTCTATCCTGACACTATTTGGTGCCCTGCTAAGAAGATGTCGTAATTCTTGTCCAGTCATTGACACCTGTATCTTACCTAGTTTGCATAAGATGGGAGTTGTGGTGGACTTTTTGTGGTGGTTTTTCTTCTTCTGGAAGACAACCAGAGGTATCTACAAAGGAGGTAGACAGACTGTTTACAAAAGCAGCTGTTCAGCTGCAGCCTGGGACATTCCAAGAAGAATCCTTGTTCTTTTGTGTAGCGGCTCTTTGCATAATGACTACAGTCATATGTGTTTGAGTCACTTCACACTTTCATCTGATGCCATGTGAATCTGTGCTTGGACACACGCTAGGCAAATGCAGTACTTGCAGTGTTAGCATTCTTACTGCTGCTAGGGGCTTTTAGAGGCCACTGTCTTGAAGCTGGAGTGCTATAGCAGACTGTAGTCCCCATGGTGACAAGAGGGGAAGTTTTCACTCATCTTTCTTGGGAACAGAATTATTTAAGAGCTTCTATGGCCTGACATATTAAAACTGCAACTGTGCGCCAGAACAGGGTCTGTAAACACCAGAAATCTTGGAATCACTAGGGTAAAAAAGGCTGAAAGCTTTACTCATGGGAAAACTCATGTAAGAGTAAGCTTACTCAGGACTGGATAAGAGTTGCTTGCATGCATGTTCTCCCCTGTAGTCCATGTGTACCTCCCATGGAGGTGATTGTCAGACTTGTCTCTCTTACCAGCTGAATTGCAGTGGTTGTTGATTATGATGGTGGTCTGTCAGATCCAAGCCTATTCCCTTGATGTTTGATCCTGAAGAAGTATTTGCCAGACTACATGGTAATCATCTCTCCTGTGTTGCCCACAGCAGGTGGTATGAGCTAGAGCATGCTCACTGGCTGAGGAAACACCTTGTTTCTGATGCTGTGCAGTGTCTTTTGCTGTCTGTGACGGAGGGGGGATGCTCAATAGCAGTTAATGCCCTAAGGAAGTTTTTGATGGTATCATTTGAGGACCTTTAATTGTATGACTGTGATTACTCCAGTTTGTTCAGATAATCTGTTGATTACCCTAAGGTCTAGATCAGTGTTTATTCAATGTTTCAATAAACAGTTCATGCTGTCTCTAACAGGAGACTGTACAAGCACAAAGGCGGAAGTTCAGTGCTGCTGCTTTTTAAATTAAGTAACCTTAGTTTAGAAAGTGGAAGAAATGGAGCTACATTTGTTTCCTTTGCTGTTAGCCCAAACTTTGGCCATGTCAATCATACCTGACATGAAGAACGATATAAAAAATGATTCTGCAAAACCTCTGTTTATTCTCACAAACTCCTCAGAAAATACTTGCTAGATTAGTGCTAAAGTCCGAGGCTGAGTTAACAGGTGAATAATAGAATGGCATTGTGCAAACTGGAATTGTGGTTCCAGGCTAGAATGTGGACCTAGCAACAGTTCGAGATTTCTGAACAGCTGAAAAGTGGTGTCATGTAGGCAGAGGCCTGCAGCGGATCCAAGTATGAAACTGAGCAGTGGTGGCAGTGCCCTGCCACACACTGCTCTGCCACACACTGCTCCCCCACACTCTTGTTTTTAACAGAAACTTGTCAGTGCCTGCCTGGGTACAGTGTCCTCTCTGCATGATTTTAGTTAATTCCACTGAGGAGCAAACAAGATGATGCTACTTGCTCCAGTCCTGCAGCTCATGCTTAAATTTCTCCTTCATGTCGACTAAGGTGACCATGAGGTATTGGAGTAAGAATGCTGCAGGGAATTGGCTCCAAGTCCAGCTTAGCACAGTGGCTGTTCCAGAACAGTTACACCTGTAACTCTAACAGCCTGTTCAGAGGAGGACTTGTGGAATTCCAAGCTGTGGAATGTTCTACCTCTTTATTAGGTCTTCTGCTCACTAGAACTGAGGTGTCCTGTGGTTTTAATGATTTGTCGTTAATGGCTCTGGAGATTCCTGGTATCTGCAGAAACTTTTTTTTTTTTTCTTTTCCTAAGCCTTGTTTTCAACAATGTTTCAACAATGTTTTCAACAATTCTTGTTTTCAGTCTCCTGTAGCAGAAAGCCATGAAACTTCATGAGTTCTTGATAAGGTTTTGCCTTCAAACACTGATTCTGCACTCTTCTGTTGGAGCCTTTCTTTCTCTTCCCCTGACAACAGCTCTTGTAAGGTATCACAGCCAGCATGGACTGAGTCATGATTGTGGCAAACTTGAGTTCAAAAATAACTATATGTGGATGGCAGCAAAACTGAGTAGTACAAGTTGCAAACTGTAGTCACTGGTCACCCTGACATACCTAGTTTAAAGAGCTGCCATACTCTAAGCTGCTAGGGTGTTTCTTAAACAGAGAAATGACCACGTTCTCCTGCATGGCAATACAGAACTGTTCAATCTGTCAAACTTCTAAGGTTTCTTGTGTTGACAATGCCTTAGGCTGTGTGGATACATTTGGATGCAGCTTTTTAATCAAACTACTGTCTCATACATAAAGTGATTCTGCAAAATAAATATTTAAATATATCAAAGCCTAGTTTGTGATATTTCTTTACATATTCTCTATTCCAAAAGAGGACCATAAGCCTGCAATCCAGAAAGCTACATCCTCCTACCAGGCTCTTGTAATGCCAAATGGCTAAAAATCGTGTGAGTTACATGACTTGGATGTGCACAGGAACAGACACGGATGAGAAGAATCCTGGCACAATCTAACGATTAACAGAGTAAAGTAAAAGAATTTAAAGAAGAACTAAGTTAATTGTTGTAAACTTGTCTCTTGCACTTTCCTATTCTGTTTCTGCACTTACTAAATATGCTGCAGGAGCTCTTAAATTTAAGAGTCCTCAGCAATGATTGGATTGGGTAGTATTACAGACCTGGCTGATTGCATTGTGTAATTGTGCTTCTCTGCAGTTACACAATGCCAGCTCTGTACATCAGGCAGTGCAACTGCCATGCTATCACTGGAAATAAACCGTGGTGTAGTAGCTTATCTGTGACCTCTTGGCTAGTTCTAGCCTGTTTGTCTGTTGTACCTTCTAGTACGTTGCTGTTGTCACACAGGTGCTGCATGCGAAGTGCTGCATGCCCAGATCCTCGGGCCCACAGAGCCAGAGTACTTGGAGCTGATTTTCTAGGCAGTGACTATTAGGTGAGGGCTGCAGCTCGAAGTGGGCATAGTCCTGGGTCTTTTCATCCTCGGGTGAAACAGCCCGTTTTCCTGCGGTATCTCGGTGACACTTCAATGGGAACCAGAGCCTAGAGGACCGACCTCTGCACCCCCATCTCCTGCTGGGCGGGCCCAGGAACGGCTTCTTCCTGCGTCCTCCGGGAGCTGCCGCAGGGCGGGTCCGCGCTCTGCCCCTCCCAGGACGCGGAGCAGAGCCCGGCGCTCCCGCTCCCGCTCCTCCCCGTCCGGGCAAGCCTGGCCCGTGCGGGGCAGGCCCCGCTGCCGCCCGGCCCTATCAGGCTCCTTCGCTCTCGGGCCCCGCCCGGCCTCGGCGCCGCCTCGGGCTGGCGGGGCCGCCCCGGCCGCAGTCCGCTCTCGTTCCGCAGCATGGAGGCGCCGCTCGGCTTCCGCGGGCGCCGGGCGCTGGTGACTGGAGCTGGGAAAGGTGACGGGGGGCCGGGGCCGGGGCCGGGGCCGCGGCCGGGTCCGGCGGAAGCTCGGGCTGACGCCGTCTCCCCGCAGGGATCGGGCGCGCCGTGGCCGTGGCGCTGAGCAAAGCCGGGGCCCGCGTGACCGCGCTGAGCCGCACAGCGGCGGACCTGGAGAGCCTCGGCCAGGAGGTACCGACCGCGCCCCCGCCTCGGGACCTCCCGGGACCCCTCCAGGGCCGCGCCTTCCCCGCCCGCTGTAACCTGGCTGGGCCCCGCCGCGCCTCCCGCTCCCCTGGGGCCGCCCGACTCACGGGGGCCGCCCTCGCCGCAGTGCCCGGGCATCGAGCCCCTGTGCCTGGACCTGGCTGACTGGGACGCCACGGAGGCGGCGGTGGGCGCGGCAGGGCCCTTCGAGCTGCTGGTGAACAACGCGGCCGTGGCGGTGCTGCAGCCCTTCCTGGAGGTGACGCGGGAGGCCCTGCAGCGGTGAGTGCCACGGGGTCAAGCTGCCCGGCGGCCGCTGCCCCCGCCTGTGCTGAGGGGACGCTGCCGGCCGAGCCTCAGCCGAGCCCGGGCGCCAGAATATGGCAACACTGTCCAGAAACGGGTGTCTCCTAGAGGGGAAGCAGCTGTGCAACGGCACCAGACACGCACGCGTTTAAAAATGCTATCGTTCCCCTACTTGATGAAGCCGTCTGGTTGCTACTGCTTGTGTCTGTTTACTGTATTTCGCACTTCTCAAAATCACCTTGCTCCCCGTAAGCATTAAAAGGAAACCAAGTAAAGCACTGCCTAGTCCAGCTACTGAATAGCCAGAGCCTGTACTTTGACCTCATAGAAGGTGGTGTGCGCACACCAGCCAGCCTGTGTGGGACACAGGAGCACCTTTTGCTGTTAATCGAGCTCAGAGCTTCCAGTCTAGCTGCAACCCAACCTCTGCTAAATCGAAAGGCACTTGTTAATTCAGATATAGAGAAGACAGAGCCAGGTAACGGAGTATAAAATTGCTATGGTGGGAAATTAAATTTGCTTGCTGCAATAACATGATACCTGTTTCTCAAAAGATCCATAGTTCCAATCGGGGCTAAGCTTTAGGATACAGGATGTGGTGAGTCTGCTTCCAAGAAGATGGGTCGTGCTTTGTCCCTGTGTTAAGAATTGCTTTTGCAGGTCTATAATCAAGGATTCATTTGTGACTAGACTATAAAACGTATGAATTCCACTGACTGTTCTGCAGAACTAGCAGGTAAAAACCTGACCAAGGAAGGCCTGTGTGACCCATCCTACAGATTTGCTGTTTTACTGCCATATGAAGGGTTTGATTGACCTAGGAAGAATCACTGGCTGAGGACCAGGGCTCACAGTTTAAACTTCAATAGAGGAACTACATCAGGCTGCTCAAGACCAGAGTCCTGCTGGACTAGTTCACCTCCTGCTGCATCCGGTGAACGCTTTGCTGCTGGGAGCGCACCCTTTCTTGCTGGCCACTCAGCTGCCATTCTTGCCCCTGTTCTAGAGTACCACCAGCATTTCCACGACAGCAGCAGCAGCACTTAAGTCTCTGCTGCCTCCCAAAACAACTCCTCTCTGACCTGCAACCACTCTGTAACTTTTCAATTTGATTTATTTGTAGGTCTTTTGATGTGAATCTTCAGGCTGTGCTTCATGTTTCCCAGGTGAGAAAGAATTGTCACTGCAGGTGTTTCCATGAATAGCAGTGACTAAGCTGTTCTACATAGTGGGGATAAGTGTGCTCTGTGGGGACTAAAGGGACTCTAACCGAAAGTTAACCTGACAATTTGCCCTTTGTTCTCACTTAGACTCTCTCTTGTAAGTGGAAGGCAGGGAGGACTTACTTCCTCTAGATGTTTTTGCTCTTTTGGCTACCATAATAGCCAGCAAGATTCCTCCTGAATGAAATAATGATTTCTCCTGTTATGATTCTGGCATCTCTCTTTGTTTTCTCCCCCTGCTTCCAGATTGTGGCTCGGCAGATGATTGCACAGGGGGTGGCAGGTGCTATTGTGAACGTCTCGAGCCAGGCATCTCGGCGTGCTCTGCAGGATCATGCTGTGTACTGTACGTACATGTGGTTTAGCAGCACCCCTCATATTTCTGACTGAGCTGGAGCCCCACAGCCACCAAGCTGCTGGCTGCCAGCTCTGGGTGGTGAAATAGTTGTGTGTGTTTCAGACCAAGCGCTATGCGCTTAAATGCCTTGTGTTCTTCCCTTCTCTTGAAGGTTCCACAAAAAGTGCTTTGGATATGCTGAGCAAGGTAATGGCAATGGAACTAGGACCCCACAAGGTAGGATTCTTTCTGAGACAAAGAAAAGTGTGAAAGCTGAACCTGAGCACTTCAGAGCAGCCTGGTTAGATTGTTGCTCTTGCTTGATCCCAGATTCGAGTTAACACTGTGAACCCCACAGTGGTTATGACTGACATGGGGAGAATTAATTGGAGCGACCCTCAGAAATCTGCTGCCATGATTAATCGAATTCCACTGGGAAAGTTTGCAGGTCAGTGGTATAATTTGTTGTATCCAAGCCTTCCCTTTAACTGACATCACAGCCATAAGCAACTTGCTGCTTCTGTGGGAAAAGCTGCAGGTCTGCTGAATGGCTGCAGCTGAATTCCTGAAGCATTTGATGAGGACAGGATGAGAATCAACCTTATCTCCTCTCCTCTACAGCCCTCTTACGTTAGGAGAAGTGAAATGCACACTATGACTGGGAGGGGAGCATAAGTACTTGCTTTGAACTATGTATCACTTGATCACAACAAGGACTTTTTGATGTCCAGCTCTCAGCCACACTGCCCTGCATGCTGTGTCAAGCACAGGTTGGAGGTGGAGATATTTGCCTGCTCCCATTACAGCTAGAGGCCAAAGCATACTTTTTGGGATGTTTGTTTCTCTAGTACAATTTGAGGGGTGCATCAGATGTTCTCTCTGATTCCAGAGGTGGATGATGTAGTAAACAGCATTCTCTTCCTGCTGAGTGACAAGAGCGCTATGACAACTGGCAGCTCACTGATGGTAGATGGGGGATTTCTTGTCTCCTAAGATGACACCTGCATTTCACACCTGGCCTTAATTTCCATACTAGTACTTCATAGATGTAAACTGCATAGGAAACAATGACACAGACCCAGTCTTGCTGGAGAAGAGGGGCAGCAAGCTGGAAGCTTTATGAGAAGTGTGGCAGAAAGCTACCTTTAGAAGATGGCTATATAATAAAGCTCACGTACACCGTCATGGAGAATGTTTATTGCACCAAATAAGGTTTTATCTTGTCACTCTACATGATGATTAGAAATTGGACCTGTCTTTCTTCCAACCCTATTCCCCCAAAACACCCCTTGAGAAGCTCTCCCTATTCCATCCAACTCCATAGAGCTGGCCTGCACTTTCAATGGGAAGGGAAAGAAGAAGCTAGCAGACTCCTCATTGCTTCCTTTGTTGTCTTTAGTAGAAAAAAAACAAAACAGAGGCAACAACCACAGCCCTGCTCTGCAGAGACTGGATTAAGAGGGGGGGAGGCCCTGCTAAAGCCTGATGGGGGGGGGGGGGGAGCCACACCATGCTCTCCTAGTGTGTGCACACACAAAGAGGCAAGTACATCGACTGCACAGAGCTTCATTCAGTGAGTTTAGCTAGTACCCAATAAAGCACCTAATGGTTAGTTCTTCATATCTCATTTACTTCGACTCCCTCCTAGGCTGGTTGTGATTTCTTTAACAGTCTCAGGCACATATCTGCTAGAGCACCTATTTGTTACCTGCTAGATACAGCAGGCTGGGCTAAGAGAGACCTTACCACTCTCCTAGCTGCTCTTATCACACAGCACCATCATATCAGCTTCCTCCCCACTCCCACAAGGATCTTCACCACCTGTTTCACCTGCAGGTTGTAGCCAGGTGTTTCCAAGACAGGATGGATGTCTCAGCCCTTTTAGCTTGGGGGTTCAGGAGAGCCAAAACAGCCTATTGCCCCAAGAAGCTACTTTGCCTTCCCCACTGTTCCTCCCCTGGGGGCTGTACAGCCCCAGCGAGTCTCCGGCCCCCGCTGCCCCTTCACATCAACACTGACGTTAAATCAAAGAGACATTTAAAAAACACTGACTTCGTACATGATGAAGGGCCCTACACATCCCAGCCCCCTCCAGAAACACCCAGCTAATACGCAATCTGTCAGAGGACAGCAACATGCTGAGCCAGCGCCTCCGCCACAGCCCTCAGAACACAGTACACTTTTTGCCAGGCTTCTTCACAGGCGGTGGGCAGAGCACAGCCCGGATGGCTTCATCAAACACTGTCTTCAAGCCCCGCTGTGTCAGGGCAGAGCATTCCAGGTACTTTACTGACCCTAGGGGGAAGAACGAGAGCTGCAGCTCAGCCACTCCAGTCCGACCAGGACATACTGTCCCTCAGACACTCCAAAGGAAAAGCTCAATGCCACAAAGATCTGCCAGCGCGTAAGACTCACCAATCTCCCGAGCCATGGCCAAACCTTGAGGGTAGGTGATGGGGGCCAGTTTCTTATCACGTAACCTTTCAATGGTGTCTTTATCATCCCTCAAGTCCAGCTTGGTGCCCACCAGGATGATAGGTGTATTTGGGCAATGGTGTCGCACCTCAGGGTACCACTGAAACAAGAGAGGCATGGTAAGAAAAGTAGCTGTAGTGGTAGCTGCAACAATGAGGATGCATTTATGATTAGGAATGAGATTTTTACTACTATCTGACACAGTGGCAACACCTGAACAGGATACTTGGATACTTCTGCCTACAGTTCTGAGCTCTGCAGGAAGAAACTGGTGTAGATGTAATTATGAAGGCACTGAGACATGGCACCATGACAGACACTGCCAGTCAACTCTGCACAGAGTTTTTCCCCTAACTGTATTTTAGCTTCCAGGACATCCTGCATCTTCTTTAAGACGCAGATTCAAAAAGGCTAAAAATTAGCCAAAGAAGTAATGAAGAAGAGGTAGACCTCTCTTAAAGCCTGCAGACTCTGACCTTTCTTTATCAAAACACAACTGCTAGAAATTTTGGGCTGGTATGTGTGGAGGGGCAGGGGATTCCACTGAACCTTCCCTTCCCCTGTTTCACCCAGAAGTGCAATACTTTACCTTGGCTCTGACATTCTCAAAGGAGGCTGGACTCACAAGGGAGAAGCAGATCAAGAAAACATCCTGTGTGGAAACAAGACGGTCAGACATGTAGAAAGAAAAAGCTAAAGATTATGGAGGGAGAATGGACAGAAAGCCCAATAGATGACAACCTCCTCCCGTAAGCAATGATTGTGGCTATAAGAAATTCTTCCCCATTAAGGGTGATAAACTATTGAGAGAGGAAGAGAATGGACTTTTGAGTGTATGATTTCATCTTCTTTTACAATATTGGGCCTTGCATGTTAAGCACCCATGACCACAAATACCTTAACACTGCTACAGGCCTCACCCCTGGCAGGGGAGCCAGGGAAACACAAGTGACCTGTGGCCCAACAGTTACCTGTGCCACTGAGAAAATAGGAGTATGGCTTGACTGCACAGCAGCCCCACAGCATTCCTTTCACATGAGCCTCCCTATGGCATGCATAACTTCAAATACCATCACGAAGCAAGGACTAGAATATGACAATCTCAGGAGAAATTCAGCTGTGATACTCCTTAAACAACCAGAATGATGGCTGCAGCTGCAGGAATGTAGACTTTCCTCAAAGGAAAAAAGCCTGGCTGTTCTTGGGAACCTCCCTGACTCCAAGAGGGAGCAGTTAAAAGCCAGTCCAAGCTCAGCACTCACCGTCTGTGGATAGGAAAGAGGCCTCAGTCGGTCATAATCCTCTTGCCCTGCTGTATCCCAGAGGCCCAGATTCACTGGTTTTCCATCTACCATGACATTGGCAGAATAGTTATCAAACCTGCCAAGGAAGAGTCCCCATCAGTGACAGTCTGGTTGTCACTCACACATCTGCTTATGTAAAATCCAAGGGGGCAGTGAATCAGGAGAGGACACTGCAGCACAGTTGCAGTGGGGCTTGTCTGCCTTCCTCATACACAGCCATCCCACCAGCACCCTCCTTGTGCTAGAAGTTCACAATCTGATTTGGGACAGCCTCCTCCCACCTACAAAACCAACTTCTACACACCCCTGCATGCAGAGCAGAAACCAATTGAAGCCCAAGGCCATTACTCACACAGTAGGGATGTATTCCCCAGGAAAGGCATTTGTGGTGTAACTGATCAGTAAGCAGGTCTTCCCTACAGCTCTGCAGGGGGCAAGAGTGACAAGCATTAAGAAGGGCACAGCAGGAAGCCCTATGGCAGCAAAACTCATCTTCCCCCACCCAAAAAGAGGTTAAGTACGTAAAAAGTTACTGAGAAAATAAAGTTACCATGTAAGAAAGCAAAGCTCTAACAGTCTGGAGCTGTCAGGGACTAGGCCTAAACTTGAACTGTGCACCTTGCCTGGGCCCGGCCTCTCTCCCTCTTTTTCCCACCAGCCTCAGAACACCAAGCAAAAGTTGCTCCAAGAAGCAAAAGAGAGGGAATAAATTAGGGTTCTGTGCTAAGCTCAACACATGCATAATAATCTATCAAAATGAGCAAACAGTGAGATGAAAAAACATGCGCAACCACAATTACTCAAGCTCCTCAGATATAGGAATTCTATGACAATAAAAACAAGGGGAAAAATAAGTATCCGTAAACAAAACAGGCTTTAAAATTGACCACTGTCAGTTTGGAAAGAGATCAGTGTAGATCGTTGCAAATACCAGAACAGGGCTTTGCTGAAGGCTGGTGGGATTGATAAACACATGAGCTTTCCTTAGCCCTGTAGCATCAGGGAAAAGCTTAGTTACAGGAACAGAGGAGTCCCATGAGCATAAACAACCTTCTTATAACTGTGAAAGCTGTGAAGTGAGGACAACCTTCCAGAGAAACAGATCATAGTGCCAGTGACAGGGAATGCTGTCTCTTCAGTGGCCAAGTGAAGCTGAACAGCCAGCAGAGATGGATATCCTCTACCCAGCTCTGTAACTGGAGTGGCATAAGGAAAGAATCCAGGAGTAAGCAAGACCCCAGGGAACCCCACAGTCCCACACCAGGATGACACAAAGCACAGCAAGAACCATCACAGCAATCCACCCAGCCTTTCCCTGGGACCAGGTCCCATCTCTTGGAGAACAGGGAGGTTGCATAAGGAGACACTGCACTGACTTCCCTCCTGAACCCTGACCTCTCTCCCAGCAGTCAGGAAAGGCACACGACTCACAAACCCCACATATACCCGTGACTGAAGAGTTTTGCTGAGTTAATTTAGTGTCTGCCCTGTCAACGTGCCCTTAAAGCAAAACTCTGGACTGCAAGCTTCCAGCTGAAGTCCACTTCCATCACGCTGTGCTGCTGCTCTCCCCGCCACAAGGCTGTGCTGTTTTGCCCGGTGGCTCTTTCTCCTGACCCCTTCCTTTTGCCCTGCAGACCAGAACCCGACAGGATCAGCTCAAGGTGAGGGGGTGACATGCATGGGAAGGTAGAAAGACCAGTCCCTGCCTAAGACCAGTTCCCATTTAGCTCTCCACATCTCAGCTCTGTGCTTGGCGTGGTGATTATAAAAGCAAACAGGAATTATGAGGAAAAATAGGCAGGACAAAGTAAGAAAAGTTACGGAGCAGCATAAATCTATTGTGCGTCTGCAGCTTGCATATAGGTGTGTTCTCAAAAAAAGGCATATAAGAAAAGCCTAAAGAGCAAGAAGGATGATGTGAGGCACATGGTGAAATCAGAAACAGCGTCGTATTTCACCTTAAAACACAAGCAACAAAAGGACGTAAGAGAGAAACCTCCGAACATCAACATTTTTAGTGAGGACTTTGCGATGAATCAAGTTTGCACGACGAAAAAGGCGAAATGACGGCACCAAACAAAACAACGAGGAGACAGATTTAAACCCCACGGAAAGAAGGTGTCTGTGCTCCAGGCCAACCGCGAGCCCTGAGGCTCAGCAGCGTCTGGGGACGAAGGCCCAAGTTTATGAACTGAACAGGGAGCGGGACGCGCGGGGAAGGACAGCAGCGGCCGCCGCGGCAGCAAGGCCCCAGTCTCCCTTCCGCTCGGCCTCGGCTCACCGCTCCGACACCCGCGGCTGCCGGTGGGCGAGCGCGGCGCAGGGCCGCAGGAGCCGCCTGCAGCGCTGCTCCCCAGGTGAGGAGCTACGGCGGGGCCAGGCGGCCGCAGACTGGCTGGTGCAGCCCCGTCGGGCAGCGGGCCGGGCCTCGCCGCCGAGCACCGCGCCGGGCCTCGCCGCCGCGCCTCCCGCTGGCGGAGCCGGCTCCCCCGTGCCGCGGGGCGGAGCCGCGCCGGGTCCTCCCTCCCTCCCTCCCTCCCTCTCGGCGCCGCCAGGCCCGGGCCCGCT
The DNA here is from genome assembly GCF_034315485.1 of Pezoporus occidentalis. Classification (NCBI taxonomy): domain Eukaryota; kingdom Metazoa; phylum Chordata; class Aves; order Psittaciformes; family Psittacidae; genus Pezoporus; species Pezoporus occidentalis. The sequence goes on from NW_026914852.1 coordinate 187,955, forward strand.
TTGTGCGGGGCTGCGGAGGGTCGAGGCGCGGCCGCCGCGCACTCACCCGTCGCCCACCACCACACACTTGATCGCCTGCATCTGCCCGCGATGGCGGCGCCGCCGCGACTCCGCCGCAGTGACAGCCCGCGCGTGCGGGGCGGGGCCGAGCGAACCGAGCCCAGCCGAGCCTGCCCGAGCCCGCCCGAGCCCTGCGCCGGGGGCGGGGCCTCCCGCGGGCGGAAGGCGGAGCTCAGGCGGCGCTCGGGGCCCGCCGGGGGCGGAGCAGCCGCAGGAGCGGACGCGCGTGACCCGGGCCGCCCGCGCCCGTCCCGCCGGCGCGCGCTGTGCTGCCCGTCACCTGCGGGCCTGCAGCGCTGCCCGGGCCCCGCAGACCTCCCCGCGCCGGCTCCCTCCCTCCTTGGGAGCCGCTTCCGGGCTCCTACCTCGGGTCAGGGTCAGAACCAGAACCTGAAGCCACACGTGGCCTATCCCCCTGCAACAGCCCTTCAGCCCCCGGCAGGACTAGCAGGTTCATCACGGTGACACAGCAGAAGGGTCCTCCCCCGTTAGCCAAACATCAGCTCGCCCCTGTCCGGCGTTACAGCAAAATGCAAAAGCTCTTTATTAAAAACAAAACAAAACAAAACAAAACAAAAAAAAAAAAACCACAAAACCCAGTAAGAAAAATCATACACACAAACCAACCGGTCCACACAGAGCTTCACCCTCCCACTGCCTCTCAAAACACAGACGGCAAGTTCATTTCTCCCACCACGGACTCACTACAGAAACAAAGAGAAGACTCTCACACTGCTACTTTGAGAGAGGTCTCCACTTCCTCTGATTCAGGTCCTCGCCCCCCTCCCCTTTCTCCACACCACATGAGGACACATTGACAGGAAAAGGAAGCACCTTCTCCCAGTTGAGCTCTGAGACAAGCAACGCCCCAGTGAGTTGGAAGCATCTGCAGGGCAAGGCAGAGAGAACAGGTCTCAGTTCTGGGATCCCAGGAAGCCAGCAGGAGAGTTTTGGTATTTGCCATAGTGGAATGAAATCCCTGATGCATTTTGGCTGTGAGGCCTCCAGCTCACAGCAAGGAAGCACAGATGCTGGCCCTGACCGTCCCACCAGGGTGTGTAGAGGCTTAGACAGGCCAAAGCCCAGCTGCCCAGTAAGGATATGGCCAGCCACTGCACAGTAGCCCCCCTCTGCACAGCTGGTTGCGTACAGTGAATACCTTCTGTGCTCCACTACCACCAGAGCCATGAGGGGTGGGGTAAAAGGGCCAACATGAACCCTGCCAGCCACTATGCATGTGGGCAAGAACTGGTGCGTCAGCAGCTTTGGGACCCCATGAGCATTCACAGTTCCACTTTCAGGGAACTGTAAATGCTGCTCGCTGCCTGTCATTTACCAGGTTTCATTGTAAACAGCGCTGGCATCCACACAAATGCGTCAGAAGGATCACTGCCCAGGGAACACAGCCCCTGGTAACCACAGAGTGTGCCAACAGACTGGTGCTGTACAAAAGGACACAAACTACTTCAAATGGTGCAGCAGTGCAGAGGAAGGGCTCCAGATCAACAACTCAGACCCATGAGCCTCCATCCCAGTCCCAGACAGTTGTTTCCTCCTCTCCTTTATGTGGTCAGGAGCAAGATTTCTGAAGAGCAACAGAAATTTTCTGTTTGCAGGCCTTTGTGTCACCCCCCTCTGCCAAAACTGTTTCACTGAGAAAGAAGAGGCTGTACCTGAGTTGCTCACCTTCTTCCTGACAGCAGGTATCTGGATGTTTTAAGCAATGCTCTCATTTCCTAGAACTGTGGGTTCCCAAGGGGGAGCCCTGCACATATGCCATGATGGCATTCTGCAAGAAACTTGCTCTTTGGGCCTCTTCTTCCCTCATCCTGGAGATGTCAGCCTCTTTCATTCTCAGCTTCTCCAGCAGCACAGAGATTTCACCTTCTTTGTCCAGCATTGATTCACGGTGACTACTTGATAGGGCTGCAAAAGAGCAGCAGTATTAGTGAAGAAAATTAGGGTGTCCCTAGAAATAACAGGAATAACACGTTACAGCCACAGCCACAGCCAAAGGCAATGGAAACAGGATGATCAACAGGCCAATGAGAGAAGCTGCATGGGACACTGTGAGAGGGTTTGCACAGACAAGATGTTACAATTCACTGTGCAGGAAATCCAAATATTTTGCTTGATGCATGGCTTTCGGTAGTTATGTGAGTCTTGGTCTCCATAAAATGAAGACAAGAATCCCTGCAAATATGTCAGGATGGAGGGTAAAATTCCTGGTTGTGTACACAGGCAGGAAGCACCATTGTCACTACCTGTAAGCGTAGCTAAGTTCTAGGCCCACTGTAGGGTAATTCGGCATTACCACTTGAGAAGCATGAAAGGATTCATCACCTTTCAGCTGTCTCTCCAGGGCTGCAATCTTCTCTCTCAGCCCGTCCTGTGCTGTGCGTTCAGCCTGCAGGTGTCCAATCTGCTCCTGTAATTCCACTTTCACTTTATTCACCTCTGTCACTTTCTCTTCTTCCTTACTGTTCAGGTCCTGACACAGAAAGACAAATACATTACTAACCGAACAACTTCGGCAACATGCTGTGCCCCTGTGGTGAGAATCTCTCTACTCCAGTCCAAATTACCTGCTGAAGCTCTTCTAGCCGCCTTCTGAGCCCATCAGCATGCAGGCTCAACTGACTGGCTTTGGCTTGGGCCTCAGCAACCATCTGTTTTTGCTTAAGGCAGCAGTTCTGAGCTTCATCCCGTGACTCAGTCATCAGCCGCAGCTTCTCTTCCAGGTGTTCTAGTCGTTGCTGCTGTAAGACACAACCAAAATGAAAATACATCAGTCCCATTCCATTCCTGCAAAGGGATTCTCCCCTTTTTGTTCCCAACATAGTGAACCTGCTGCTTTCTCTTGCCCTGGAAAACATTCTGATGGCAATGCTGCAACACCCAACTCGCCCCTGAGAGACAGCGGCATGTCCTTGGCAAAAGCACCAACACCAGTGCCAGCGTTCACAACTAATGCTTTAGCATTATTTCCTCCATATCCTAAATGGCTCAAAACCTCTGTAGGCAGCTAAGCAAGTTCTGTGCCCCACCACAGACACACATAGCAGCTTTTGTTTGTAAACACAGTAAAGCCTTTTCTTTTGCGATGTTACACCAAGTAAATATTCTAATAGCTTTGGTGTATTTTCCTTATCCCTTGTTCTCTTTCATGGGGTGTTGACTTCATTGCCATTTTCACAAAGTTCAATTGTACAGTGACTTTTTCTATCCAGCAGCAGTAGCCACCTGCAGAAATTTCTCTGAGTCCAGAGAAACAGGAGCAGCCCATGAATGCTGCTGTAAAACAGAAGGATTGACATCTGGCTGTTAGCTTCAAACGTCAAATGAAATCTGCTATGACAATATCCACATCAATTCTGTTACTACTGAAAAGCACAGAGCAGGTGGGGATAGTGGTTACATTCTGCAGACAATTCAAAGCAGATTTTTCATTACTCCTTCCTCAGAAATCACACTATTCGCAGGTCAGTCAAACCCAGGGCAGGGAGTTACTCAGCAGTTCCCCAAGACAAAAACACAGACTAGGCAGCCAAATGCACTCCCTCCCACAGACAGGTCTTATCTTTACCTCCTCCAACCGTGCCCAATTCCGGACTTTTATTAACTCCTCCTCTGCCTGGCCTCGCTCAGTGAGTGCAGCTGCTTTGGTTTGGCTCAGCTCCTAGCACAGAAACATGACAGACAAAGAAGCTGCATCACTGCAACACTCACCAGAAAACATGAGCAGCTTCCCATTGCAGGCTACACACAACACAGCCGTCTCCCTCACTCAGGGGCAAGACAAACAAATCCAGATTACACGTACAATTTCACATCCCACGATTGCCATCTAAATTCAATGAGAATTTCAGTCACATGAAGCTATGTAATGGGTGAAACTTTCTGAAGACAGTGGAATAGGAGAGGGCAGCACTGGATCTAGCTGGAGGAACAGGTAAGGAAAAATATGCTACCCTACTTGGATCTAGATGGGAAACCTGAGAAGTCAAATCCTGGTAAGAAACTAATAATCTTCAACAGAATCTTTATTTTTGTTTTATCAGAATCTAAAGGTTTCCCCTTGGAACCTTCTCCTTCCTTAGTCCAAAGCAGTAAAAATACTGAAGTAAAATTTTAGCTGGTAAACTGCCACTTTCTGTTCCTCCCTAAAGCACATGACAATTTTTACACAGGTTACCAACAGAAGACTCCACAGAGCTCCCCTCACAGCCTTCTCCTGCCACCACTACATAAGCATTCCATTGCACCTGGAATATCCATTCTCACCTCCTCCAGAGCTATCCTGATGGCTTCCAGCTTCTGGATCCTCTCCTGCATGGAATGTTCACTGGCCTCCATGTGCTGTGTCAAATGATTCACCTGTAAAGCAGAAGAAACCATTTAAGTAAGTGCCAGAAAACCACTCCTATCTCCAAGCATAGCAGCCTGGCTATTTGGCACGAGAAAGAGTATCCTCTCATTGACCCAACTACCACGGAAGAAAAATTTATCTCCATCAGAGCTCCACTAGGACACTGCAATATAGACAGAATCTGCCCTCTGGAAACTGGGACTATTAGAGAGAGATCCCTTCCAGGCCAAGATGAAAGATGGAGTCTGACCTCTCATCTTCAAGAGGTACAAAAGGCCAAATATTCATTTTCCACTTGTAACATGGCTGAAATCTTCCTGTCCTGAGCCTTTTCTTGCAAGGCTTCAAAATCTTCAATCTGTTGGTATAATTTTATTTTTGAGACATTTCACACCTCAGTAACACTCCAAAGAGAACCTGTCACAGCCTCTTGTCCTGTCCACTCAGACAGAATCCCCATGAAACATAACTGAGAAGGATCTAGTAAGCTGACCCCCCTTCAAGGCATCTTTATTTCAGTAAGCATGATGAAACTGCTTATTCATAACTACCTCTGTGCAAGACTGACACAAGACCCAGTCTCCAAGGCTCTAGTAGAATCACATACCACTCTGGCCCATACTCTTGCAAGCCACAAAATCTTACTCGCTGGTAGAATGTGCTGTGATCTCTTCAGCCAGGCTTTGCTTGCAGAAATGGCCTGTTACTCCCAAGGAAGCCTGAGGCCACCGATTTTTAAACTTGTTTAAGAGCAGCTGACAGCAAACAATGACCTCCAGCGGCGCCTGTATGTCAGGAGCAAAGTGAGACTAACCTCAGGATGCTGCAGAAACCCCATTCTTACCTCTTTCACCCGAAGGGATTCCACGTCTTCAAGGCTTTGTTTAAATCTTCTTTTCTCTGTCTCCAGGCGTTCTGCAGATCAAAACCAGGCATATCACAATTCTGGCATTATTTATACTCTATCACAAACTCTTCCACCCTTCCTCCTTAGTTGCCTTACCCATTAACTCATGGGCAGTAATCCCAACCCATAGGTGTCCATGAGCTCTTTCTGCTCCTCCACCTACCCTCAGCCTGCATGGCCCGCAGCTTCAGCTCTGCTGTTGTGTTGGTCAAGTCTTGTTTCACCTGGAATAGCTGATCCTGCTGAATTTTGCACTTCTTTTCCAACTCATCCACCTAAAAGGAAATTACCACCACAAGGGATTTTCTTCTCGTGTTAGCAGAGAAATTTGGCTGTACAGAACAATCAGCAGAGACACAAACAAGGATCCAAGTAGAAGCATATATACACAGCAGAACTGAACAATGTCCAAATCCTGCTCCTCAGCCTTGTACTTGCTCTCGTACCTGGTTTCTTAGAAGCAGATTTTTCTCTCCGGCTGCAGACAAGTCACGGAAAAGCTTCGCTTCCCGATCAGCACCTTCCTGCAAACAGAATCCTAATTATAGAATAGAATCATAGAACAGTTAGGGTTGGAAAGGACCTTAAGATCATCCAGTTCCAACCCCCCTGCCACAGGCAGGGACACCTCCCACTAAACCATGCCACCCAAGGCTCTGTCCATTATGAACCTGTTCTCACCATAGTTCTTGCACTGATCTACACCTGACAAATCCAACCTACCCCCTGAACACTACGGCTCCTCTCTGCACCCACCACTCACCTCTCTAACTTACTTGACAATTTTTGTCACAGCAGCTGTCATTAACCCACTAGTGTCAAAACATCACACTCACCTACCCCATCCACGCTCCCCCAAATCTACACAAACCACATGTGACCTGGAACCCTGCTCTCAAGCCTAACTATGAAACTAGGACTTATCCAGCTCACCTGTTTTTGCTGCTGGAGCTCCTTCAAGTGGCACTCAGCCATGCTGGTTTGTTCCTGCCTCATGGCATTCAGTAGCTCTCCCAAGTTGTGCACCTTCTGCTCAGACAGAGCCAGGGCAGCTTCAGTCATCTGCAGTCTACACAGAGAAACACTTTCCAGAGTCCTTTCTACAGGAGACACTTCAGTGATCTCTCTACACCACATGGTACAAGATCTTAACACATCTTTGGCAGCAGATGAAATCTAGCTAGCTAAATCTGTACAAAGGACACGTCCACACTGACACATAGCAAAATGAAATTACCTTTATCTAAGAGGAACTGAACAAGCCAGGCTTATCAGTCTGAAGTCTAACCACTGTCATGTGGATACAGCTCTACACAATGTAACACTGCTTTCAGGCAGCTCCACCTCATTGTTCCTGAGCACACAATCTTGCTGGCCAGCTCCCTTCCTATCTGCAGCAGTTCTCAGAGAACACTACCAAATGCCAGGGAAACAGGTACAGGCTCTTGCCACGCTGTAAACTGTGCAAGCAACATGCCCCCATCCCAACCACACAATCCTTTTCTTCTTTTTACCCTCTGTAATTCACTTGCTCTTACACAAATGCACTGTAATTTTACTTAAAAGCAGGCTAAATATCTAGCATGGCAAACACAATGGTCTGGGTAATTTCTGGATACTCCTGCAGAACTAAGTGACACTGTAAGCCAGCCACTCTGAAAGATTATCCCCCTTCTTAGCAGCTCTGCCCAGGATGGCCCAGACAGCACAGAACAGTGGGAAGGCAAAGGTTCTCCTACTCCATACTTGGCTTTCAGTGAATTCATAATAGAGTGCTGCTCATTCAATGCTTCCTGCAGCTGGCTGACTCGTGCTGCAGACATCCTGCATGTGGGGGGGAAGGCAAAGAAAAGGAAAAGAAAAAAGGTTGGTGATTTCTGCCAGGAAATGGAGAGGGCCCAATTCTGGTATCAAAGAGGAGAAAGCATTCAAAAATGCAACTCACCTGTCACTTCTGGCTATTTCTTCTCTCTGCTTATCTATAGTGTCCATCAAATCCAAGAACTGTGAACAAGGCAAACATCAGCGAGGAAATGGAACTGCATCAGTTTCATTTCCACTTCTCATCTTTCTCGTCCTAGTGACAGCTGAAGACAGGTCAAGTCACTCTACTGAAAGCAAGCAAACTGGAGGTTTGATGGGTTCATTAACACATCAGACTGAGGTCACCAAGCGTAGGGACTCTGCACCACTGGGTGTCAGAAGGAAGAGACTCATATTTCTAGGGTTTTGCCACTTGGAATATATCAAACCAGTTGCAAAAGAACCATCAAAAGCGTAAGTATGAGTGAAAAGAACATCAAAACTCCTCCAGAATCCAGAATGAATATGTTCAGAAGGGCATGTGTCCACACCCATACTGCCCTGGATCTGATCCCTGGGTATCCTAGCTCAGAAAAAGGACCCAATTTGCTAAACCATGCTGTGTGCTTGCCCATAAAGATGCACATACAACTTCAGATGCACAATAATCCTGTCACTGAGTGTTTCATAAAGACACTAAGGGAAAGCATAGGATTCTAGCTGCCCCATTGGAACTGCCAACATGTAAGACTGCTGACCTGCTTGGTCTTCTCATCCTTCAGACTCAAAACCTCCTTGCTGAGTACGGATGCTCGGTTCTGTGTCTCACTCAGGATAGTCTGACGGTCTTGGTTGTGATTCATGGCTTGTTCTGATGCAGAGAGAGCAGATCATGCACATGTTTCCAAAGCAACAGCATAGCAAGCACTGCTGGCAGAGACAGCACTCAAGTGACCCCCCTGGCTATGAGAAGCACCAGGATAGTAGCACTTCTCATGCTGGCCCACAGGTTGGGGTGGCATCAAAGACAGCAACGTATATGGGGTAATTAACAGCCCAGCCACAGGAAGCCATTCAAATCCAGTGATGACAAAGGATGTGCTGTGCTGGCTACATCAAAACTTGGCTACTCAGAGGTGAAGAGAGTCTCAAGTTCTCCCGTGTTCACACACAACAATAATCATCAATTCAACCATAATTCATTTTTTTTCCTCTGGCTGGTAAGTGACACCTCCATCTTGGCCAGCCCTCCCCAGAGGACACGAGCAAGCGATGTAGGGCACTGTGTAAGTGCTATTGAGAAAGGGAGGGGAGTCAGGATAGCTCTCTTCTTTAGCAGCAACTGCTCTATATCCCTCAAGTGTAGAAATGGGAAAGGACTTACTAATTTTTTTCCAGTGCAACAAGTAATACTTACCCACAGCTTTTAGGATATCACTAGGAACGTTGTTCCCAGCCAGTTCCAACCTCTTCAGGGTCTTATTGCTGTGCAGGCAGTTCAGCAAAGCTCGGCCACCCAGAAGCCCAATATTATTCCAACGCAAATCTATACAGAAAGTAAATTTTCAGCCCAGTAGACACAAATCTGCTGAAAAACACAGGCCTCAAGAGAAACCATGCTCCTTACACATCTACAAGCACGGCCAATAATCCCAGATGGTCCCAGCACAAACACAGGTGAACACTGTCTTGCTTCTCAAGACAAACAAGAGGAAGGGAAAATGACAGCCAAAGCAGGCAAGGCAAGAATGAACCTTCAGTGCAGTGAAGTGCAAGAAACCGTTACGATTCAAGAGGGATACAAATGTGCCTCTCACATTTTCATCTCATGAGCCTTCCTTTCACAACCAGAATCTGTGGATGAGGAAGAACTGGCACTAATAGCCACAAGTTCCTGAAGGAAATTCTGGCAAAATTCCTTACTTAGGGCAAAGCAAGTGTGAAGCAAGTCTCAGAGTCTGACATGAGCATGCCATCAGCATCCACAAATGGGAAGGCACCCAATCCCCCCTTCACTAAGGACTATTCTGCTCCAAGCACACAATTCTTCATCTCCAGATTTGGTTCCAGAGATTCCAGTTACAGCTCCCACTCTCCAAAGGCCATGGCACCATGAGCTCTACTCCCTGCACAAAGCCTGCAAAGCACTCCAGACTGATGCAGATTAGGAATGACTCTTAACCAGCTGGCACAGATCAGGGCAGGCTGCAACAAACCTGAAAATATATGTGTGTGCATTTGTATATATAAAGGCAAACACAGAACCATCGCTCTTACCCAGCTCCTGAAGGCTGGTGTTTTGTTTCAGTGCCATGGCCAGTTCTCCAGCACCTTGATGGTTGATCTGGTTACTGCGCAGATCCAGCCACTGGAGAAAGCTGTTTGCTCCCAGTCCCTGGCAGAAAGACGAGAAGCCCTCCTCCCCCATGCCAAGGCTGTTCCACTCCAAAATTAGGCTAGGAAAAATCAGGCAGGATTGGAGTTCATGAAATAAAAGGAGAGTTGCAAGAGCTTGAATTATACCAGAAACAAGCTACTCATTCAAACATCCATCTCTGCTCACAGACTCAAGTTTCAGAAAGCAGGATGCTGCTAGGATCCTGCATCCTCCAGAAGGGTTCCTCCAGTTCTCACTCCTTCACCTGTCCCATCCCCCATAAGAAACTGCACTTGACATTCCTCCTAGCTCAACCAAACGCACTCCCATCCCTTTTCTTATGCTGTGTGCCATCTAGCAGGACTGAAAGAGAGGTAGACACAGGTTTTTACCTCCTGAGGGATTTGTTCTGCCTAAGAAGTTTTCCCAAAGCCTCGGCTCCCATGCTTCGCAGGTTATTTCCCTGAAACAGAAGCCCCAGGTGATCAGCAGGCTATGACCCAGCTACCCCATAAACACCACCAGACACACACGCTGTAATGGGGATGTCAGTCTGTCAAGGATGGTCTGAGTAACATTTGTCTCACACATCAGTCAGCTTTCCAGAAGAGGAAAGACCCTGGGAGAAGTGGAGGACACACGCACTGCTGGGATCACACAGGACCAGTGGGGCAGGAAACGCTGGTTTGAGATAAGCAAAACATTTTAACATACTTCATTCAAAAGGGCTCAACTGGCACCAGCACAGGGGAGAAGAAAGGTATGATGTAGTCTAGGATTGTGGATTCAAGGGAATAGCTGTGCCAAAGGACTACAGACAGAAAGTCTCACAGGAGAGTGATAATCACATCTGAAGTTCCAAGCCCAGGCCAGCTGAAAGACACGCACAAATTGGATAAACTCTGCAGAGGCACAAGTCAAACAACTAGTAACTCACTGATTAATACAGCAGCCCAAAGAAAAGCCTACATATGCCTCATCTGATCAAGCAGCAACCCACAAGAGATACACAGCAGTAACTTCCTATCAAAACTGAATAAAAATAGACAAAGATGAGCTACAAAGTAACTTGGGAGAGTTGTGGCATTGCGTTAAGAAGGCAAGGACTGAGTCACTTGAGAACAAGGACTTTATGGAAATATGTATCTTGTAGAACAACCCTGCACCAGGACTGTCTATTTCTAATTCTGATTAAGCTTATACTCCTGTTTCCTTCCCCACCTTTTGATCTTAATTTTATTTGAACAAACTCACCTTCAAATCCAACAGTTTGACCGTGGTGTTGGAGCAAAGACCATGCAACAGAAGCGTTACACCTGAGTAGAAAAATACAACATTTATTTCAGAGGCACAACCCTCCGCCTAAGCCGAAGGGGAACCATCCATCCTTCCTAACAGCCGGCTCAGGAGCCACAGCTCTGATTCAACACGGGCCTGGTGAACGGCCACTGCTGCAGGAAAGCGCGAGTCTGAACTTCCAGGGCAGGTTTTTTGTGTATTCTCAAAAAAAGAAATGACCAAGTGAAGAGCTGCCGGTCCCGCTGCGCATCCCCCACCGCAGCTCTGAACGTAGCCCACGTCCAGACGGGCCGTTCAGACAAGACAGTCGCTGGCTCACCGAACCCGTGCTGGTCCCAGCAGGGACGCATTCCGCCTCCTGCAGGATCCCATCCAACGCTTACCAGCTTTAACGACCCAGCGATCAGAGCCAGCAATGGCAGCTGGACGGGGGGAGCAGCCCGCCCGCCGCACGGCCCCCCGCCAGCCGAGCCCGTCCGGTACGAGCGCGAGCCGCTCCCTCCCCCGCGCCCCGCTGCCAGCTCCAGACCCGCCGCGGCACCGCCGCCGCCACAAGGACCCGGCCGGGCGCAGGGACGGGCACCCCCCGGCGCCGCTCCGCCTCGCCCAGCGTGAAGGGACCCGCGGCCCCGCCGTCAACAGCCGCTCGCTGCGCGGCCGGGCCGAGGCCGGCTCCGGCCCAGGGAACCCCCCGGCGGGCCCCCCCCCACCTTCCCCGCTGAGGCCGCAGTCGCCCAGCGCCACCTCGGTGAAGGGCGCGGCGCCGGGCAGCAGCCGGCCCAGGGCGCCGCACGTCTCCAGCGACAGGCTCTGGGCCGCCAAGTCCAGGCGGCCGCGACCCGGCGCCGCGCCGCGCTCCCGCAGCCGCCGCAGCACGGGCTCCTGCGGCGCCGCGCACAGGCGCGCGTAGGCCCGGCGGAACTCCTCCATGGCCGCGGCCCAGCCCCGCCCGCAGGCGAGAGGCGCTTCCGGGGGCGGGGCCGCCGGGGCCATGGAGCGGGCGGTGAACGCTGGCGGGTTCCGGAAGGTGTGGCGGGCGCGGGCTGTCGGTACCGGGGGCTTCCTTCCCCCATCCCCGCTTACCCTCTCTCCTCTCCGTGCAGGAGACCGTGGACCGGCTGCTCCGCCTCCACTTCCGGGACGGGAGGACGCGAGGTACCGGGGTGGCTGCGGGCAGTACCGGGGCCGCGGCAGGCGGTGGTGGGTGGGCCCCCACGCTCCGCTTTGTCTTCGCAGTTAACGGCGACGCGCAGCTGCTGATGGCGGAGATGCTGAACGTCTTTGTCCGAGGTGAGCTGCCGGTACCGGGCCCACGGTCAGCCTGAACCGTGATGGGGGCCCGTGACCAGCTCGCGTGGCGGAACCCCCTCCCGCCGAGCTCCGGCGGAGCTGTCCCAGTCCCGCACGCCCCGAGCCCTCGGCGCTCTCCTTTCTCCCTTCCTCCGGCAGAAGCGGCGGCGCGAGCTGCGCGGCAGGCGCAGGCCGAGGACCTGGAGAAGGTGGATGTGGAGCACGTGGAGAAGGTGCTGCCGCAGCTGGTACGTACCGGCAGAAGGACGCAGCTCAGCGCTGTGCTATGGGCGGTGTTCTGGGGAGCCAGCAGCGCTGCAGGCAGGTTTGCTGCTCTCTCCTTACAGCTTCTGGATTTCTAGAGGTCCCTGAAGCATCTGTCCTGCCAGCAGAAGATCTTGGTCTGACTGCATGTCTGGTTCATCTCTGGAGTCCAGCTCTAGGAAGAAGAGTCTCAACTTTTTCTTTCCCTGCTATTTTGCTTCTGTTTCCTCTCTTCTTTACCAACAAAGCCCTAGGCAACTGTGCCGTCAGATGCTGGGTTTGAAAGGAGGCTGCCGCACGGTTGGTTTGGTCGGCTGAGGCACTGGCTTCCATCTTGAGCCTTTAGCAGGAGCCTGCTCTGCACAGCACAAGAAGATGCTGTTGCTTTCTCAGCTAATGTGAGATACAGGTGCTGCATCAGAGAGATGCATGGAAAGACTTAATGGCTGGAAATGTCAACCAAACCAGGCTCTCATCGCCTCAGCAGGCAGCTGTGGCAGAAACTTTAGGTCCAGCTCCAAGCCTGTCTAATGAATAGGTCATTAACAGGAGCTCAGGCCCAGGCTCTTGCCAAAAGCAGGTAACTGATCTTCATTTTATAAATAAACAGTGTCTGTCCCTCACTACTTTCCAGTATTTCTGCAGGGCTGTGACATCAAAGAACGCTTGGAACCTTTTAACCATTTGATATTCTCCTCAAGCTGCTTCCTCTCTGCTATAAATTTGTTCTCACAAAGAAACATCAATAAATTAAAACTGAGTCCCCCTCCCTCGTGTAGGCTTCTTTGCTGCAATTAATCATCGAAAGTCAAATTGCTTCAAAGGCTTGCAAAGTTTCCCCCTCACCCACCCTCTTCTCCAAATCTTTGTAGGACGAAAGGAAAAAGGACAGAATAACAAACAGCATGTGTGAGAATCCCACATCATGGGCCAGCCTGGCCCCGCGGGCAGCGGGGGGGGAGCTGGGAAATAAGAAACCTTACACATGGAGGCAGGACCCATGGAACTGAACTGCCTTTGTTGGGAAATCCGCAGCCGGCTGCAGGAAAGGCAGCTGACACCAGTGTGCCTGAAGGGTGCACAGTGCTGGCAGCTTGCTCTGCGATTAGCAACACCCAGCGCTTCATGCACTGACAGCTGGAGCCAGGAGAGGCTCTGTAGGTCACTGGACTCTTTCAGCCAAGAGCTATCAAGGTTATTGCTCAGGACATTAGACACTGGGAGACTTCAACTAAACCCACGATTTAATACACTTGCATGTTCTTTCTGATGACAGTACCAGCTTCAGCAGTGCCCCATCCCTCAGCGCTGCAGCTTCTTTGCCAAGACAACTGTTTGTGCAGCTGTACAATGAAACCAATGAAGGAACTGACCTAGTTCAGCCTTCAGCCCCACAGCCATATGGTGAAAAAAAAAAAGCAATAGCAAAAAATGCAAGTAGTGCTACCTCTGAATGCCCCAAAACGCCAGGGATTAGTTCAGCTACGGTGAAGTGGTACTGAAGCAAATCCAGCACATCGGGTATCTGCATGTATTATTCTGTGGCAGGGTAGGAATCCTTATAGCAGCTACCTTGGTGAAAAGCCTGGAGTTTTAAATATCTGGGCATCTTGTCCCCCATATAGAATTAACTCATACCTTCTTGCCTCTTCCAGATCTCGAATCTTTCCCCCTGTTCTGACTCCTGCTAACATGGAGGTCTCTAAAAGCTGCTGCCCTAAATAGGCTTGAATTACATACCTAGTCCATGTATAGCATTCTTGACTGAGGAGGATTGCTGATGGTAATGTTAATAGTAAAGCAGTATTTTAAAAGCAGCAGATAAAACTAACTCTAGGAAAAGAGGAAAGTAAGACTTCTGGTCTAGCTGTTGAAGGTACCAATTTTTCATCCTCCTGAAAGAGAAATAGATTAAATTCCATTTGATGCATGGCTGAGTTACACAGGGATAAGTATGGGCAGAACTGACTGAGGTATTGCACGTGGTTAGCGATACGAAGTCTCCTAATCCTCACCCCTGTACTTCACCTATGAAACTGACTCAGTAATAATGATATTGTTGCTTGTGTCCCTAAACTTTTCCTCTGTCCTCCCATATCAGGTACTTACAGGTGATAGTTATGGTGCTCCCTCTGTCAAAACTGGTGGGATCAGAATAGCAACATCAAATCAGCAGCTACCTGATGTACTACCTGATGTCTTTGCTCTTCAAAAATAAGCCTAGTTCATCAGAAAGCACAATACAACTTCCTACCAACCAGACTTCTGTTTATTCTAACCCCATCAATCTAAACCACCAGCACAAGTATCTCCACCTATCTTTAGCTATGGCTGTTAGCTGCCCCCTGATATATCCTGCATAAATTCAGCAAAGCAGCTCTAGCTACAGTCTATCTTCAGCCTGACTAAACACCTGAACAGACAGTCCTAAGTGTAGGCTCAGCCCACACTTAATTCACTAAAGTAATAAACCTTAAGCACTATTTCAGTATTTTTGGTCTGCTGCAGTATGTCTTTTATAGCCTGTCGAGCACCAGAAGGTCTTCCTTTCCACAGGAAGGATTCAGAGTAGCAGCTGTACACGGTGCTCTTGCATTAACTGCTGCCAGCGGCCGCACGCATTCCCTGTTTATGTTTGGGTGTCATAGAAGACATCAATTAACATTTTTTGCTAAAGCATTTTGCTCCCTCCCCTTTGAGCCTCCTTCTTCATCTTCCACCTTTCTTTCATGCCTCCCCCTCCCTCTGAGTTTCTTCAAAGCATCTGGGAGCATTTGGAAGTAATTAGACCTGAAGGGAAATGTTGGCCAAGCTGGGAGACAATGACAAGTGCCAGGAACCCTGGGTGCCCTTTCTAGCCACTTTGAAGTTCATTCAGATGGTACAAAGCTCCAGTTTGCTTTGTTGGGAAAAAAAAGGGGGGAGGAAGGGAATGAGGCATGACAGGCCCATTGAAAACGGAGCAGGTTCCTGTGAACTGACAGAGGAACCAAGTACTGGGGGAAGAAACATATTATCAAAGAGACCGACAGAAAGGCCTCCTATGGCCACTCTGCTTTATTACATTTACAAATTGTGCAGATGCACACACAGTTCAGGGAACAATTGTCTATGGCAGGGAAAATGGAAAACATATTACCGTAACATGGAACCCCAGCCTCCCAGTATGAATCATTGATCCATGGAGATGACTTCAAATAAAATACAGCACCCTGGCTACTGTGGCACTACACAGTTCACCTCCAGTGTAAGTGCAATTCTAACCAACAGTATTAAGCACCACACAACATCTGCAGGAGGCAAAGATCTGGACTAGTGCTTCCTGCTGTACCTGAATAGCACTGCAGAGAACAGAAACTCTGCTGAGAAACACTCGGACCATGGAAGTCCACAGATGGAGTGTCACATGAAGAGACCCTTTTACTGGATGCTTTTTTCCCCGTCACTTTTTATTCCATTAACAGATACCTGTGTTCTTTGTCAACAAGATTCTGGCAACTGAAAACAATAGGAGTGCAGCAGAAGAAGAGGTTCACACGAAAAGCCTATCTGAACTGTTGGAAGTCACCCAAGTACTTCCTCTTTGCTCACTTTCCAGCCATCTATACCCAGAATTATCAGCAGCACTAACACCAACCAGCAAGAAGCAGAGAGGTCTTATTCTAGACAGCACTTAACTATAGGTAAAACCGAATGGGATTGTATCTTGCTGCTAGAGTTCAGGCAGCTTGACTCGAGTTATCTCTGAAGGTAGAACTGGGAAGATTTAAAAATACGCATAGAAACAAAGTCCTTCACAGAAAGTATATAGGAATTATTTCCCTCTTAATTCTCTGTTCATATTATTTGCATGCAAAAGAAGCCTTAAACCTTTAACCTTGCTTCTGTGGCAATGAAGACTACAAACAGGCCTTCCACTCCTCCAAGTGGTGCAACTGCCACCTGAAATAGCAATTTTCTATTTATTACTAATGTTCATACAGAGTAGACCTCTCCAGGGTCACCAACAATTTCTTACACATTCTCAGTAATTTCCTCAGGGAAGGGGCAGAGCTGACACTGATCCAGCAGCCCAGAATGTTTCATCTCTTTCCACCTACAGAACAAACATAAGAGTATTAGAACACTTAACTGGGTAATTTGCACTGTATTGTTTCTCAATAACATGATCAGGCCAGGTTGGATGGGACTTGGAACAACCTGCTCTAGTGGAAGGTGTCCCTGCCTGTGGCAGAGGGCTGGAATCGGGTGAGCTTTAAGGTCCCTTCCAACTCAAACCAGTCTGTGATGCTATCTGGTTGTTAAGGGTTCTATACACTGCTGTACTTGGGCAAGAGTTGGATAGTATGTAGGAGTGCTTCTACAGGAGATGGAATGGTGAATGCATCATAACGTTCAAATCAGGGAACTTCATTCTACATGTTATTAACATGCACGTTGGAGCATGTTACTAACCTTTCATACCAGATACTGATAGGTAACCTGCACAGGTGAGATGTTATTTTGTACTTTATCCAGATAATCTTTACTCAGGAAAGAAAGTTCTACTCTTAAGTGGAATGCTTCAAGTATACCAAAAGTAGGAAATGGTAAGGATTCGGTTTCCCACATGATCTGCATCAGTATCCCAGTACCAGTCTAAAGCAGACAAGCCACAGCAGGGAAAGACACCAACCTACTGTCTGCAGCCTTCCAGCAACCATTTCACACCTCACACTGTGCTTGCTGGAGTTGATGGCCCCACAGTATCTTCCAGAATCAAACTCTAAAATTCTTATTCAGGAAGTTAACATTTGGCACTACTAGCCAGGGAATTCCATATAGTTCTTCCTAGTTTTATTGACATTAACAGGATTGACTGTCTTCCTTCCACCTCCTTTGCCACTGCACCAGAAAGTGAATACCGCCCATTGTTTAATTCGGGAATCTTTCATATTTTGTATAAATTGCCATATAAAAACCACATATAAGTTACTGGTTCTGGGACTAAAGTCAACGTTGCAGTCTTCTGCAATAAAAATTCTTAATGGAAATTTGGCTGCAACCTTAACTATGTAAAACCACTACTGTTGTGCAGGGAAGATTGAAAACAGAAAGACCAACTCAAAAAAAAAAAAGAGAGAAGTACTAAACCAGATTGTAACAGCAAAGGAAGAATGAGAAGAACTCTCCTCTGATTTCATGATACCTGGCAGCTTCAGCCATTTGGGTATTTTCCCAGGGGCCCTCCTCAGCACTGGTGGAGCTTCACGCGCGCTTGCTGGCTCTGGCTGCTCATTGGTCTTTTTGTCTCTTCCCACTTCTGGTTCAGACAGGGATGGAACTGTTGATTGTAAAGATGATGAAGCAGAAGAAACTAATGAGTTGGACAAACATCTGAGGAAAAAAAACAAGCAAATAGAATTAAGCTTAATCTTTTTGTAATAGCTCCTTGTACCACCTCCACCTTTAAACTTTTGAAGTCATACTGAAAAGGTTCTTTTTCATCATAAAAGGATTTACTTGATGTAGTCACTGAAATCCTACTTTGCAAAGACGGACTCACAAAGCCATGAAGTCAAGTATGCCAGTATGACTGTTTCAGGAGAAAATGAAGTCCTAGTATCTTCAGAGCACACTTCTTTGTATTAAGATGGGCTCATTTCATGCTTCCCATTCCAAAAATACCCATTTACAACTCTATTCAGTCACAACGTACCTGGCTACTAATACATCAGCTGCAGAAGGGGAAACAGCAGAGCTCAGCATGTCTGACTTCAGGTAACAGTCTGTTTAAAAATGAAACCCAAACACTTGTTTGGTGACAGAGACACTTCAATCACCACACAATCACATAGCTCTCAGCTCAGAAAATACCTGCTGTATACTACAGTAAATCTCCATCACTTTCCCCCAACTGACAAAGGACACTTGTAAACTATGACAGTTTCTTTCACAAGTTGAGGTTCCCATTTCCACATTCAGAGCTCAAAATTTTGACATTTTCTTTCAGTGCTCACTGCATCTCAAACTTTTCTGTGGAGCCAGAGCTTTAATCTGGGAGAAAAAGATTCTAAGCATAACACAGAGGTATCAAAGAATCAAATATTCAAATCTATTCGCCCATCTACAGCCAGTCCACTACAACAGGAAGTCTGTAAAAGTCTTTCAGTGTCACCTGTCTAGTTAACATTTTGAACAGCAGAATTTCCTTCTACAGACTTCTAACATTCTTGTCTCCATAGCAGACAATGTCCACTCCACAGCCTAACAAATCTCATAGGAAAGGTGCTGTGTTTACATGTACAATAAAGCTAACTGACCAAGCTAGTTCAGAGAGCTTAAGCCATTCCGAACAGGAACATTTACCAGCACTCGCAAGGACTGCATTATCTTTTACCAGAAGAACTCTACATATAAGGATGTAATTCTCCTGGATCTACTACAGGAGCTATACAGATGAAGAAGAGAGGAAATTTACTCACCCCTGCACTCTTCAGATCCAAAATGAATGACAGCAGTTGGAAAGAGTTTAGCCTGCAGCAAAAAGGGAAGAGGTCACTGACTGTACATGCTTTCACAGGTCACTGTGAACGTTAGAGACAGGTTAGACAGCTACAGACAAATTCAGAGTTCAAGCTGAGGGCACTGAGCCATCTATAATTTGGAAAAGGCTCAACGTGTGTAGAGCACAAGGTGTTCAGGGAGAGATCATAAGACATGATCTATTCTTCTACACACAGGTGTACAGTATGTGCTCATGGGACTGATGACCTGCCATTTGTCCTCCTCTGTCCCCATATCTCAGGCCATTATATTTCACCCACATTCTCCACTGCTGAGCAGACAACGTGAATATGATTAAGAATCTTTCAAGACCTGAGTGACTGATAGTAAGAGAAGGAAAATCAAGCTATGCCCTCAGAAACCTACTCTAGATGATACGATTACATTTACACCCTGTCTCTAATTGGAATTTGTCTAGTTTTCACAGCTTCCCAGGCTACAGTCTACCCTTCTATAAATCCAGCCTGAATTCCAAGTTCCTACTTGTCAGAATAACTCTGCCATATTCAAACATTTTTTTCATCCACTGAGCTCATCGAGTGACCCAGATAACTGCAGGACTGCACGTTCATTGCTTTCCACACTCAGTCCCTTACATCATGGCTCAGTAGCTTTACTCAATTACCTCTGCATAAATATATACTGAATAATTCAGTACAAAATTTGAATTATGTTCAACACACAGAAAAACAATAACACTGTATTTCTCACCTTGATCCAAAAAATAAAGAAATAGATAAAAGCAAGCAACTGCCCCTCTTCATATCATTAATGCATACGTAGGAATTGTGCAGGACAGGCTGCCTGCTCTTGAGTTTTCTTGAGCCTCTGTTGCCAGAGACATCAGCACAGTCAGGATACTGGAATAAGGGTCCTTGGACCCGATCCAGCGCAGCTATTACCAGAACTCAAAGGTTCTGTGCATTCATCTGTGGATTGATACCTAATACTTAGACTAAAAAACTGTGTTAACCAGAGGCAAAATGAAACATTGTCACCTCTCTTCCTGACTACAACCTTCAAATGAGTACATGGTATTACAACTCTGACATTAACCAAAGGCTGTAGACTTCCACATACAGCATAGCCTACATCATATTAAACTGAAGCAGGAGACTACTCCAAGTCTCAGCTCCTGCTACAGCAGTCAGGCATCTCCACATCCTTGAACTGCCATCTTAGCAGAAATCATTATTTATTAGGTCTTTTACCATTTCCCTCCTCAGCCGGCAGGGCCGGGGGTGCTGCTCCAGCCACAGAGACGGCTCGCCATAAACTTTTTTAATTAAAAAGTACCAGACACGGTTTAGAAACCCCAGAGAAAACTCTTGCAAGAGCTTTGATGTTTCCGCTGCATTTGTCTGAAGGGATCCCTCTATTTAGGAAATGGGTGCCTTAAAAAGCTCCCCCCACACACACACACATACACTCAAGCCTTTTACACACAACATCCTTTTCATGCCAGCTGCAAGTTGGAAAATGAGGGTTTTGTAGTGTGTCAGTGTTGGAATTTTTTAATAACCTCCCCTCTCTTTTTTTCCCCTCCTGACCAATTATCTTGGTAAATAATTAACATTCTGAAGGAGATAAGTAAGCACAGCATCTCAGAGCTCAAAGCCCTTTAGTTCAAAGCCCTGCCCTTTTCTCTTGCTGCCGCCACCAAAACTTCCTTGTCAATCAAGCTCTGGGCACACACATCAAAGCTTCATGTAGGAATGGCCCCAAGGGGTCAGAGAAAATTCATGGCAGGGCCTGCGTAAGGCGCAAAGAGAAAAAGAGTGAGAAACACAGACCAAGAGCTAGACAGACACACTCAACCACACAAACACACAGAATGTGCCCCAATATAAACCTCTACCCTATTTACTCACAGGTTCACAAATAACCATAGTTCTAAGTTTCAGGATCCATGTCCACAACCATTTTCCACTGCTGGCAGCACATCAGTCCAGATGTTTCAGTTCAAAATCTTTTAATTGAAAGAAACTTAAAGGAACCTGACAGCAGCTCCCAACTATACAGAATCCTTCCCATGGCTCATTTCCCTGCATCCCTATCCTTTCCTAGGGGTCAGCCAGCACAGAGTCCCCTCTTGCCAAATCTACATCCAATAAGTTCTTCGCTTTAGACAGACGATTGGCTCATTCATCCGACCCTTTACCTAGTTTCGTTCGGGCAGGATTCTCCGGTACCATCCCCATTCCAGCACTTCCTGAGGGTGCAGCACAGAAGGCAGGTAGCTACATCTCACTGATCTCCCTGGGATTCAGCCAGGCCCTGACAGGACATAACGCTGTCTGAGGGGGTTGTAACAAAAAAGTATTTGAGCCAGTGGAATGACCCCACTGGCCAAGGAATGTTTTGGCATAAAGATGAGAAGGGCTTTGCTAGCTGTAGTCCAGGAAAATATACAAACCCAAAGCCGGAGCCTTTAGTATTCTCTAACACTGCTAAGGATGCAAGGATCAAATACTGGGCAGACCATTACCTGGAAACTATATTCCCAAGTGAGCTGGTATTCCCTCATTTGTACTTTTCTAATGCATACATCCATGTCTCTAGAACTCTGCAGTTCTTAACCTGCACAGGATTCTTATCCAAACCTGTGCATAAACACATAGAAATCTCTTAGAGTCACCCTGAGCCTGTCAGATTGACCAAGAGATCATAGGCTGTTTGAAACAACTATTCAAAAATCTCCATTCGGTTGTATGTGAAGAGTTACTACAGTATGAATGAGTCAACAGTTAGTTACTATACTCAAATACCCATCATTTCTCTTCTTTTCTGATTTCCAGCCAAAGATACAATGCCACTCTGACTGGGAAAATAGATTACCTTAATCTATTGAATTATAATGTTCAAACCACACTGTGCAAGGCATATTTACAAAATGCAGTTTGATTATTAATTTGATTGCAACAGCATCTAGAAACCCAGGTGAAAATGGTGTTTCTTTGTGCAATTATATACATGTAATGAGCAGCAACATGCAGTATACATAAAAATGTAAGAAAGCACGAGGGTTTGGGATTTTATTTTGGTTTGTTGGGTTTTGGGGTAGGTTTTTTGTTTGGTTGTTTGGTTTTTTTATTTGTTAGTTGAGGTTTTTTTTGTACAGATGAGAAACTGAGACATTAAACAACTTAAGGTCACACAGGATGGCAAGTAGCAGAAATGAGAACTAAGTGTGTAAGTCTCTAGAGTCCTATCCAAGGCCTTAATCACAGGACAGCTTCCTTCTGAAGGGATCAGAAAGTCACTGACGAGGCAAGAAGTTGAGGAAGCCAGTGTCCTGCTTACTGTCCTCCCCATTCAACGAGTACCATTCCAACCAACCAACTGCTCAGGTTTTAAAGGTCTGAACAAAACAGCATCACTGTGTTACTTACAGTTGCAGAAGTTTAAATGAGAGCTTTCCATTTCAGAAGCCTGGAGACCAGCTTGCTTCTCATAAAGCCACATTTGCTCTAAAACCATGTAGCCAAGTAACTCTGAGCTTTACTTCAGCCCAGCCAGGCACAGTTGATCAGACACCACAGTGGTGAGTGTGGTTTAGGAATGCAGGGCACCCTGGCTGCAGGGTGGTACTGGGGCTACTGCATCTCGCATTCCATGATAAAAATATCTACACTAGGACAACATTCCCCTGTGAATCCATCTGCAATACCCAAAAGGAGCACTGCTGCTTTGTTTTACTGCACATCTTGATAACTTGATCTCTAGGGCACAGGGAAGATTTCAGGCAGACCCTCCCCAAATAACACCTCAACACTTCCTCCTTCACCAGGTACCTCCAGACATACACATTCAAAAACCCATAGAACACAGCTTTGCGAAATACATCCATCACTACCATGCAGTTACTCTGCTCGCTGACAGAGCGATGCTTTCAGACCAGGCAGAGACTGCTGTCTAAGGGGAACTTGCAGCTGCCAGTGAGAAGCATTCTTTCCGTTAACATGATCTGAAAAGATTAGAGTGCCACAGGTCTGCTGTTAGTTTGATGTTAAAAGAAAATAAGCACTTCAAAGGAACACACGCATGGAAGGAGAAACCCAAGCTACCAACATGAAATACTGCATAGTACACACACCCCAAACACATAAACTAGCTCTTGGAAAATTCAACTGGAAAGCCAGTGGATCAAAAGCTTCTCCAGCAAGACTGTAAAGCATCGCTGAAACAGAAATAAACACTCCAGTCATGGTGAAAGGGGCAAACTAAGTGGTTGGTGTTTATAACCTGGGAACAAAGCTGCTCAATGTGGACTGCAACTGCCAAAGAAGATGGATACTCTGCAGCCAATATGGAAGAGGTATGATCCAGCTAGAGCAAGGGACCTTCAGCATTCATAGGCAAAGATAAGATTTGAAAGCACTATTCTGAGAAGGCTCCTTCAGAAGGAATCCAGGTATAAAGAGCACTAACTGAGCTCTTGAGTTGAGCTCAGGAAGAGCTGGCCTTCATAACAGACAGCACGAGAGGACATTTGGGCAGAATTACCACTCCAACACTAGGTCCTACAGAAGGCCCTCATTGGGATGGAAGTGCCTTGCTGGAAGTCAGCTTCAGGGGCAAGGATGGACAGTGAGCAAAACAGACCGCACCAGACAAGCTACCAAAATCTGGCCAGATGAGAAAATCCTGAACGAGTAAGCAAAGAGCCAAGACTGCACACAAGAAGATGAATGCCATCCTCTGGGCTGGATGGATTTCACTATTAATTGCAATTTTCTTTGCTGCTGCTGGAAATACCTCCACCAGACTAACTCTGATGAAGTAATTTTTTCTGAAGTTGCATTCAGGTTCATGCCAAAAGCAGAGAAGACTTCACACTGCTCAGTTCATAGTCGGCTTCACTGGACAAGCAAGCCAGACTTATTGCCCAAGCTGTCATTAACAAACAGGATATGGAAACAGAACCAAAGGCAAAAAAAGGAACAAACAGCTCCTCTGGATGTCTGCCCCATGGTACCCACCAGAGGAAACACTCAGTGCGCTCTAAGATCTGATTAGAAGATCTAAATATTTATGTGGAAGCCTGCGATTCCTTCAGCTCCTCTGAAGACGGACGATGGCCTCCTGCCCTCTTTGCTGCCTTGACTTTTCCAGTGGCTGGTATTCTTACCTTCTACTAACTCTTTCCTAGCATTAACACAGCAATCAATGATTTTTTTCAACTAACCCACCCCAGATGTGCACTCCACAAGCGCATTTCTGGAAGGAGAAAGAAGCTAAGAAACAACTCCGAAAAGCTTGGCTAGCCTAGAAAAACACAAACAAGCAATAAGAGTTATATGGAACCTGATGCCAAGTGCTACAACAGGGATGCCTGCAGTTGATCAGTTCTAGAGAGCAGAACATTATAAAACACTTCAAGGGACATGAGGATAAGGCAGCCAGCAAAAACAGCAATAACAAAAAATCAAAGCAATGCCTTGAAGTCTTTATGGGTTCAAAAAACTTCACGTTGGCTGCCAATCTGTGAGCTCACTATACTGTAAATACACACATATTTTGGGAGAATTCACTTCAGACAGCTTTTTCAGCCCAAGTATCTTGGCAAACAAGTTGACAATATTTGTCTTTCCCCGGTTTTGCTTGCATCGTAAAGGTTCTCCCTTCATGGGAAGTCATCAAATTTAATGAATGTGGTTCCAATCTTACCAGCTTGAATAGAGTGAGAGGGTGGAGAGAGAGCAGAAGTGTTGATAATACGGTACTCCACCATCTGCAGTGACTCCTGCTATTAGCTACAGCACAAACTTCAGTCATGTCTAAATACTGAATGCTCAAATGTGCTCACATTGCTGCCTCGGACACCATCACTTGTTCTCACAGCCTGTACCAAGGCCGTCTGCAGAGTGCAGGACAACCTACTGCTAACTTAGGACTGGGAAAGCCAGGCACAAGTCCATGATTCATGTCTGACACTGGACAAACAATCCCAAACAGCCAAGTCCCAGTCATATCACAGAAGCAACTCTGCCCTCTACCCTAGCGGTGATACCCTCAGGAATCATACAGGCTCCTTGACAGTAAGTTGCTGAAACAGCCAGGCTGGCAGTGACCAGTGTCCAGGACACTGTGCCTGGGCTCAAGCAGGCTCTGCCTCTGTCTCAGCAAAGACCATAAGTTTCTAGAAAATCCTTCTGAAGTTCATCAAGAGAATTCCATAACCTTGAAGGATGCCATTAGAATTCTCTATGTACCAAGGCACTTCTCAAAGGAGAAAGCAGAAGGCAATTAATTAGCCTACGACTAAACTGAAGGGAATAAATAATTGGATGTTTCTCTGCCATAGTCTTACTTAAAAGTAACAACAGTGGCCCACTTGTGCTTAGACATGACACAGTCATGTATTTTGAGAAGAAGCAACCCAGAAAACCAAGGACAGACCGTGCAGAAGCCACAAGCCAACCTCTATTCCCTTACTCTTAGGTTTTCTTAACTAGTTCTCATTTCTCTCAAGAGCTTCAGCACTGTATTTGGGAACAGGAATTTAACAAGTCCCCAAGAGCAAAAGCAAAAGGAACCACATTAAAAAAAGGAGAAGCATTCCTGGGGCAGGGTAAGCACAGACCTGCATCTGGAAGTCAGGAACAGGAATTCTAAGGTTCATACAACTTCAATTATGGCTCACAGTTATTGCTCACATACTTAGGTTCAGTGCAATCTGCCCTACGATTGCCTTTGTAAAACCGGACCAAAAAGGGAGCTCTGACTAAAGCACAAAGATTTCCCTTCCACAGACCACAGGATGTCTGAAAGGGGCGAAGCCCTCACCCATGCAGAGCCCAAAGCCACCCAGCACAGCACCAGGACCGCAGCCCTGCAGTGAGGTTGGGCGCTAACCAGCACGAACTTCTCACACTGAAGAGCTCATGGTTGGAAGGCAACACTAGAGAGCAAGTGAGAAGGGTGAGCAAGGCCTGTCCCCAGCACTGCCCCGCCTGGCCCAGTACCAGAAATGTCACCTCTCTTGCTCCTGCTCTGCCCCACTGTGATTTCTCCTGGAGTGCTGAGGCTCAGGCAAAGCAGCCTGATTAGCACCAGCCACCCGCAAAGAGGGCATCCAACAATAACACAGCTGCCAGGGACACGAAAGCCAGAGCAACTTCCACACCCATTTCTTCCCTGAGAAGAAAGGCCCCTTCAGCCCCTGCCAAGCACTCGGATCCGCCACAGCAGAGGGAAAGCCTACCTGAGCAGAAGACATTATGGCACAGGCCCTTCACTGGCAGAAGTTAGAGATGAAAAAGGATTTACATTGTTAACAGAGAGCAAAGCTTCACACAGAACCAGCCAACCTAAACTGGGATAAGGCACCATCCTCCCAGGTCAGAGCCCTGTGGTCTCTGACAAGCAGTAGGGTAACCACAATGGTATGACAAGCTCCCGGCAGGAATTGTTTTTTTCCTGTTTGATGCTTCATCCAAATAAAATGCTTATAAACACACAGAATCATTCTTGCCATAACAGGACATGACCTGAAAGGGACAAAAGGCCCCAGGCAAGGGACAGAATGCTGCATGGTCACTGGCACTAAACACAGCTCTTCCAATCTGCAAACCCACTTTCCATAATGGCCATTTTACACCCAGTTGCATCAAACAACTATTTTCACACATGCTCATCTGCCTGGCCCCCAGCACATATTCCAGCAGCACAGGGGCCACTGCCCCAAAATCTCAAGCTCTAAAAAGACTGTGGAACCCAACCCCATCCAGGCACAGCATTTATTTCCCCTCCCTCTCTTCATCCCATTTTATCCTTCCAAGTTGCCTCAGCCCTTTGCAGCCTTCTCCCACCTCATCCTGAACACACATGAATTTCTCTGCTCCTCTAACAAAATAATTCCCCTGCTGTTTCTTGCCAATCCAGTGACACACCTTCACTTATTGCTAAACCTCTACTCTGCTCACCTCACTGGAGCAGTGTTGCAAGCCTCAAGCATTTGGGTCAAATCATGCACTCAATTCCAGTGCCCAGGGCCCCACAACCAAGCTAAAGTCTCCTGGAATAGAACTTGATATTTTTAAAGAACAGCTCTATTACAACAATGCTCTCCTGCTCCTTGCACCATGAACTCTATTTTGCAAGTCAGCTCTGAAGAACTGGGTGGGTTTTCCTAATTGTGGGGATAAGCTTTCGAAATCAGGAGCATTTTGAAATCTCACAGTGAATGGGCATAGGTGAATACAGGTGAATGCCTACAGCTGCGTACACATTTCCAACCATCTGAGGCTTCTGCACCAAATGGACTAAGGCAACAAGCTGCACCAGGAGCAAAAACTTTGCACAGTTCATAACTGGAGAAGGAGAAAAAAAAATAATAAAGTGAGTTCTTTAAAGTCACTATGCACTTTAGCAAGGTGCCCTGGAGGAAAAGTCTGCTTGGGTCCATTGGCATAACTGCATTAGCCAACTCTTGTAGAGCTAACTGATGCGTGTGAACAAAACCTTTACTTTCACAGAGCTGAAATTTGGTGCGCCATTTCATGTGTATTAGTCCGTTACCATTCAATCTATAGGGTAATTGAGTCAATACAGGAAGTGCTATCAGGTCAGGTAAAATGCCAAAGTAGCCCACTTCCAGCAGTACACAAGGATGTTAAGAACAAGTGTATACAGGTCACAAGTTCATTCATTCCAGCCAGTATCCTGTCTCCAACCGCAACCAAAACAACCTAAAAAAAACAGATGTGCAGAGGAGTATCCCTGCTCTTTCCCCTAATACTATTAGCTAGCAATGATTTTCACTTCAGAAGCTTCCTGACATGGCTCAAGAGAGGTTCAAGAGAGACTCACAGTCAGTATCTTCTTTGCACTTGTCCAAATTCCTCTGGAACCAGTACACACTTGTAGTATGCAGGACCCTGTGACAAGAAATTCTACACCTTGGTTTTCTGTTGCATGAACAACTACGTTCTTCTATCCCCTTGATGCCGCTCACTCCTTCCCTGGACAGAGCAAGAAATAAATCCCTTCCAGTTTCTCCTTGATATGTCATTTCTTTCCCAATCATATCTTCTGCAGACTGACAAGCCCTAGCCTACTCAGTCTTTCTCTATGCAAGAGCCATTCCACACATCTGATGATCCCCATTTCCCTTTACTGCATCCTTCCCAGCTCCTTTTTAAGATGAGACCAGATCTGCAAATATTATTCAAGATGCAAGCAAACCCTGGTTTCATCCAGTGATGCTCTTCATTTTGTTATCTACTTTGTTCTGAATACTTTGGGTTTGGAAAGGAGGTCATTTCAATTTTGACTATTCAGTGATGAGCTGATGATTCATCACCTTGCTCCATGGCAATGAGAACCAACCCAACAGGTCACTGAGATGCATATGAAGTTCAAATTATTTTTCCCAGCACATGCATCACTGCATTTACATACACTGAACCAGGTGGCTAAGAAGAAAATGCCAAGTCATGCAACCGTTGGGAAATGTAGTAACCTCTCAAAACATCACGTCACAATCCCTAACAAATGTGAAGCACGAGGTTTGTCTTTGCACATTTTACAAATAATTGTAATGATCCTGTACTCTTAGATTATGTTTTAAAAATCCACTTTTCTTCAAGCATACCCAAATTCTCAACACAAGCACTTTTTACACACAGTTTAGTCAGACTGCACTGGGATTACATGTTGCATGGAAAAAAATAATTCTTAAATCAAGTTTGGATTTGCCACCCTTTGTCTTAATCAGATGCTGTTGTTCTGTGTTCACACAGAGGAAGTGGGAAAAAGAGAAAAATTATTCCTTAAACCAGTCAATTTGCAGGAGAATGGCCAGCTTTCGAGCACTGTACCTTGGACAGTCAGTTCTGTCCTAACATCAGCTCTGCACCTCTGCTGTGCGACACCACAAACACTTCAGTCTCGGGACAGACACCACACATGGAGGATGCTTGACAGGAAAACTGACCAGGTTCTCCATCAGGTTGTGATTTCTAAAGGAATCTGAAAGACTGAAAGTCTGAAAGACAAATCCGGGTCTCTACAGAGCACTAATGTAACACATGTGTATGTCCCAGTGAGCTGCTGCAAGGAATAAATTCCGCACTACATGTCACAACTAGGAAACTGGGAACTTCCCACAAGTGTAATAAGCACAAGTAACAGTGCCAGGTACGGAACAAAGGCTTTAACGCAGCAAATGAAGCACAACTGCTGCCAGAAGGTTTCAAAGACAGGGACATGTAATTATTTCTGTGGTGTTTCACAGAACAAGTTATGTTTCAGAAGACATCCAGAGAAACATTAGATGTCTGTTGGGGGCAAGGGGTAAATATAGGTGAGAAGATTTTGAACTTTATTTGGAAGACAGACCAAAGCTAAGGACTAACAAGGACTGGATACAGCATCAGAGGCTGGATGAATAGGAGGCACATACAGGTCAGCAAAGGTGGTGCTGCATTCAAGTTCATTGAAAAGGCAGAGACACGCCCTTTTCCTTGTGGAATGAGTATGGTTTGCAAAGGATTTAGAAGCTAACTAAAAAAGAAGAGGAAGACAACAGTCACAGGAGATCTCAAGGTAGTAAGGACAGGCACGTGAGCAGACAGGGTATTTCCCACCAGTGACAGAAACAATGGAAGAAAGCTGCATCAGAAAAGTAATACCTTGAATTCAAAGGAGCAACAAAAGATCCAATAGAAAAGGAACTGAGAATAGGATAAAGGTTGATTACAGAGGCAAATTGTGAGCCTTCGGCATCTAGGATGCACTTAACAAAACAAAAAGGAAAGCCCATCTTAAAGGAAAAATAAATAGTGTCAAAACTTGAAATCCATGAGATTCTAGAGGAAAATACAGCATACTGGGTGGGGGACAACATCACTTCCTATAGAGACACTGAAAAGAACACCAGCTATTTTGTAGGGGCACAAGTCTTAAGGCTAAGGTAGGAAATAGAGAAACACATCCCAGCCAAATCTTAGAAAAAGACAGAAAAAAAAACATTTCATGCAGGAAACCTCTGTTGGTGAGAGATGCAGAGACAGCATGCTTTGGAAAGGCGAAATAAGCATTCCAAAGAGCATGACAAAAAACATGTAAATGAACTCTAGGTGAGGGATGTGCTCAGACATGACAGCTTAGGACCAAAAGAAGAGACTGAGAAGGAAGAAGGCTGTGAGTAGTGTGGTGTATCAGAGCAGTCTGTGCTAGTCCCAGCTCTCGGGCTGCTTCCTTTGCCTCAGAACTGCTAACGAGTGCAGACCATTTTTCATTATCTGCTGTTCCTCTGAAAGTTTTCCAAATGCATCATTAGCAGTGCAGCCACAGCAGCTTCCCCTTCGTGGTATTTCTCAGAATCTGAACACAAGATTTGTCCTTTGCTTTTCCCATCATGGTTACCATGTGTGTCTTGAGACAGTGTTTTGGGTGGCAGATGTGGGTGAGATGGCTCAAATCAGAGGAAGCTGAAGAACTGCCTTCATGTCCAAATGGTAAAATCTCCTGGCTCAAAGATACAAAGTGCTTTCCACTGGCATTTTCATTATTAGTTAAAATATACAAAATGGCTTTCACAGTATCACAGTATGCTAGAGATTGGAAGGGACCTCGAAACATCATCTAGTCCAATCCCCCTGCCGGAGCAGGAACACCTAGATAATGTTACACAGGAATGTGTCCAGGCGGGTTTTGAATGTCTCCAGGGAAGGAGACTCCACAACCTCCCTGGGCAGCCTGTTCCAGTGTTCCATCACTCTCGCTGAGAAGAAGTTTCTTCTCAAGTTTAAGTGGAACCTCTTGTGTTCTTTGAAAAGAAAAATCGTTGTTCTCCCCACCCACAATGACATTGTCTTACCAACACAACCATAGTCCCATTCCTGTTGGTGGAAGCACATCCATGCACTGCCCATTCAAACAGAGGCCATGGTCAAGTAGAGCACAGGGAGGCTGGTAAAAGCAGAGAGCCCTCAGGCTGTGAAGCTGGATGGAGGCCAAAAGCAACTGCACAGCAATTCCTGAGCCACAGAACCAAAGAGGGCTGAGATCCCCAAGAAGCTCCAGGCTCCCTAGGAAGCTAAGCCTGTCACAGGCATGGTGACAATACAAGGAACTCCAGCATCAACAAAACCACTCCCAAAACTTCAAATTTCAGGAAGTAATTCTTAGCAGGGTATTAGGAAGGGGAGACACTTCCCACTGTGAACACAGAGATCCACACTTTGCTTTCCTGAATATTCATTAGTCTAAAAAAGAGCTGCACGTGTATCTCTTCCAAATGACCTGGTCAGGAAGTTGTGGAATTTGGAAAGCTCCATTAAAACAACTTCAGAGGCATGCTAATCCCTACCTGATTCACCATGCTGTCTGACAAGTGCCTTCTCTGTCCCTCTCCTGCCCCACCCCTTCTGCTTCCTTGGGAAGCATCTCACTGCGGTCTGCCTGGCCCTGTCACCTGCAGCCATCTCCAGTGCCTCTTTACAAACTCCGTGTTGTTCTGAATAACAGCACATTTAAAAAGGGTGAGGCTGGGGCAAAGTCACTGGCCAAAATTACTCTATCAGTCTCTTAATACATGCGTGATTACACAGCCAAGGGTCTCTGGCCAGAGACTTCAAGTCCACCTTATTGGATATTTGCAAAAAACCTTCAAGAGTCTGGATGTCTAAAGCAGACTTTCAGCCTTGGAGAAGAGTTACAGAGAGTACGTGTTCCTCCACGTACGAGGTGGCTTAAAATAAATTCTCACAGTGATTAATAATTAACAAAAAGCTCAGATTTTTGTCTAATATGGCCTCTAGCTCCTGCTACAGAAATTGAAAAGTTACCTATCCAAATCCTGTCTCCCATCTCTTACTATACTAAGATACAACTGAGTATACTAAGTTATATATACATATATGTATACTAAGTTAGTATATAAGTATACTATATATAGTATATATAGTGTGTATATATATATACTATAACTATACTATCCAACTAAGATACAGCAACCTTACCTTAGCTCAGCTCTTGTAACAATGTTTCAAGGTTAAATACAGTTCAGAATCCACAAGGCAATAGCATTTGTATAAAACAATGTGATCCCCCCACCTCTGACACAATATGCCAGTGCATACTGTTGCACAAGGTGGACCTCTTCTGGTGAGGAGCTTGTGCTCCAAAACACCTGGTTCCATTAGCCCTGGCTAAGCAGAAGCCTACAGGGATCACAGCATGATACAGCTTTGTTTCAAGGTAACTAAAGCACATGGCAGGGTCAAGGGGAAGCAGCAAGTCAGAGAGATACACACACGTTGAGCGCTTACCTCCAAGAGCGTCAAACTTTCATTGTTCAAGATGGTTCTGGGAGGTGCAACAACTGAAGTTAAAAAACAAGTTACAAAACAGGACCACCCAAGAAGCAAAACAATAAATACAGCAGCTATGGGAGGGATTGCTGCTTATTAAAGCAGTGACGCATTCACACTGCCCACACAGGCTTCTTGATAGGCACAAGCACAAAGTGGCTGAGTGAGCAGGTTACACCTTTGCACTCTGAGGCTGTATTTAGGGAAGAAATTCTTCCCCAGGTGCCTCAAAGCATTAAAAGATCCCATATGCACCACAGCTAGGAATAGGCTTTGTAAAGTAAGGCCAAATATTACCAACAGCACACTCACACAAGTAAAATGGCAACTCTGCATCTGCAAGATGGCTTCTTACAAAGGCTCTCAAAATGCCAACTGTGGAAAAAAGAAAGAAAGGTTTGCTGAACTAGGTTTGCTTCTTCAGATGCAGGGCAAAAAGGATACCCTGTAACAGCTGCTGATAGCCTTTTCCTTAAAGGAACACTTTTACTACTACAAATATCTTGAACAACAAAAAAAAAAAAACAACCAAAAACACACAAAACCCCCCAAACAAAGCTGGACTGGTTGCTCCCTAGGCAAATTTAAGGATGCCAGTGAAGTTCTCCTAGGAAATCCAACAGCAGCTGTAAGATTTGCAGAGCCCAGCCAGGTGAGACTCTGGTAACTAATTATTAGTTCTTGTTCCATACAAAAGTACTAAAAACAACCCCCCTCACTGTAGGTAAGCATCAATGCCAGCAGAGAATGAGGGGATCTCCACTGCAATAGGAAGAGCTACTTGGTGTATGGTCTGGCCACCTTTTGTGAACTGATAGAGGCAGAAAGGTTCATCCCATTATTACAGTAGGTAAAGCTTCTTTTTCTTCTTCCTGGTTTGGGGTTTATTTCAGATTGGGACAAGGGGGTGGTGCTGGTTTCATAGAGGAGGTGTCCAAACTCATCTCAGTAACACACTATTTGGACACAAGCAACGGGATATCAGAGGAGACAGTTTCCTGACTGCAAGTACTTCACCATCAAGTAGGCTGACAGTCTCAGCCAAGTAGTCATGGAAATAAACTCCCCTTAGCTAAATTAATCCCTCCAGATTCCCCATCCCATTCAGGGGCCCTGTAAGGACAGCATAACCAGCTACTGTTGCTTTTTCAGAGCAGTATTACTTCCATGGACAGCAGAAAGATCTGTTCAGAGCCATGCCCTTCTATCATGCAACTGATCGGTGATAAGACGTCAGCTGCAGCTACACAGACTGGAGACTGCTCTTACCAGTTTCACTAGGATGGAAGAACCCCTGTAGAACATAACGGTCTGGAAAACGGACTCTCAGCACCACCTAAATCAAAAGCAAAGCACATCAGGTGAATTATTATGGCTGTACTGTAACATCCCTCCTTGGCTTAGAATTGGTGAGCGAGGTGGGGTCTGGGGGTTTTGGCTGGTAGGTTGTTTGGTTATTTTTAAATTGGGAGATTTGAGATATTTCCATTACAGGAGTAGAACACCATACTGGCAGCTCCTCAAAGAACATGGGCTGTCTGTCTTTCAAAGGCTGTAAGAGAGTTGATCTATAGCAACAGCATGATGTACAATGCAGCAGAATTCACTCAGAGAGCAGGAGCATCCTGCCTAAGTGATGTACAAAGAAGAAAGTTACACATGGACAGGTACAGACAGTGCTATCAGTATCCTCAAGTGTCCATAGCAGCAGGAATCCTCCTGCCATATGTCTGAAGTAATTCTTACCATTCTATTTCCAGCACTGGTCAAAAATACTTAACTTGGGAACTTAATCTCATACTGCTTTGCAGTAAGTAACCAAAGACAAAAACAGCATTAGGACTGCATTTATAAAGTAAGATATCTCCAATCTGAAACATCTTATTATTTAGCCTGCAATCAGATACTTTCAAAATATAAGTCTACAGAGGAGAGGCTAATCAGAAAGCTCAGTCATTAATAGAATCATAGAATAGTCAGGGTTGGAAAAGACCTTAAGATCATCAAGTTCCAACCCCCCTGCCACGGGCAGGGACTCCTCACACTAAACCATGCCACCCAAGGCTCTGTCCAACCTGGCCTTGAACACTGCCAGGGATGGAGCATTCACAGCCTCCCTGGACAACCCATTCCAGTGCCTCACCACCCTAACAGGAAACAATTTCTTCCTTATATCCAAACTAAACTTCCCCTGTTTAAGTCTTAACCCGTTACCCCTTGTCCTATCACTACAGTCCCTAATGAGCAGTCCCTCCCCAGCATCCCTATAGCCCCCCTTCAGATACTGGAAGGCTGCTATGAGGTCTCCACGCAGCCTTCTCCAGGCTGAACAGCCCCAACTTCCTCAGCCTGTCTTCATACAGGAGGTGCTCCAGTCCCCTGATCATCCTCGTGGCCTCCTCTGGACTTGTTCCAACAGTTCCATGTCCTTTTTATGTTGAGGACACCAGAACTGCACACAGTGCTCCAGGTGAGGTCTCACAAGAGCAGAGTAGAGGAGCAGGATCACCTCCTTCAACCTGCTGGTCACGCTCCTTTTCATGCAGCTCAGGATATGGTTGGCTTTCTGGGCTGCAAGCACACACTGAAGCCAGCTCATGTTCAGTTTCTCATCAAATGTTCATTTTCTCATCATTCATTCATGTGTGCACAACATAAGGGGTTTGAAACATCTGGAACAAAATCAAAGGAGATAGATTGCCTGCCCCCACCCGTGTCACTACAGGACAGCTGATTTTATGTGGCACAACTGTTGTGCAAGTCCCACAAGCAATGAACAGGGACAGAAATTTGAAGTGTCTTCCTGTAAGTAGCTCAAGGTCCTGTTATCACAACTGATTCCCAAAGTTACTCAACCCCTGAGCCTGTACTAGCCAGAGGGACTGGAAAAGAACAAAGGCTACCTTTGGGTAACGCTCTAACTTTTCCTTCAGCTGAGCCTCCCTCAAGGATTTTGTCATCAGTGGAGCTTCTTCCAGGCGTTTCCTAGATATATGGGAAGAAGACAAGCTGTCACTTCTGTAACCAGCAGAGTTGATGAGAATGCTCAACTGTTCCGTGTCTCCCTCTCAGCATTTTCCCAACCTTCTATGGCTCCTATCCCAGAATCTCATATATAGAACTACTGAGCATCAGCAAAAATACTATATAACATTAATGTACAAGTTTTAAAATAAGTTCACTAGAGCAGATGCCAGAGAAGTTATTAAGAAAAGCACAGGAATGTTTGCTTACACTACCCAAGAAGAGACAGAATTATTAATCCAGTAAAACAGTGCCTAAGTTGGATGTAATTACTCCAGGGAGCAAGAAGAGCTACTGAAGCTGTAAAACAATGCTAGCACAAGAAATTAATGGGTATTAGTTAGCAACAAGGAAACAAGAAGAGAAGTTTCAGATCATTCAAGAACTGGCACTGCAGACTGATGTCTTAAAAGGAGTAGTGGGTGAAAACAAAATTTAAAATGAAACAATGAATTCAAGAAAACAATTATATATTTTCCTGTAAGTGAAGAAATAAGGTTAGACCAAACAGATTCGATGCTCAGCTTTAGACCTTCTTCCTTGGTCACACTTAATTCTGAATAATCAATTTACGAGGCTAGATTGTGGTGAAACATTTGATCTTGTAATTCTGCACAACCATTTGCAAGTTAATCTCTTACACCTATACAATTTGAAGTATCTTGGGAATAGCTGCTGAACAAAACAAGTATAGACTTAACCGAGCATGCCCAGACTGTCAGCTGGTACAGCATATCCCAAGATGCTGTGGAAGTGCCAGCTCCCTTCCCTCTTTGTGTACCAAATACTGATCCACACAAATTTCCAGCTCTTCACAAAGTCAGAACTAAATTCTAATCGCATTTAAAATACTGCACTATGTGCAGCGAGTTTTTGGTAAGATTTGCTAGGTGAGATCAGAAGCCAACTGGTATTAGATTCATGTGTAACTTGCTTTTATTTTTACCTGTGTCTGTGAGGGGCAAATGCATTTACAAGCATCAGCGAATTTGGAAATTAGGTTTTTTTTCCGTTTTTTTTTTTTGAGAGTGCTGTATTCCAGTAACCCCCAAACAAATGATCCTACCTTTGTACCAATAAATATTCTAGACCTACAAATTGCAGAATTTTCAGGCCAATCTGTGATTTCATGTGGATTTCAACAGCCTTTGGGGAAAAAAATCAACTCTAAGTAAGAATTTCAAATCAGACCTGGTTAGAGTGTGAAGCAGGCTGTCCCATAGTCTCAGAGAACACTTGTAATGTTTAAAGGAATGTTATGACCCACTTGAAACTAAATACATTCACGAAATTGATTTCTTCAGGAAAATACAAACAGCAAAATGCTGCTGTGATGGGGAGGCTAGTTTATCTTAATCTGGATTTTTAGCTCAGAAGTGGAATAAGAGTAAAATCATGAAAATTTCACAGCAAGCTACTTGAACAGTGAGATGCATAGTTAGTCCAGCTTCCTATACTTCTTCCCCTTCTTTGTGTGTGTTCCAAACATTCTCATGTGACTAAATTTGATTTCACTTTATTTCCATTTAAGTAACATCTCAAAGTTGGTCTTTTCTGTTAAAATATAAGGTGTTTCTTAATGGCTGAAAATGCTACTAGTTACTACTGTAGTTACTGAGAGTTATTCCTATGAAGCTGGATTATTGTATTCATATATTTAGCCATCAAAAGTTACAATTTCTATTCATTTCATTCCTACTTAAGTTAATGTAAAGTCAGTTCAAAACAGATAGCATGAGCTCACTGCCACTTTGGGCCTCTAGTAAGAGCACATCTCACTACAAAGCCAGTGGCTCCTCTTTCAGAAGAACAGAGGAGGAAAGAAATAAAATGTGGTGGGGTGTTAAATGGCTTTGAGTAACTCCCTGAAATGCAGAACACAGGAATTTTTCTTCTAATCCTTTCTCAGTGGGGGCCCACCCTCATTTGCCTGAGGTTCTCAGATAAACTTATCCCCACATCAGACCCACAGACACTTCGGGATGGAAATTTCAACATCCACATGAAAACATTATCCCATGCACAAGCGCTCAACTGATTCACACAAAAACACAAGTCCTATCACAGCAACAGGACATTGCCCTTAAACTCAAATGGCATAAAAGGCAGAGATTTGCAGTGCTGATCCTTAATTCATTAATTCCACACCCAGTAACTTATCTACAACCCTTTACCCAGAGATCACAGCCAGCTATAGGCACACAGTGTCACTCTGCTCAACAAAAGCAAATGAAGCAGTCTCAAGTAGGCAGCAGGAAGGGAACTTGCCTCTCACTCTGCAGCTGTGCCAAGCGTTTCCGCACATCATCCACTGTGACTTCAAAAAACTCATCAGGAAGCTCTTCTGGGCCAGCAGGAAGTGGTTCCAGAAGGTCCAGGTGACATACAAGTGGCTCTCGGTCTACAAGCTACAAAATAAAAATGAGTTTCAATTAGTTTCAAACGCATTGCTATGCTTATGCTGTACGGGTCCTGGAAAAAAAGGAAAAGGACAATATTTGCAAATTGGTGTGGAAATCATGTCAGTAGGATCAGACTAATGACATAGAGGTTGGCAGTGTTGTCATTCTTTATTGTTGATAGAGCATGGGGCACAACTCCCCTCAGCAGGCAGCAGCAATCTGTTGTCAGAGGAGTCACGGCCCAGCAGTGACCTGCTCTCCACCATCAGTGTAGGAAGCCCAGAGTAGTACCCTCAGCAGTCATCTAATGTAAGAAGAGATAACTCCCTTCCACATAGTGCCTGTAGAATCCCTTCACTTACAATACAGTATTTTGCAGCTGAATCATATTTCTAGCTAGTTACAAGCTTGTTACAAGTACTCAGGAATCACCCCTGTCCCAAAATCATAAGCTCTCTCTGCTCTACTCCAAAATTTTTTCAGTACATAATCACTTCCTGACTATTCTATAACTTACACAGGTGTCATACTTCATACTACAGAATATAAGCTGTCCCTTAAGTTTTCACCTGCCCTGCATTCCTGTTTCACATTGTATCTTCTGTTCTCTTTGCTTCACATCCTCTTCCACAGAATCAATGGCACTAGCTCCCAACCAGGGTTCACTCCATTTCTTCTCACTCTGGAGAGCAATGCTGTGTTTTGGTTAAGGCAGTTTCTGACCTGAGCTCTCTGAACTGAGCCACTGCAGGGTTTCATTGTACATGTTGCAAATTTTTAACTTGGCTTCCAGATCGCGGGAAGCTCCCCTGGACAGTGAAACCCCTTTTGTTTTGTACTTACAAAGTACTTAGCACTGAAATCAGCCTTTGGTGTAGGCAAAGTGGGCAGATGCAAGGAACAGTTCACTGTATGTATTAGCTACAATAAAGGCACTTAATCCATTTATCAGCAATTTTCCCTATGCCCCAGTTGCTGAGCAGCACACAGCCTTCAGCCAGCCAAGATACCGCTTACCAGCGCTGCCGTGCTCAGCTCCCCCTTCCAGAGCCCCCCATGTTGCAGCGGGCATCATGAGGGCAAACCCTGAGGACAGGGTCCTGGCTTAGGACTGTGGTCACACTTATTAAAAAAACCAATGAAACCCAACACCAAGACTCACAACCCCTGAAAACCCCAAACCAAAACCCCACTCCACCCTCCCACCCTATGAGACAAACAGCATCTGCAGTCTCTGAAGGGAGAACATTATGTGTCCCTCCCAATTTAGAAGAGATTTTAGACTGGCTACTACCCTTATATCAAAAGCAGCACCTGTGGCAGTATGTGAATATAAACCACTACCAGAGTCGAATACACAAGAGGCAGTTACACCTATTGGCTCTGGAACAATTCAAGCTCTTTAAATCACAGAAATGTTTAAGCACACAGCACTTGAAAAACAAGCAGCCAGGAGCACTGTGGGCTGCAGGCACTGCAGGGCAAGCGGCGCACGGCTGAAGAGCCCCACAAGAACAAATACTCTGACAGTTAATACAGCACTGCCATGGAGTCAGCTGCCAGCCTAACCCCAGGCTCTGTGAACAAACCTGATGCTCATTTCTTCTCCCTTTATTCCCTCATATATTCTTCCAAGTCTCCCACATGTTCCATCCGCTCTCCCTTCCCCCAGGCACAGGCCCCTTGGGAACAGGAGTCTCCCTCAGTTGTCAAAGGGACAACACAAATTACAAGGCAATGTTCACTCTGCTGTGGGCACTAAAGGGTAATTTAAGAAATTAAAAGAGGAGGTTGTGTGGGTGGGACCAGGGCTACTTTTAGAAAGTTGAGCAGGGTCAGCTCTAACCAGCGGGTGAAGGAGCCTTATTGCAGCTTTCCTGGGGCCAGGGGGATGCCCAATGCTGCGGGAGGGATCCTGAGCATGCAGAGCCACCCCCTGGGAAAGGGGCTGTTGCACACTGGTCACAACTACTGCCCACACCTGCTCCAGTAAGGCCAGAGGAGAATCAGATGGGGCTCCCCGAGACTCAGGAGTACTTCAATCTCCTCAAACAGGCTGAAGTTTCATTTCATTCTGAACACACAGACTGAAAATAGACAAAAAACAGACTGAGCAAGACATATCCTATGATCCTATGGCATGTTGTGAAGGGTGCTGGGATACAACGGAGAGAATTCCAGTGTCTGCATTAGCAAATCCTAAACTTAGCATTTAGTATTGGCTCTAGCAGGCACTTCAGCTAATGCTAACAGCAGCAGGATTCCACAGGAAAAGCATCAGTCGCTGCCCAAAGCACAGCAGTAGCTAAAGACTTCAATCAAGACATCAGAAATCACGAGATAGCCAAAGGTAGACATACATTCCAGTCCTAAGCGTTCACCCCTCTTCCTTGCTGCGGGTTTACTGCTCCGGACCACTGCACGTTACAACTGTCAGTCAAGCCTCGCTTTCCACACGTTGTCATTTATCAGATAGGTCTCCACTGCCAGCAAGGTACTAAAATGGGCAGTCAGGAACCTCCTCTCTAGAGCCATTCCCCAGCCAACCAGAACTACCTACACAACGTGATACAAAATCCACTACTTCCCAGACGTAAACACCCATTCCTGACCTCCAGCTTACATCCAGCCAGATGTCCCCATGCATCCCCTGCAGCCTACCTGTGCTGGCCCTGCACAGACACACGCTCCTTGACCTCCAAGTGCGCTATTTTATCCGCTTTCCAAGCCAACACCAAATGCTGGTATCATAATTTCCAGACCAAGACACGTTACCTATCTACTACTTAACATGAAGAAACATACTTTCCTGTACAAAGGAGCAGATCTGTGCATGTCTAACCACACTGCAAAAAAACCAAACCATCACAATTAAAAGTAAGAATTTCCTAACATTAAATGTTCAGCTAACCCCCAATATCAGAGTGAGAACTCTGCAGACAGCTCTAATGAGTGAGGGTTTGGGAAGATAATTCAGGTATTTTGAGATTGTTTTTCAGAGTTTCTGCAACTCAATTCCAAAACTGCACAATGGGGTCTGATCAGAGAAGGGCAGCACAGTGTCTACTAAGCACTGCTTAGCAGCCAAAAGATCTCTGATCTGAGGATGCAGAGGCTGCCACATCATATCATCATCATATCTCTTCTGCCGTGTATTTGCACCCCATGTAATTTACATCTTGCATCCTTACAGACATAAGAAACACTCTTCAGACAGAAAGAGGAATCCATCCATTCCTACTGCTTTACCAGTTCTCTTTCCCTGGAGTCCAGCCATCACCCTGTTCCTTTTTCTTCATCCATTACCATTTGCTTGCTGAGGTATTCCAACAAGGCCTTTCTCAATCTGAGCCTTCTTTTAATGTGTCACCAACAAACTTAAAGCACAGGCAGAACCGGAAAACTACCTTCCCCTTGGAGATTACAAAGAGGCTCCAGGTGCACCACCTTGCTTTCCAGCCCACATCCCAGCTTCCTGCAGCCATAGCCAAAGGTAACCACCTCCTGTCAAAAACAGCAGTTTCTACCTCCCATTACTTAACTCTGGAGGAAAGCAAGCTCTGCATTTTGCTGGCAGGTTTCTGTCAGAGATACCTTTCAGGAGCCAAAGACGCTGCGTAATGGTTTGTCCTTCATTGTTCAAAGTCTCTACCTCTGTTACCAAGGTTGAAATGCAAGACACTTTCTACCAGCAGGCTGAAGCCATCTAATTCACACCAGTGTCTACCAGGCAGTCTAAGTAACTGCAGCCTCCGTGATAAAGCAGGTGCCAGGAGGAATGCAGCTCACTGGATGGTCACCACCACAGACCTAGGGAAGCAGGGAAGCTGAGGAAAATGTTCAAGTGAGTTTAAGTGAAGTAGTGGCAACTGTGCGTTCCACAGCAGCAAGCTCTCGCTGGAGACCCACCTCCTACCCACCACCTCAGGGAACTCTAATCTCATGGGGAATCTGGTGTAAAGTTACCTTCTAATAATTAATGTCCTGACATCAAAGTCAGCACGCAGCTGTCTGTAAATCATCCTTAGCCCAAGAAACGAAGGGACGCCAGCACAGATTTTATCCAGCCTCTCTCTTCAGCTTCAAAAACCACACACAGGCAAAGCATTAATGGGAAGATTCTTTTACAAAAATGGACCTTTGATGTTTAAAAATAATTTGTTTTGTTTTGGGTTTTTTCCTCAGGACTGAAAAGGGACAAAAAGCAGATGCCATGTGGCCAGGCCTGCTCTGCTGTAGCTGCTGAGAGCAACGAGAGCAGAGGATGGCAGGAACAGAGGAGGGAACAAAATGTAATCAATCAGCAGCAAAAGCACCAGAGATCAAAGGGCTTGAAAGCAGCCGTCAAAATCACATGCTGTTTAACACAAGGGCAGAGCCCCCCCAACAGAATCCGCAGCTGCTTCCAAAGCTGCTCTCACACTGGAGGGGAGGCTGGCTCCAGAAGTGCCTCTGAGTGGTTTGAACTGGACTGCAACCCCCAGGCAGATGGCGGATTATAACAGTCCTCAGGCCACCGCTGCACAGCTCCGTGCCCAACAAGCTGTAGCCAGTAAAATGATGAAATGAGTCGTCTCTCCTGCCAGCATACAAAGAAGTACAGACAACGGGACCAGTGAAGAATCCCAGCACAAACCCTCGCACTGCTTCTTTTCAGACACAACTGAAACTCCTCCTTTCCAAATCCCCCATAGGCAAGAGTGCAACTGAAGCAAGCAACACACTAGACTGGACAAATCACCCAGCCTACCATTCAGTGCTCCATGTGCAGGGTCTGTTCCCAAAGGTTCAACAACACCGATGAGGTGGACCAAAACGTGTTTCTAATACATGAAAATATTCACCACTGGGTTGGCAAAGCCTCTTCCTGCTACATTTGTAACTGCTCCAGAGTGCTTCCAGGGCCTGGCTTCTGCTCCTGAACAATTCGGAAACTCATAAAGAATGAACTGCCACCACAGAGAAGTCAACCAAGGTAGAATCTCCACACCAACTTGAGAACATACATACAGTCCTGCTAAATTCCTCCTGGATCAAGCTCCCTTTGAACCTCATCAGGCACTTTCTTTCTACCTAAGGCTTTCCATGGTTTAATCCCATGGCTGTATCAGAACCAGAGATAAACACAAAACTCTCACTCTAGGAGGTCCTAAAAAGTGGGAAAACATGAAGGGGATCTCTGAATGCTAAAGCCAACCATAGTGATGATATGTGCAGTGAAGGGGCAAGAGAAAGAGCTGGTCACAGAGAAACCAGGACATGAAATTCCCAATGCACAACAATGTGGAGTAAGGTACGAATTTAAAGCCTCCTGTAGCTCATTTTACACTGCCTGCCAGACATCCCCAACCTTGCTGAAGGCATTCAATTCCATACAGCTGCCCTAGAGAAAGCCTACTTAACAGCATTCAAAGGCAATCCTGTGATGGCATCACAGCACTCTTGAGCCATCAGTTCTGGTATCTCTACATGGGCTAAAGCATTTTTAAACAATACAGTTTTACTACAGAGACACCAACAATGCAATGAGATGTGTAACTGTCTTGCTGGAAAAAGGGTCAGAAAGAGGTAGACTTTATTTAAGCAGCAGGATATTTTAGAGCAAGACAGAAAAGACTTTTATATGCAAGCAAAAATACAGAAGGAAAAGGATGGAAGCTTTCTGTTTCATCTGCAATACTAAGAAAATTAGACTCACAGAAGGGATGGGACTGGACTAAAAGAAAATTGTCTAGACCTGTTTGTTTGCGATTTTTTTTCCAAGTATTGAACTCTTAGCAAGTGAGATGGAACCATAGCTGAAAAATTCCTTTCCTAGCTCTATACCCCTTTCATTCTACCACGTGTCACCTAGAGTTAAAATGTAAGTCAGAGTGACCACAGGCAGAAGGAACTCTGAGGAAGCAGATGTTAACAACTGTCAGCATGGGATAATGCTGACAATGGACAATAGCTTTACGAAGGAGTTCTGTGTCCCACAGAAAGGCTCAGATGAGAAAGCACACCTTACAACCTAGGTGAAACTCTGACCATGTTTTCAGATCTTCAAAGTCATGGAATGAAGTTGCAACAACTCTATTAAGACCACTTCTGCTCCTAGGACAATCCTACAACAAGCTACAAATGTTATCCCTTTCCAGATATAAAACTAACAAGTCCATGTGATCTGGGAGGTCAGTCAGGTACAATAAGCAGTAAGCACCTTCAGAGTATTATAAAACACAAGTCTGGTGACATCTAGTTCTGCCAA
Organism: Pezoporus occidentalis; assembly: GCF_034315485.1. NCBI lineage: Eukaryota > Metazoa > Chordata > Aves > Psittaciformes > Psittacidae > Pezoporus > Pezoporus occidentalis. Next base: position 231,868 of record NW_026914852.1, read on the forward strand.
GACATCTAACTCCATATTATGGGAAAAAGTCTTAAATATGGAAACATCTTTTTCCTTGTAGGAGTTCAGCCTCAAGCAAGGCAGGATAAAAAAAGCCCTCATTTCAAACAAGTTTTCCCTTACCTGTTCTTGCTCCTTTTGCAGTTCTTGGCTGTTCTTAGACTTCTTTGGCTTAGAAGGGCCTCCAGGGCTAGAAGTTGTTGTTGGCAACATTGAAGATGACATATCTAACCCAAGAAATGGTGCAGCCACAGAAGTGTCCCCCAGACGTTGTCCATCTCCAAAAGAAGGGACAAATGGGGTCAACTCAGGCTCTGAGGAAGGCCACAGCTCTTCCAAGCTGGCATGAGATTCTCTAATTGAGTCTTGCTTGTCTGTGCAGCTGTTTAAAGACATGGCCACATCCCCGTGGTCCAAGTCCTTTGGGAATGTGTTTGCTTGAGGTAGGGGAACATCCACTGCTCCTTCAATTGGGTCTTGCCTCACTGTCAGCTCATTACACTGCACCGTGGCACCCACAGCTTCCTCCTGACCAGATGAACCGCATTTCTTCATGACAACTCTTAGAGAAGACATCAAAATAAATAAAAACAAAATCATTTATCCTAACAGTACTGCCCTCCCCGTTCCCAACATGACCATGGCATAAAGACAGCTAGACTGAAATATCCCCTAATTTAATGATCTGCTGCTTCCAGAAACTCACAAAGAACAAGCCCTAGCTGCTCTGAAGTTAAGGGTGGGGGACAGGGGTTTGCGCAAAAAAAAAAAGAAACAGAACAGGAACTACCAACTCCACAGGAAGAACTCTGGCTTCCAGGAAAAAGCAGCATTGAGTTGTAACGCACAGCTTCCAATCGCTCCTGCCTCCAGGATATAAAGCAAAGAACTGGCTAGATCACAGAAAGGCTGCCACTGTCGCCCACCTCACCCTCCCAGTCAGCAGGAGGCACTGCACGGACTGGGAGGCAGGGAAGAATGAAGTGGTAGACAACTGCCCCCTCAGAAAGATTTTTCACTTTGAATTGTCTGTTCCACTCACAGGAAAGAAGAAAAATAAATAAAGAGGAGGAAAGAAACAAGCAAGCTCCTTTAATGTGCACATGGGGGTCAGTGCCAGCAGCTGCAGCTGCGGGGAGCACATCTGGGCAGCAGTTTCTGATAAAAAGCAAATGCAACAATCCAGAGCCGTGTGGTTGTCATTCCTGAGCACTGTTCGGTGGTCACTGCTGAGCTCTCTGTTTGTCACTCTGAACTCTTTCTCTTGGGGTCCCCCCCGCCTTTTTTAATTTTATTTTAAATAAAACAAATTCACCCCCAGAGTAAAAAGACAAAATAGAGCCCAAACTTTGCTCCTCCCAACCTGACGATGGCGCTGCCTCCAGTCAGGCCAAGTGACTTCAGCGTTGTCTTCTCTAGGGCATTTTTTCCTGAGATCTGCAACAAAACCAGAGGGAAGTAATTGTGGCAGCTGCCTCCCTGGGAGAGCATGTAAAGTGCTCTTTCTAGAAAGAAGCTTCTATCCAAACAAACATCACACAGCACCAGAAACAGCACAAAACACACTCTGCAGTTGGAAATGAGATTGGAATGCATCTGTATTCACCTGTACTGCTGTACCAAATTAACTGCTTATTAAATGATGTGAAGGGAAGATGACCTACATATTCTTTCATCCCATACATCCGTCCCAAACAGATCCAACCTCAGCAAAGCATTATTTTCATGTCAGAAGTTAAATCACTGGCAACATCTCAGAGCCGACAGACAGACAATTTCATTACATACACCTCCCATGTTTGTAACGACCTGCTCCAGAATAAAGATGATCTGTCCACAGAGGTCAGCAGGAAGTGAAGGGACAGCTAGGGAGAGCAAATTCCGTAATACACACATACAAAATATTAAACAAAACATTAATAGCAAAAGATCAAAACACAGAGAAAAGCAAATATTTATTAAAATGAAGCCACTGTTTTGATTCAAGCTTTAAAAGAAGTTGGAAAGAAAAACACAAACAGGTCATTGAGCTCATTTTATGGGCTCAGAGGTCTAAACAGCCCAGTGTTAGGTTCCAAGAAAGTTTTTCCATACAGACACGTCATGCTTTGAAAAGACCAACATTTTTCTACTGCCCCTCTCAAGAAAGTTCAAAAGAAACACTTTCCAGGTTGGAAAGCAGAGCTGAGTTTTTCTTATTTTTTAGGGACAGAAGGAGGAGAGACAGTTAAGACGACTTTGCTGACTTACCTCATCTCGCATGTAAACACAGACTGGAGAGAATTCACCATGTTGTTCCATAAACTCCCTGCAGTAAAAAGCAAAATACTGCAGCACCTGTAGACAAGCCTACTGCTCCCAAAACCAATGCACAGCAATAGCAAGAAGTGCCATTAGCTAGTAACCCTCTCCTCCATGTCCCAGGAGCAACAACCATTACACAGAATCAGTATTAGACATTAGGTAAAGAACTTGCTCCAATGCATTCACTGTTCCTTAAATGCAGCCCTGAAAACTTAAAACCTAAGTCGAAATAATTAAAGTTAGCTCTGAAATTAGCTGATCTTACCAGATAAATTTGAGCACATCATTCTTCATGTGCCTTAATACCCAATCTGGATCACAATTCAGTAATACTTGCCCTTTTGAATCCCTCCTCCAAGTTAAATAGTTACCAGACTTTAGACTGTACTTGTCTTGGGACAGGTCAGTTTCTTTCTGTGTGTGCATTACAACAGAAAGAAATACTGCAAATTGAACAAAATGAAGCAAATCAGAGAAATGAAAGCTTGAACCTCAAGTTCCCTGTCTATCAGGAAAGGTGGATGATTACCATTTAGGAGGAGAGAACCAAGGCACAATGGAACACACGTGCTCATCACACAGACCCGTAAGAGACGAAACCACTTTGGCTTCCACAACCTAGTTTAATTCACCTTCCCAAACTGCTTTCTACTTCAATCCAAGCAACTCTTTGGATTGAAGAGTCATCTAAAAATGTATGGAAAATATCTGACCTTAATGAATGATACCATAAAAGCAGCAAAGAGACACAGTCATTGTCAAAACTGTCTTCAAGCATCCAAACTGTGATTGCTTCTACATAAAACAGCTTCAGAGCTGCTGAAGCTGCCAGCCAGGCAAGAGTGGGAGACAGAAAAGCAACAGTTCTCCCAGGCCTCATGCTAAAAGGGTATACAATGCTTGTGCCCTCAACCAGTCTCTGCAGAACAGACTCCAAGCAAAGATCCCCCAGAGACTTATTTTTGTATAACTCTTGTAAGCCAGTAGGCTCCTCCTCCAGCTGCTGTTAATCCGTTACATGCATTCACTGAGGCAAGCACACACATCAAACACACTGTCATTTCTTTGATGTGATGTTCTTCAGAAGGGGAACGGCAAGCAGATTAGATTCCTTCATGTAGTGATCTGACAGGGCCTGTAAACATCTTGTGCAAGGACTGCCGCACGCTGAGAGGAGGAGCAGCCTTACAATAGCTTCCAGACCTTCTCCATACCCAATTAGCCAAGATGGACGCTGAAAACCTGGGGGAAATTCCAGTGGATTTAGAATACTTCCCCTCACGCACTTAGAGCAGCTGAGTATTCCAGGAAAAGGTCTCCAGTTGGAAAGTCAAAGGAAGGACTCAGCAAAAGTCAGCAACTAGCTGACTAGTTAGTCAACTGAGTCAATACACTGAAAATCAGCTCAGCCCATGAAGTCTATATGGATGGCTACAGATCCAGCTTGGTTTGTGACTGTCTTAGGCAGCATCTTTGCGGCTTGCTGAACTTAATCAAAAGTTTGCAAAGTCCACCCAAACATCTGAGCTTCCAGGGGGCACGAAAGAACAGCTGTGTCTTATGAGCTGAAGTTAATAATGCTTAGCACACTGGAGCAGTTAAGAAGCTTAAAAAGAGCAGCATGTACATTAGCTATTAGTATTACAATAACCTGCGACAAAAAAAAAAAAAAAAAAATCAACAAAAAAAAACTCCGAAGGAGCAAAACTGTATAAAAAGCTCAAAATTTTAATTTTTTAATTCTATATAAATGCTTATAATTTTAGTATTGAGAAATAAGCAGCAAAAAGCCACACAAAGGCTATTTGGCACTGTCCATAACTGCCACTCACACCAGTCTAGCAGTTCCTGAACTGCAACAAGCAGAGAGCACAAAGTACAAGAGGGCCCCTAAACACCTAGAAAAATTGTACCTGGCTCCTTTTGTCTACCTCTTTCCTCAATCAAAAGAAAAATCATTGTCTTCTCTCTAGTATTTACACCAAGACTGTCCTGACTTCAGTAAATGTCACAGGGTAGACCAGGTCCCTGACCATTAAAGACAAAGCGAATGGTAAGTAAGGCTCATTTGTATCACTTTAGAGTCAGTAGACTTCCTCAAGCATTACCCCAAACTATGGTTTGATGAAACAGCACATTGAGTGCCAAAACTGACATGCACCACTCCTACCCACCTGCTGCTTCCTCCTTTTGGCTCCTTGTTTCCAGACATGCTACACTTCCTGTCATAACTGCCTATGAGGGGCAACCCTTAACTGGGTTAGGGAACTTATCTACCTGAAAGATAATGTAGGGACAACACTATTTTTCACCTGCATCAGCTATTTAAGCCAATTCCCCACAAAGCTGAAGCTGCAGAAACAATTTGAAGGGAGTTAGACAGGAAGGCAGGAGGTGAGCACTAACTCTTCAATGCCCTGCCGCTATACAGATGTCCCTGATCCAAACTCCCTCCCTTGGGCCAGCAGCACTAGTCACTTCTTTGATCTTGTTACAGGCAAGTCCTACTAAGCTAGCAAGAAAGGAACAAAATCGGGGGGGGGAGGAACATTATCAAGAGAAAGGCAAAGCCAACTACCATAGGAAAAAATGAAATTTGGGAATTCTGTCCAGAATAGAATGGTTGTCACAGCTTGAAGACTTCATCTGCCAAGCCATGACAAAAATAAAAGAACTGTCTTTGGAGAAAAGTTCATTAGCTCGACATTTCAAAACAAAACAGTATTTTTAAGTCAAACTAAAGACAAAAGAAAGTTCTGAATGTAGACTGGACTCAAATAATAAGATTTATACCACCTGCATATATTCAACAAACGCAGGACCAGAAATTCTTCCATTTAAACAGGACATAATCAATCTTCTGAAGATTCCACACTAGCCTGCTGAAAGCTCCATATTTTCTTGAATAATCATAGAATCACAGAACAGTTTGGGTTCGAAGGGACCTTAAAGCTCATCCAGTTCCAACCCCCTGCCACAGGCAGGGACACCTTCCACTAGAGCAGGTTGCTCCAAACTTCGTCCATTGAGCACTGCCAGGGATGGGGCATCATTAACATGGAAGTACAGTTTCTTCCTGGCCTTAGCAGTCCGTTACCAGTTCATGCCCTGAACAATGAGTGCTACTCCAGGATTAAAAAATAATAATGAAACTGTGGAGTGTCAAATCTAAAAGAGCAAGGAAAAGGCAAACATCTTGTGTGGTACCTGAAAAACCACAGTCAAATAAATGCAATTTCTACAAATCCGCAGGACTTAGCTGGATCACTGTAACTATAACTAAATACTGTCATGCAGAGTTACACCTAAATAAGTATTTTCTCACTGTGTTGCTCACCTAATCTTTGCAAAATGGTTGAGAAGTTCCCACAGAGTCTGTTCACAGCGAAAGGTGTCTTGTAAACGGGAGCCATCATCCAACTGCAATGCGATCCGAACCTGTGGGAAAACACACTGAATTGATCTGGAAACTGAATGAAAACTTCCTTGTCTTTACAACTTGTTTAGGTATTTCAGTGATCTGTAGAACCTGCTATCCAAAAAACCATGACTTCCTTCTAAACACTTCCTGCAAAGGGTTACACTATTAAAAATGCAGAGGTGTATTCAAATGATTACTTTAGGAGTCTGGCATTTTTACCTGACTTCCCACTGGAATGGACAGCTCCTGAGCATGGAGGAGGCAATCCTTGACTATTAACCAGCTTTCCTGGGCCCTTCTTCCCTGACACATCCTGAACTGAAACGTATTCTGAGACAGGCCAATGCAAACGTCCCATTCAGTGTTTCCATGTGTCCCTACCAACAGGGTCAGTGCATCCTCCCACTCTGTGAGAGCGAGTGACACATGGGAAAGCATGCAGGGGAGAGCAAGAGTGTGACGGGAAAAAACAGGCTCCACACACTCCAGCAATCAACTGTGATTTCCTTGGTGGAATATGTTTGTCATCTGCCTCAGCTCCTACCAGTCCTTACAGGACTGCAAATTGTCATCTGCTGGAGACAGGAGTTTTTCTACATAAAGGGAACAGTGACATCATCAACAACTAGCCAACAGAACTAAGTTGTGTCATCCCACCATTAACACAACCTCCTGGTTTCTCCTATGCTGGAGACAAGTATTACATTATTCTCAGCTAGAGCAGAGTGATGACAGCTGACATCACCATTCTATAAGAACCCAGCGCAGAAATTCAGACTACTAGTTGCATCAGTTTCTGGGCAACAGTTCAAAGCTAAGCATGTCACGAAAGTCCTATTCAGTCAATTAGAAGTCTTTTTGAAAACCCCAGGCTCTATAAATAAAAGATAATTGGCACTGGTCTATTAAGTTTACAAACACATAAACAGAAGGTTAACAACTTTAACACTAGAACTGTACTGATGGTACCCCTGTATCACCCGCCACCACATAGGAGAATTTGTTCAACTTGTCACTAAAGAACTGTCTTATGGGAATTAATGATTTTTACATGTGAAAGAAATCCATCTACTTTAAATATATCATGTTTGCTGAACAAACTCACAATTTATCCAGACCAGTGTTCTGGCTCTAGGGGTAAGACTGCTGCCAGTGACGACAGGAAAGCACACCTACTTCCATGCAAGTTACCTCAATAAAGAGACAATAACAAAAGGCACAGAACCAAATTCATCCCAACATTACTGCAGCCGGCCTGCGTGATCAAGCCCACATCTCAGCTGCCACTGTATCAGGGCATAACACCAATGCCACCAGAGTCAGCTCTCGTCAAGCTAACTGGCTGTTTTTAACTCCCTACAGTATTTGACACTCATTCACTGCGGCAGTGAATTCTTTTGGTCAATTGTTCCGTACAAAGTGTTTTCTTATACTGTCTGTAAAATCCTTCCAAGTGGAATCTCTGCTCTTAGTTTATGGGACAGCGACTCTGTTTAGATTGTACTCTTCACAAGCGTATTTACTGTATCTTCTCAGCTCCACAGAACAGCAACAAGCGCTCTGAGGGAAGCCTTGGAGTCACTTCTGTAGACTGTTCTGTTGAAATACAACTAAACCATAATAAGTTAAACTTTCATTGGCTCTTCTCCATTGTGATCTAAAGCACTGATTCCATGTTATAAACCTTCTCTTACAATGCACAATCCTTCTCACCCCTTTCACAACTTTAACTGAAAATTTTAAGCAGATGCTACCAGCTTGTGGTATTTTTAACTAAATACGTCATATGGAGCATAAACTTCTTTCTACCACAAAGTCAGAAGAAAACATTAGCACCAAAACAAAGCACATGGAGGTTTTACAGAGAAAAACATAGACATTTGTGACTCCCCATACTGCACTGTACACCCACAGTGAACTACAGCAGAGACTGAAAAACCTTTGTGTGCTACAAAGGTCACTTTTCAATGTGTGTATCAGTTTGTCTTTGTGACAGGTAAAGCAATTGCCTATGACAAAATACCACTAACACAATTTGACAGACAGACATTGAGAGAGTAGCACTAATAGACCTGAAACTTTCTCAAAAAATGAGAAACTCCACCTGAAGAAGTCTTTAAGAAGAGAGATGACTGTTAGTGACAGACAAATTTTCATTCCCAGGCCACTTAAGTAAGACCGTACACCATTTGTACCACATTCAATGTTTATACTCATTAACACCTATGCATCATTTCAAAAATCATGTCTCCAGTTGTAAGAACGACACGCGTCAAAGATTTTTAAACCTCCTAAACATGACAGTAATTCCTGTAGAACACAGCATCCGTAAGCTGTTTGCAAATTACACAAAGCAGGGACATTTGGCAACTGCTAAACACACTGCATGTCACAAAACATTCTAAAGCTGTGTGAACACACCGTGAAGAGCAGTGCTGGGAAAGAAGCAAAAGAGAATCTTGTAAGAATGTGAGATTTAGTAAAAATTCAGAGGCAGACAACAGCAACAGAAATAGAAATTAGGAAATGGAACTGAGCTAGTAACTCAGCTGCTGAGCAAAGTCATCAGTGATGTTTAACTTCCTACACGTTCATGACTACTAGTTTTTCATGTGCCCCAAAAGATCTCCCTACCCTCCACTTGCAGCTGGAACTCTATCAACATGCCAACTACAAGCAAAGACTTCCAGCTACTAAATTACCACTTTCCACCACACCTCAAACAGTCTTTGGGTGGTCTCCCACTCAAGCATTGGCCAAGTCTAACTATGCCCTTGCTCATGAGATCTGACATGACCACATTCAGCAAAAGTGATAACTGAACTAATCAAGCATACCGCGAAAACCAACGTACCATGTTTCCAATTCCCGCTCTATGAGAGACTGGCACCATCTCCAGCTTGGCATTGTTGGGCAGCCTGGCAAATCTCCACTGTAAAGAGAGATCCAACACGCTCCTCTGAAACCTAAACAAGAACAGAGCCCATGAAAACACCAGGAACCATCCTATGTAACCTTCAGATCACTTCAGGGACTGACAACAATGCAAAGTACAGGTATTGAGCAAGGTAACTCCCTGCAGGCTGACTAGGAGCCATAGAGCAGCATTCAACAATGCAGAACTGGTAACTCAGAAAACATTCCACAAAAATTATTCTGCATATCAAAAAGCTGCAGTTTGTGGAGATCACAGATAAGATACTCAAATTTATGTTTCTCCTCAGGCTTTAAGAGGGAAACAGAACTGAATAGTCAAGCCTGGTGCTCAGTGTTAAATAAAAAGGTACTTTTTTTACTGCCACTCAAATAATCTCTTGCTTATGATACCGTAAAAGTCTATGATCAAGAAACAGGGTGCGACTGGAGCCCTATCAGTCAGTGAGCTGCAGCTGCGGGTGTGGGGAGAGACACCTCTGTGGAAGTTACACAGGATCTCGGTATCTATCCAAGAGCAAAGGGAACTTAGCACGGGGAAATCGGGAGAGGTTAACTGGAACAAAATCCCTTTGCTGGAGAACAACAGCCCACGGACCTTCTCTCCCCATGACTATGAGCAAACCCCCGAGCTCGGGGCCCGCAAGCCCGGGCACCCACCCGTGGCAGCCACCGCCCGGCAGCGCGCCGGGCCACGGGCAGGCCTTCGGCACCGGCTGGGCCCCTTGCCAAGGACGCGGCGGCCGACTCGACACCGCCGGGCCCGACCCTGTCCGGGAGCGCAGCCGCGGGCCCGCGCCGGGCCTCTGCCACCGGCGGCGCTGAGCAGCCTTCAATATGGCCCGGCCAGAGCTGCCGCCGGCCCCGCTGAGAGACTCACTTGAGGCCGTACTCGCCGGGGCTGCCGCCCTGCTTCCTACAGACCTCCTCGAGGATCTGCGGAGAGAACAGAGGCGTTACGGGCCGGGCCGGCCCTGCCGCCGCCGCCCGCCGCCCCCGGGGACCCACCTGAAGCAGCACCGTGCCGGGCCCCACCCGTACTGTGACCCGCCGCCCGCTGGGGGCCAGCACCGACACCGCGGCACCCCCCCCGCCCGCCGCCGCCATCTTCCCTCCCTCCGAGGCGCCGGCCCCGCGCGGCTGGGGCGGAGCTGGGCCCCGGGCCGCCCCTGCTGCAGGCCGCGCCCCGCCCCGCCGCGGAGCCGAGCGGAGGTGAGGCGGGGGCCAGGCGGCCGCGGCGGGCGAGTCCCGCCCTGGTGGGGCCGGCCGGGGACTTCCGGGGCCTGGGCCTGGGCCTGGGCAAGGGCAAGGGTCGGGGCCGAGCCAAAGGTCGAGGGTCAGGGCTGGGGCCTGTGCCCGGGTGGCCGCGGCGGGAGGTCACGGTACTACCGGCGCTCGGAGCAGGGGCAGGGCAGCCTGGCGCAGGGTGCCCGGCACACGGGCGCCCGTGCAAAGCGTGCCCCTGGCACACGCTGTCCGCTCGGCCGAGGGAGCCACCAGTGGAGCGGGAGGAGCCGGAGCCAGGGTTGCGGCTCGCGGCGCGTTTCCTGCCGGGTTTGCGGTGTTCGGATCGGTCAAACAACTCTGAAGAAATAAAACGTTTCTTCGCTGTGCCGGGGCTTTTCCCGGCAGCGCACGGCGCGGTCCCCTCACCGAACCGGGCACGCGGCCCGTCGAGGCACTTCAGCTCTCTCAGCTCTTCACCAAGCGGTGATGGCAGCGGCCGGCTCCAGGTACCAGAGCAGTGCTCCTGGGCAAAGCACTAAAGCTACTGACAGCAGCAGCCACGTTGCAGGGAGCGCTCCCTCTGCCATGCAGGTGTCCAGGCAGTGCCGCAGTCAGGACACCGCGGGTTAAGGCCAACCACAGGACCCGGTTGCCTCCGAAGGCCATTCCTTCTGGTCAAAACAACAACCAAACAAAGCTGTTGATTTTGCATCTCGGGATTAGTGTTGCAAACTCAATCGTTCAGGCAAGGGCACTGCAGCTATAGGGAGCTAAGATTATCTTATATTTTACAGCAAGATTTCATAACCTTTCACGCTCAGCACCACCTTTTCAGTGTTGAAGGCACTCTCAGAGATTCAACTCTTTTGTTTGCTATCATAAGGAAAAAGAAAAAAAACACACCAGCCCTTAGCTTGGGTAACCACTGGAATTTATTTAGCCTAAGTTGTTACCACATGCCAAATACTTTCTCTACTTCTTCTATATTTGTCATATATGTTGAGCTTAAGTCCCCACCGCTACCCCCAGCGCCCACAAAAATGTCTGCTCTGTTTGGCTTATAAAGGAAAAATATCCTTTTAAGGGAAAGACACTTTAGTAAAAGATAACGCTTGTTTTTACCTTATCAGCAGTGTGAGAGAAGGGAGAAAAAGAGAGGATGGAAATTTTAGTGATGGAGAGACATCCCCTAGCTTATGCATGTGAATTCCTGAGTCCTCCCAACACCATAGCTACTCAGTTAAGTTGTATTAATAGTAACAAAGGGTGTCCTGGTGTATAATGTGTTCTTTAAAAATAACACCTAAACATGCCTTTACACTTCTTCTTTCCATTCTATTGGGAGGTATCATCATATTACCTACACAGCTACAGCATTCAGGATATTGGCATCCCAGGCCATGTTTGTAAATCCTAAACACATTAAAATGGTTGAAGTCGTATTTTACTTTCAGAGATGGGACGGACAAGGGGTGTATGGCCAGCTACCACAGGACAGCGCAATAACTCGTCAGTCATCTGTCAATACCCTGAAGTTGTCTGTGTGCACTTGTTTTTACTATTTTGGCTAAGCAGCTGTGGAACTTTCTGAATATAAACACAACGGCTGTATAGAGAGGTATTGCCACCATCCTCCTTTCACTTGTCAGTTCTTGGCTTATGTAGTGAAGAACTTTGTTCATACTCTGAAAGTCAGTATTGTGCAGGGAGGTCCTGACCATCCTCTCATGATTCTCTTTTCTAGGAGAGAGGCCCACATTGTAGAAGAGTTTCTTCCTCAGAACAGCTCACACCAAGGTAATCACAGCACTACCTCTGACAGCAGCTGTGAACAGCAGCACAACAGCAGACTGCCATTATGTTTTCCCCAGTATTAACTTCCAGTTTTCACCAGTCCGCATCTTGCAGACATCCCAAGTCAGAGGTGTGTCTTTACATCTAATCTGATGGATTACCCTCACATGAATTTGCCTAGCCACGTTTTGAGCCCACCTGCACTTTTGGCACCCGCAGGATCTGGGGCAGTGGATGCCACAGTCAAATTGTGTGGTACGACAGAAGTACCTAACTTTGATTTAGAATTTCTTCCTTGGTGTTCCACAGCTTTTATCAAGAAACAATCACTAATCATTCTCTGTTTCCACCTCTGTAACACAAGTCTAGAGACATGCTTCTTATCATTCTCTGCATTTTTAATTGCCTTTGCTGTAAAATATGTGAAGAAGCCTTCACATATATGAGGCCTTAAGGGCAAGACTGTTCTGAAAGTTGACACATTTTTGCCTATGAAGGGTGCAACAAATACCTATGGTGTGCAAATTCATCTTAGTCTTTAAAATAGGGTTCAGACCCAAAGCTCTGCAAGTATCTCACACAGAGCGAAGACATCTTGTCCTTCCACTCATCAATACCTTCAGAGAAGGTAAGAAGAAGCAATTATAATGGCCATGTTAACACCAGTGATTGTTCAACTGCTGAGGTGGAGCAGCCATGAGATTCTAAAAGATACATTTTGACATTTTGAGTTACATGGAGCACCCCTCGAACTGGTCTTGTTTCTGTATGGGGGTAGCTCCTATTTGATGTCTGAAGCAGACAGATGTTTTCTATTTTGCATTTGGAAGTGCCACATCCCTTAAAGAAACGTTGGTCCTGTTAAAAAGACACCAATGTAATTTGAGCTGAACATTTCCAAGTTGCGGGATTGGAGAGATTATTCTGTTTTTTAATGATATGTCATAATCAGAAAGTGGCATGGAGGTTAAGGGTCACATTTCATACCCACAGCCACTTCTAATCTCAAATATTTATCTGAAATTAGAAGCATTGCAAGAGAAAGAAGGGGGAGGTAACTACAACCTGGAGTTCATTAAAGTGCTACAAAGAAAGAGGAACTCATTAGGGAATAGTTAAAAATACCCTTAACAACTTGGTTTTCTGCCACTGTCAGGACCAAGTGATGCCTGCAAGTCTGCCAGGTGGGCAAAATGTATGCCATGCCAAGACCTTCTCAGAACCTGCATTTCATTTGTGGTTACAGTGAGCAAGCTGCAGAATGACCTTTCCCTAAAATCACCTTCCCTTCCTGGCAGCTAGTGCTTTGCATTAGATCTGTACCCCTGGCACGATGCAAGTTTGCATTGCCACAGCCATACAGAGAATCATGCATAGATTTGCTTCATGATAAAGCATAGAAACCTCTCCCCCACCCCCACTTTTTAATTTCTTTTTAATTGATAGGAATTTAACTATGAACATCTAGAAATATGTTACCACCAGTTCCAAACTATAATGCAGAACAACAGTTACTTACCGCAGTAATGACGATTCCAAAAAGATTTCCTCCCATCTGTACCAACAGTATGTGCTGCCGATTACCAGTGTCCTGGGGACGTTCAAGAGCATGGCTCCCTACCACAGCATTGCACAGCACATTGTGTTGCGCTTTTGATCAACACAAGACCCAAGAACAAGTCAGGGGAGTTCAGCTCAGCCAGGGCTGCAGAGCTGCCTACACCAGGTGTGAGAGCTGGCTACAAAGGAGAAAGGTACTCAAGGCATAAGTGCTGGCCAGAACTCAGGGCATCATCCTCTCAGCTTCTGAGAGGCAAGTCCTAGAGCTGCCTTGATCCTGACAGAACTCTAGGGAATCTCAGAACTGTCTCATTTGCTATTGTATATCAGAGTCCAATACATTTCAACATACATGAGGACATAATGGAACACCCTGCAGGATAGTTCATTTTGAAAGGCATTAAATAGTAACAGCATCTCCCTTAACATTATTCCCAACCATTAAGAATCTCTTGCTGGCCTCCTTCGAGCCTTACTCCCACCCATAAATATGCCCAATCTCCAGTGCCTGGAGCAGGAGTCCAATTCCTCCACAGCTTTCTCTGAGCTTCCTTCCATACCAAGCCCAAACCATTCAGTGTAGGGTGTTTCTTTTAAAAGATTAGAAGTTAGCAAACCTCTCCTTCTGAAGAACGAAATTCTTTGAAACCTGTGTGCACTTGGATGTTCTCTCAAGTTCAGCATTTCAAACTGTACTGGATTTAAATATCTAGAAGAGAGCAGTCTGTCATGCCATAACCTCACAAGCTGTATAATCTTTGCACTCTTTGTAACAGCCCCCTGCTCCTTTTTGAGAGGTAACACAAAAATGGTAAGAGTGCTCTGAAAGAAATCCTCCTGTTACCGGCACCAGAAGAGGTAAGGCCAAGACAGACACAATTTAAATGTCTTTTCTTCAACTCTTTGGACAAAGGCCCAAAGATCTGCAACTTTAACTTTGCCCTATGGTTTTTCAGTGGTGAATCACACTCAGTTGCCCCTACACAAACCAGCTGGTACAATGTGTTACAAGGTTCAGTAACTGCAGCCCCCCCCAGTCCATCCTGTTTTCTTGCTGCAACAAGTGAAATACAAGGTTCTGGAGTTGTTTATACCACCTGTTCCATGATCCTGAAGTTCTTTTGGGGACTTAGTGGTTCATCTGGTCAGACTTTTTGCAAACTAACCAGTTTCCAGCTACACCTCTGCTCAGGCAGCCAGGCATGGTCTCTAACTGGCAATAACTAGTGCTAGTGATGGATTGCTCGTATCTGCCAGCCAGTGAGGAAGGGATGTTTAGGCCAGTGTAGAAAAAGATAACAATGATACAGACTTGTGCTGGGACTATATTGAGTAGATGTAGTGTGTGTGTGGAGGAGCGTGTTCAGTTCAGTGGCTTTTCCTGGCTTAAAGATACTATTGGTACTATCAGCACTTAAATAAAATAAAACATTTGGAGGTAAAACTCTGCACGAGGACAGAGCTAAGATCAAGATTAAGTGAGAGTAACTGAAAGATTAAGAAAAACCTAACATGGCAAGCAACTTGCAAACCTCTGTGCTATGTAGGAAATTTAGAGCTAAGGATACACTTAATAAAGTCCAAAGGTAAAAAGTACACTTGCAGCAGCTGGTCAGCCTTAACTCCTGCTCTGCAAAATCTCTCCACTTACTGTTTTAAAATGATAATATTTTCACCTTTTCTAGTCCCAGACAGATTGCATTTCCCGGTGAAGACAGCCGGGCTCCTGCTCCTCTCTGGAGGGCTGTTGAGCGGGTGAGCTGCGCATCCTGGTATCTAAACGAAGATGGAATTATTCAGGGTGGAGCGTTTTATCTGGTTTTCCTCGGTTTTTAACACTGAGGCCTGTGACACAGACATAACTTCCCTGACATGCCAGTTCTCACAGGTGACACCCTGGAAGCTGGCACTTAACGTGGCTTTTTCTGCGGGGTTCTTCTTGCAACCACCTGGAATGTGCTAGCCCGGGAGTAAACAGGGAGAGTTGCTGGGGGGAAATCCCCGAGGGTGGCTGAGCCCCCGCGGCGCGGTCCCTGGCCAGGGGCTGCAGCCGAGGGGAGGACCCGCCGCCCCCGCGGAGGCTGCCCCCGCGACGGGAAACGCTCCCGGCCTCCCCCAAACGCGGCCGGTAGCGCCCCGCCGCCGCCCCCGTCACCTGCGGGCTTCCGGCTCCCCGCCGCGCCTTGCGGGCCGGAGCTAACCCCGCACCGACGGCGGAGGGCAGCTGGGGGGGGGGCACCTCCGCCCACGAGGAGCCGGGGAGGAGCCGCCGTCGGGGCCGCCAGAGGGGGGCATCGAGGGGGCGGCGCGGGCCAGGGGCGCTGCCGCGGGGGCTGCCACGTGCGGGTCCTCGCGCCCGCACGGCCCGACCCCCCTCCCCGGCCCCCGAGAGGCCGCCGCGCGCCTCCGCCGCCCTGCGGGCGAGGCTGGCGGGCGCCACCGGCCGCGGCCGCGGTCCCGGCGCCGGCAAGGGCGGCGATGGCGGCGCCGGAGGCGGGGGGCTTGGGGTGCGCCCCGACGGAGCGGGCCGCCGTGCCGGTGCGGCGCGGCTCAGACCCCCCACTCCCTCCGCCTCGCTCCGAGGGGGCGGAGGGCAGGGCAGGGCGGGGGCTGGCCGGCTGCTGCCCCACGCGGCGCCCGGGCTGGCGGCGCCCCCGGCGCGCTCCCCGCGC
This sequence comes from Pezoporus occidentalis, assembly GCF_034315485.1. Classification (NCBI taxonomy): domain Eukaryota; kingdom Metazoa; phylum Chordata; class Aves; order Psittaciformes; family Psittacidae; genus Pezoporus; species Pezoporus occidentalis. The sequence continues at coordinate 247,780 of NW_026914852.1, forward strand.
ACTCCGTGCCCCTCTGTCATGCTCGCCGCCTGGGAGCGGGTGGCGGGCTCCTGCGCCGGCAGCCGCGCCGCTAAGCCCGCGCCTGCGGCGCTGTCCTCGCTGCCCTCGCCGCCCGCCGCCGACCCCCGACCCCGCGGGCGGCGCGGCGGGGCGCGGCGGAGCGCGGGCGGCGCTGCCCGCCGCCGGGGGCTGGCTGCTGCTGCCGCCGCGGCGAGCGGCGGGTGGCGGCGGGCGGCGATGGGCACGGCGGCCGTGCACCTCCTGCTGCTCCTGGGGCTGCTGAACGCCGGGCCCGGCGGCGAGGGCAGGAAGGGCTGGCGGCGGAGGGGCCCGGCGGCCCGCGAGCGCGGCGAGGCGGCGGCGGCGGCTGAGAGCTTCCCGCTGGACTTCACGGCCGTGGAGGGCAACATGGACAGCTTCATGGCGCAGGTCAAGAGCCTGGCGCAGTCGCTGTACCCCTGCTCAGCCCAGGCGCTGCCGCACGACCTCCGCCTGCACCTCCTGCACAACGCCTCGGTCACCTGCAACGACGGCAGCCCGGCCGGGTGAGTCCCCGCGCGCCGCCGCCGCCCGCCGCGGCTGCCCGCGCCGCGCGCCCCGACCCCGCCGCTCCCCGCCCGGCCCCGAGGGCTGTGGCGCCACCTTGCGGCGGCGCGCGGCGCGGCGGCGACAGGTGCAGCAGCGCTCCCGGGAGGCGGCGGCGCTGGTCCCGGCGGGCGCGCGCTCCGCCCCGGTAACGGCGCCGCCGCCGCTGTGTCTGTCCGCAGCTACTACCTCAAGGAGTCCAAGGGCAGCCGGCGGTGGCTGCTGTTCCTGGAAGGTGAGCGACGGTGACCGCTGCCCTCCGTGCCCCGGCGCGGGGCCGCTGTGCCTCGGCAATTCCGGCCCCATGCGGCTGACCCCTCTCTCCCCTGCCAGGAGGGTGGTACTGCTTCAACCGGGAGAACTGCGACACCCGCTATGACACCATGCGGAGGCTCATGAGCTCCCGGGAGTGGCCCGCGACCCGTGTGGGTGAGTCTGCCCGGGGAGGCAGTGCCCGAGGAACGGCACCGACCGGGACAGCCGCGCGCGGGTCGGCATCGCCCAGCGCCCCCAGGCACCCCCGGCATCCGTGCGGGCACGCGTGTCGCTGCGCCGTGGCTGCTCCCGCCCCGTGCCACGGCTCGGACAGGCTCTCGTGCCACACAGGTGCTGCTGCACGGCTGCCCACGCGTGCTCGGTGCGACGTTAAACACGGGCACGTCCTCCCAGACCTGATGGCATCTTCAGAGCCGGGTTCGGTTTTCTGGGTTTTACAGCGACTTCGTGTTCCTCTCACTCCTATCGGAGGAGCTCGGGCCTCAGTCGGTTTGTCAGGACACAGGCACTTTCTCCCGCGCATGTTTCCTGCTGCGGGACCAGGCTTGTGAGTGTGGGAAGGAATTGGGTCTACCGTACGGGTTTCACCTGCAGCCGCCTGGTTCCGCCTTTCCCCGTTTACAGCTGTGTAAGCTCACATAACCGGCTGCAGGCATTCTCTGAAAGCGAATGTTTGGTGCATGTGTAAAGTATTTGTAGCATCTTCCATTATCAGATGTAGGGAGGAATTAGCACCCTGATGCCCATGCTCCTGGCCAGCAGGCTCCTGAGGCAGCAACGAAATGCTGAGCACTGAAATCATGAGCTGCTCTCTTCATCCTCGCTGTATATGAACACCAAAACCTCTCCCATCACACGGATCTGTACTTGCATGTACTGGCATTCACCTGCTTTGATTTGGGTTTGGGGAAAGGGCTAAATCTTAGGTGTGTGTCACTGGTTCTTTTCTGTGCTACAAGAGGCCTCTAGACCAGCTTCATACCCAGCGTGAATCAGATTCTGAAAGTCACGTCTGCCTAAGGGCAGGTTCAGAAACACCCCTCTCACTGCCCTTAACAATGTTTCAGCCTGGATGTTTGCTTTCTGTATGTTCAGAGGTGCTGCATGAAGTCACGGCCTGTCAGCAGTGCCTTTCTTTTCTCTTTGTGCCCATCTGCAGGAACCGGGATACTGTCGTCACAGCCGGAAGAGAATCCTCACTGGTGGAACGCCAACATGGTGTAAGGAGAGACAACGGAGGGCAACAGGGGGATACTTAAACAGCATCTCCTGCCTTCTAGGCTGGCAAGAATGCTACAAAGACAGATTAAGACCAACACTTGCGGGAGGAAATTGCATGTTTCCTCATTTGTTTCAGTCCAGCTCCCTAACAACCAGCGCTGGCAAAGGCTGGAGAGACTTTAGTCCAGGCTCCTTGGAGTTGTAGGGTGATCTAATGAAGAAAAACTGGGGCTAGCTTAGAGAGCCTTCTCAAATAGCTGAAGTGCCAAATACTGCTGTGAGTGGTGGGCTGAGGGCTCGAAGGGAGAAATGAGAAAGACACTAGTTTAAATACGCATCTCTTTAAGGGAGCAAGAGCAGAGGAGGGGGCTCTTATCTCTCATTCTGCAAGCTGGAGACAAAAAAGGGAAGATAAATTAATTCCTGCAAAAACCTCCAGTGGTTGCAGTCAGCATTTACACTGCTTTGAGAAGGTCTTCTCATTTTTCGTGTGAGAAACTGACACACAGAGTTTCCCTGTGGCAGGCCATCCATCGTATCAGTGGGACAGCTAAGAGCAAAGTCTCGGTCATTGTTCTGTCCACTGAGCTCAGTGCTTCAATTAGGTTGATAAAAGACACGTTATTTGTTGATTGAACTCAGTAAAACTACCAGTGTTCAGGAGAAAAGACAGCTCCGACTGTCACTTGGTGTGCCAGAAGGTAAGGTGTCTGAAGGGGAGAGAAACTTCCCTTTTTCCCTCACCAGGGCTTAATTTTCTGCCAGTCACCTGCCCCTGTCCTCCCCCCCTCCCGGGATGTCAAAGGAACATCAGTGCTCACACAACTCTCTCTTGCAGATTCATCCCTTACTGCTCAAGTGATGTTTGGAGTGGTGCCTCTTCCAAGTCTGAGAAAAGTGAGTGTTACTGATGGGCTGTTGCTGCCCCAGACGTCACACATTAAAGGATATGGCCAGACTTCTGTGAAGTTACATGAATGAATAACAGGCTTTTTCTTGCTGAAGGGCAGGAAAGGATATCAAGCCACTTCCAGATAAAACATCCTGATCTCTTTAGCTTGGGCTGTTTTGACATAGTTCAGAGCTGCTTTCAGAGATGTTGCATTGATGCAGTTTGTGAGGATTAGAGGAATAGAATTCCTTTTAGATGAATCTCCAGGTTCCAGCACACAGCAAAATAAATGGTGTAGCTGAGGAACCATGGTGCGTCGCATGCAACTTTGGCTTTGCTGACCTGAGAGGCAAGTGCAGTAAATTTAGTTTCAGACTTGTAGCAGGAGGATATTTGGCCTTTGAAAGGAGCTGTCCTGTGTCAGGCCGTGTGCAGGTTGCTTTGGGGAACAGGAACAGTTCATTTTAATACATGCAGTGCCATCGGCTGTCATTCTGATGATGATGGAACTTAGAGTCTGCTTAAAGGAGTCTTTCTGAATTAAGCTGGGCTTCCTGCAGGTGGATTGTGCTACCTCAAGCATTTCTCTGTGTTTCCCAACTGAAGCAGGATTGGTGTCTGGGTGCAGGGATGCCTATAAAACCACCAGGGGCTTAGCTCTCCTCTTGTTTGTTCATGAAGAGTTTTCTTTGGCCAGGATGAAATTAAGGTTACACAGCACTGTTGATGCTGTGAGCAAAAGGATTTGGCCCAAGCTGTGCTGTGCTGTGGCACTGAAAAGGCAGAAGGTTAACACTTCTCTTTGAGCTGGTCTGTGAGTTCTGGCCTTAAATCAGACACTGTCACTCCATGTCTGTGGTCACTAATGCTTGCACTGGGAAGCTGACTGCTGGTGAATACCATGCATACACATTTCGTCACCATAAGGGAGCTTTTTGCTCCACTGATTCTTTTAGCTGTCCTTGTGAAGCAGCTGCTCTCCAGCAGACAGGGTTGCCTCTTGGAGGTGCAGCCCATGTAGGTGTAACCTTTGTGAAACGCGGCTTGACTGGAGTGGCTTTATGAACTGGGGAGAAAGGGAGGCAGGACGTTGGAACTGAGATTCCAGGTGGTAGGAGGGTGTCTGTGTTCCTCGTGTACAGAGGAAGGCACCCAGCACCTGCCTTCTTGTTCTCTGCATGTACCGATTCCTGCGTGCTGCTGTTGGAGGGTGTGCTCGTGCTGCTCTGTAGGCTCTTCTCTTTCTTTCAGAGAAGCAGGGGGGGAGTATCCTTCGTTAGATGTACCTGAGATGGGTGGAGAAAATGGGCCTGGTTTTAGGTTGATAACCTCTTCATAAGGTTGCTAAGCATTCATGGGGAGGAAGCAAAAGTCTTAACCTGGGCAAGAAACAGTTCTGTTGACACTGAGCTATCTCTTCCAGATGAATATGCCTTCATGGGAGCACTGATCATTCAGGAGGTTATAAAGGAGCTGGTGGGAAAAGGCCTTGGCACTGCCAAAGTGTTGCTGCTAGCAGGGAGCAGGTAGGTACCTACATTTCCTGTGGTGAAGAGAGGAGATTTCCACAGCAGAAGGCTGTTAGGGGGCAGGTCTCAGCAACAAACCCCGTATCTCTTCTGTTTTCTTCTTTATATGGTAAAACCAGGGATAGGGATATAGAATATCAAGGTGAAAGATTTGCAGGAGGGAGGGAATGTTTTGTTCTTCCCTGCATCAAGTGTGCTGGCTCCTGTTGGCCCACACCATAAGATGTGTGCCGCTGGGGAATGGACTTCGCACATGTGAATGGAGCCATCAGACTTGCCTGACTGGGTGCTCTGAACCGTGCTGTGCTGCACAGAGCTATGGGCTGCTCAGCGTATGCTACATGGGTGGAATATAGAAGTTTGCGAAGGGTGAATTTGTCTCACTTCAGATTCTTTAGTTTTTGAGCAGCCAAACCTGACTGATACAAAGCACATAAATCCCCCAGAAGAATGAATAAGAACAGATCTGGTTTCTGAGGTATCACAATCGTTACTCAGCACTGGCTTTATTTCTAAGTGGTTTGAAAAGCAAAGGAATAATTTGGTGACTACCAAGTTTGCGGTACCTTGCTGTGTAGACAGATGAAGTTGTCCATAGGGTGTCACTGCTGTGAGAGGGTATATGTGCTAGGCTGTAGCTGTGTGCGCTTCATGACTGCAGTGTTAATGTTGCTGTTGCAGTGCTGGAGGGACAGGAGTGCTCCTGAATGTGGATCGAGTGGCAGAGCAGCTGGAGGAGATGGGTTATCCAGGAATTCAGGTTCGAGGCTTGGCAGACTCCGGATGGTTCTTGGATAATAAACAGTATCGCCGAACAGACTGTATTGATACTATCACATGTGCTCCAACAGAAGCCATCAGAAGAGGCATAAGGTACAATCAGATGCTCTAAAGGGCTTTTGTAAGAGGTTAGGGCATGGAGAAGATGACCTCCTTCTCTATATTCCTCCATTTTGATACTTAAAGAGTATTTATCATCTACATTGGTATTTTTTCAATGATTTTATTGGAGAAGACAATAACTTAAAATCTAGACGTGCAAAAGATTGTGTGCAATTGTGGATGCTCTAAAATGTGACTGATGGGACAGTATAGCCAAGATAGAATGGAAAGGCTATTGTTAAGATTGCACTATGGCTTTCATTCTGTTACTGCTTTGTCTTTTAGGTATTGGAATGGGATTGTTCCTGAACGCTGCAAGCTACAGTTTAAAGAGGGAGAGGAATGGAATTGCTTTTTTGGATATAAGATTTACCCTACTCTTCGATGTAAGTATGGGAGGAGAGATATCAAATGGATTCCAGGGTTTCCTCTGTATCTGCAGCTAACTTAGAGCAATCCCTTTTCCAAATCTTTTGTCTTCCCAGGTCCAGTCTTCGTTGTCCAATGGCTCTTTGATGAGGCCCAGCTTACTGTAGACAATGTTCACCTCACTGGCCAGCCTGTTCAGGAGGGGCAGTGGCTCTACATCCAGAATCTGGGTAGGGAGCTTAGAAACACCTTGAAGGATGTGACGTAAGTATTCCATTGAGGAAAATCTGGCACATTTCTTTCTAAGAGACATTTTTATCCAGCATTCTAGCAGCATTTCTCACATCTCTGCAGAGTTGAGTGTTGTGAATTTGGTGGCTTTCAGTTCATCTACAGCAATGATCTTGCCTTTTATTTCTGGGTCAGCGCGAAGTAACTTCGAGCTTCACAGCTGTCAGCTGCCCTTTGTTATCAATAGGAACATGTTTTTTTCTTTCCTGCCTCCAAGGCAAGGTCAGACTCCTTGCCACCACGCAGCCATTTACCTTGCAGGGATGTTTTGAAAATCATAAAACATCCAAAGAGTTGATGAGACAAGAGAGGAGGAACTGTTAATGTGCCTTACTTGCTTCACATGAGAGCAGGCACTCAGGAGTCCTGTTGCAGATGTACACTGTTAGGCAGGAAGCAGTCCCTTTTCTTCTGGATACTTTCCAGTCCAGACAGGGTTTATATCACAGTCATGGCTGTTCCTAAAACTCTTGCCAGGGGCAGCAAAAAATCCACCTTCTCCTGAGTCCGGAAGGTTCTCTTTAGTAGGAGTGAGTTTGTCCTTCCAAGACCTAATCCGTGTTTCCTTTCTTCCCTCAGTGCTAGCTTTGCTCCTGCCTGTTTGTCTCATGAGATCATTACACGCAAGTGAGTGCTTTTGCAGATCCCATGAGTGGGCAGCGGGGGGGATGTGCTTGTTCCCACAGCCTGATGCGGGCTCTGCCGCTGTCGTTTCAGTCACTGGACGGACATCCAGGTGAAGGGGACATCGCTCCCCCGTGCCCTGCACTGCTGGGATCGGAGCCTACACGAGAGCAACAAGAATGGGAAGGCCCCTCTGAAAGGCTGCCCAATTCATCTGATCGACAGCTGTCCATGGCCTCACTGCAACCCCTCGTGTCCCACCATCAGGGACCAGTTCACAGGGCAGGAGATGAATGTGATCCAGTTCCTCATGCACATGGGTTTTGATGTTCAGAAGATGGCACAGCAGCAGGGCCTGGAGCCCAGTAAACTTCTGGGGATGCTCAGCAGTGGTAACTAGGAAGGGCTCTGCAGAGGGGCGGAGATTAGATCAGGAGGAGACTGAGCCCTTCTCCCACACTTCCTAATTTTCCCTATGCTCATGCAGGCAGCCGCACGCTCACACCCATGCATGCTCAGACTTGTACACACCAGTACCAGTGCTCCCACACTCTTGCACACTTAGGATGTGTCCAGCAAAAAAAAAAAAAAAAAAAAAAAGGCAATTTCTTGCTTACACCATTTGACCAGAACGTGTTACCTCCAAACTCCAGGGCTCAGCTTCGCCCATTCACATCCTTTTCCTGTGTTACACAAGGCAATCTGATACAGGGAGTAGCAAAGCCATAAATAGCAGCAATGAGAATCTTCCCCAGGTCTAGGACTTCTTCCCTTGCCATGAATTTTACATCATAGACTTGATACAAGTGGTGAACAAAGCAAGCACTGGATTTCTTGTGTCCAACTAGGAGTGAAGGAACGATAACCTGACTGCCTGGAGGTCAGCATCTCGCGGTGCGTCATCACGTACAAGCCCAGGACACGTGCTAGGGATGGACACTCTTGTACTCAATTTACTTTCATATTATTTTATAAAATGACTTTTTTATTACTTTTTTTAAACTAAGCAAGAAATATAAATGATATTGTTTTGTAACATATTTTTTTTAAATAACGAAGAAACCTCTTGCTACTTGGGCAATGTGGACATATTTATTTTAATATGTAAAACGCTATTTATAAGGGCTGACCAGAGAACCGTACATACGTCTTTGTAAAGTTGTATATGCTGCTCGTTTGGATGGGTCACTTGTATGTGGGAGAGGGCTGAGGGTGGTGTTGGTCTTCTGTATTAATTAGACGTCTGTGTTCCCCTTGCAGTATGCTTTGTCATTGTTTCTCCTATGAAGAGGTTGTAATATGGGGTCTAAGTACAGAGATTTTCACCCAGCATCTGATGTTTGCATACTTGCACACCACTTTCAGCTTGACTGATTTGGCAGGTATTCCAGGGCATTGCATTTGAAGATGCAGGGACATTTGGTTTTGCAGCAAAGGCCTCTGTTCTACTGAGAGCCATGTCTGATGAGCCTGTCTGGCCTGTCTTAAAATGGGGAGCATTTGGAACATAAAAGGCAGAGAACACAAGGCAAGCACCAACATATTTCTATTATTTTAGTCATTTGTGAACACACCCACCTCAGAACACAGAGAATCCCCTTTGATGGTAATGGGAGGAGAACAAGGGAGGGATCAAGAATGTGTGTTGGGGCTGGAAAGAGGAGAGACCGTTCCTCAGGGGAAAAGCACACGGGCAGAAGCAAGAAAGCAGAAAAGCTCCGTCCTGCAGCACGCTGCAGCTGGTACAGACAAACCTGCGCAAGCAGCATCGGTTGCATCCCTTCTGCAGGAGTTCCTGACACCAATGTGGTGTTGGCTGCACCCGTGTGTGGCCGCAGGAAACCGGGGCCCAGTTTTACAAGGCACGTCACGCACTGCCGAGATGGGTCCTGCCAGGTTGCAGGGCTGAAAGGGTGTCCTGAACCTGGACAAAGGGGCGGTGCTGTTTGTGAGGTCCCTTGGCTCAGGCGAGTGAACCCCAAAAGGAACAAAACTGCAGCCATTCAGGTACTTCTCACGGACTCCAGCAAACCCTTGGGCAGCGCCGCGTGGGCGATCGCCCGTCCTCCTGAGCAAGGGGGGTTACGACACATCAGGTAAAAGTAGCTAAAGAGAAATGGTGCTCCCAGCTGAACTGAAACCCAGGGAAGCTGCCAGGACGGACATGTGGGAAGTGGGATTCCTCTGAGAGCTGGAGCCACACAGAGCCAAGTGCCGGTGCTTGAGCACCGGCCAGGATTTCAGCTGGCACCGGTTTGTCAGTTGGGAGCACCAAGAGAAGCTGCTGTGAGCACCAGTTGTTTGCAGGATGATGCACCCCCAAATACAGCGCCTGCCCTGCGCTGCGTCCAGTGATGTATTCCTGCTAGGGAACAGTAAAGTAGCAATACTGGTGCTGCAGCTGGGAATGCTTTCTGCAGAGCCAGTCACCTGTGTACCCAACACGTTAACTCAAGACTTCATTTCTAAAAGGCAAAGACTTTTTGGAGGAGGATTTTTCCTTGCAAGCGCAGCTCCTCTGTGGCATGGGACATTCCACAGCACAGATGGTAACAACTGCTGCTAGAACGAAGGATTAACATCACAGAGAGTCGGGAAGGACAAGACCTGAGGGTGAGAGCCCATTCACCTGGAGCTCCTGGGCTCCCTCGCTGCATTTCCTGCTTGTTGTGATGTTAATTGTGCAGCTTCCACCCGAAATGAATGCAGGTTTTCTACGTTTAGCACCAGAGGTCTTTTAAGGAAGATGGGAGGGGTTTTCATGGAAGAGACACTGAGGTTACAGGGTGGTGAGCAGGCTGAGGTTCACAAAATCTGTGCTGTTCTCACACAAGTCTTTCTGTAAAGTTATCCCTGGCCTGCGTGTGAGCTGCTGGAGTGCCGCAGTCACTGCTTTTCACCACGAGCAATCCCGGAACCTGTGTCTGTCTCCATTTGGCTCTTAAACCGCAGCTGGATCACAAGTGATGCTGCAAAGCAGCGATTCCAGCTTAAATAGCTCCTGTCCAACCCCCCGGTCTTGGCTGCTCTGTCAATGCCACTGCTGTGCGGGACCAACCGTGTGCACCTGCAGCACGAGTCAGACCCGTGGCGACTCCCGGTTCAAAGCAACCCCTGCCAGGCTCAGGTTTCCGGTTCTGTTTGTAAATCCGAGGCCAGTGCCCTGTGCCGGCAAGGCCGAGCAAGAGCCTGGGAGGAGGGTGGGAACAAGCAGCTGGACACCGGACGTGCGGCATCACCTCCCAGGCCCCTTCTGCCCAAGCAGAGACTGGCGCTGCTGCAGTCACGGTCCGTGGGCTGGTGCTGAGCGCAGGCACCCTCCCCGGGGAGCTGGCAGCTTCCAGCTCTCTGAGTCCCAGGCACAGCTCGGTGAAGGGTCCTGGGAGAAGAGGGAGCGTCCTTCCCGCAGGCAAAGCCAGGCTGCCCCAGAACTGCAGCGAAGGGCACGAATTAGAGCAGAGCCTCTTTTGTCAGCTCCTCTTTACAGTATCTAGCACTGCGTGTGGCGATGTCACATCGTCACGTTAACATACAAGCATGGAAGACATTAAGCCATTATTACCGTTACCAAGCACAAGGGTCAATTATAATTCCTAGCCAGGAAGTTAGGGCTGGAAGCAGCACAGCTGATGAGCATCTCGAATCATTCAGAACGGGTTTAAGGCTCTGGGCCTGGCCTGGCCATCCTGATCTCCCCACCAGTGCAGAGCTCTGGGGATGACCCCGCTTCCCCCCAGGGACCAGCACAGGGGGAGCCAGGCTGCAGGTGTGGAGGCAGTGACGCTGCCACCAGGCAAGTGAGGAATTTTGTACTGTGCTGTGGTTTTCATTTTCCCCATTTGGAGACTGCAAAAGGAATTTTCTTTGGAGCTTTCAGAGTTAGAATTAAGAGGCTTTTGGGTAAAGATCAAGTCTGGGAAAATGTGTACCAAAATCAGCTGCCTGGGAATGATTTGATGCATGAGGAGGGAGGGTTTGACACTGTGCATTGAAACCTGTGCTCCAAACCTGAGCTCACAACATCAAAGCAAGTCTATTGTTTTGGCTTGGGTTTTTTGTTTGGTTGTTTTGTTGGTTGTTTATAACTGTCTTTAGTTTTGGCACTCAGAGATACAGGAAGAACTGGTTCCCATGTAAGTAAAACAGACAGGGAAGTGCTTGAGGAGCCCGTGAGGATAGGTGCTCAGAACCTCCTCAGCACCATGCCCTTGCTAATGCTCAGAGCACAGCAGTGCCTTTCACAGCAGGTAAACCTATCAATGCTCCAGATCAAATGGACCAAAGTGAGTCAGCTTTTATTGTAGCTTCTGGCTGAAATCCTTTCACAGGGCTTGTGGTGCTGCCGGGCTCGAGTCCCCGCTCAGGGGCTGCAGCACCGAGCTCCTGCTTCTGCAGGATCACGTCCCCCTTCCCCAGGGAGCCTCCACGGTGTGGAGCAGCGGCGTTCTGGTGACCCCGGCTTGCGGAGGAATCACAGCAGGATAATTACAAGCCCCTGACGGAGCTCACAGCTTCGGTGTTAACTAACACCCGCTCGCCGTGGCTGAAGGGGGCAGGACTCATTCCAGAACTATTAATATAGCCCCTATTTATACTCGCGGGTCCCTGCAAGCAGCACAGCAGAGCTACAGCTGCAGAGCTAAAATGGAATCAATGTCAGCCCCCAAGGAGAAAGTGATTCTCTCGGCCATCGTGAGGGGAAGGAGACGGTGAAAGGACAGAACAAGGCCGGTTTCAGACCTGAGAGCGGGGGTGAGCTGCTCGCGGCACCCCGAGATCCCAGCTGGTGGCAGAGTCAGCCAGAAACCTCCCTTCAGCCAGCAAGTCTGTGCTGAGGCTGCCAGGAACGCAGCAGAAACGCTGCCCAGCGTCAGCACAGCACCCACAGTGCCGGTGGAGACAAGGCGGGGACTGGAGCTGCTGCTGCACTGATCCAGTACCTGGTGTGACTCAGGACAAAAGAGCAGAAGCCTAAAAAGAGGTTTAGGGAGGGCTTTGGGAGCACCGTCTGCTGGGCTGGAAACACGATGGAGAGCACAGGAGGGCCCTATCTGAACACTGCTGCAGTGACATCCCCTGTGGGAATAGCTCGCTTGCTGCAGATGATGTTTGGATGCACCACATTCAGCCTGGTAGCCCACCAGGGCGGCTTCAGTGCCGCGTATGGCACTTTCTGCATGTTTGTCTGGACCTTCTGTTTTGCCGTCACCGTCTTCATCATCACCTGTGAATTCACGCACCTCCACAGCTGCCTCAGCATCTCCTGGGGAAACTTCACTGCCGCTTTCGCCATGCTCGCCACACTCATGTCCGTCACGGCTGCGGTGATCTACCCGCTCTACTTCGTCCAGCTTGACTGTTACCCCATCAGCTGTGAGGTGAGAGACTTCCGCATCGCCGCCAGCGTCTTCGCAGCCCTCCTGTTCCTTGTGTATGCTGCCGAGGTGTTCTTAACCCGGGCGAAACCGGGGCAAGTCACCAGCTACATGGCCACGGTCTCCGGGCTCCTGAAAATTGTGCAGGCCTTCGTGGCCTGCATCATCTTCGGGGCGCTGGTGAACGACAGCCAGTATGGCAAGTACGTGGCGACGCAGTGGTGTGTGGCCGTCTACAGCTTCTGCTTCGTGGTGACAGTGGTGGTCGTGGCCTTCAGTGTTACAGGTAAGACCACCTTGCTGTGGTTCCCCTTCGAGCGCTCTGTGGTCATCTACACCCTGGGGGCCGTGCTGCTGTACGTGAGCGCAGCCGTCATCTGGCCCGTGTTCTGCTTCGACAGCAAGTACGGCTCCGCGCAGCGCCCCGGCTCCTGCGCCAAGGGCCGGTGCCCATGGGACAGCCAGCTGGTCGTCGCCATCTTCACCTACGTGAACCTGCTGCTCTACGTCGTGGACCTGGCGTACTCGCAGCGCATCCGCTTTGTCCCGCACCTCTGAAGCGCGGGGCTGGTGCTGGGAGCAGCAGCAGCCGGGGGTGGGCAGGAGGTGGGGTGCGGGAGGAGGCGCTGATCAGGCCCAGGCACAGGAGCCACCGACTGAACTTCGGGGTCAGGACTGAGCTGGCTAGCAAATGAATGACCTGTCACGGGTGGGCTGGGGAAAGCCCATCTCCCATCACCCAGCGTCTGCCCAGCACCTGGTGCCACAGCAAGGAACGGCCTTTTGTCTCCAGGCAGCAGAACTGCTTCCTGCAGCAGCAGCGGGTCTGCAGGCTGCTGCATCCCAGAGCCAAATATTAGGAAAGGCACCAAGGATTTTGAAACTGTTACCAGCACTTAACCGTAATCAAGTGACTGTCCAGGAAGTGGGAAAGTTAAAAGTTGCACCAAGGAACACCAGTTCTGGACATGAAAAACAATCCCTCAGAGTTTGGGTTAGCCTGGGCTGTGTGGTGAGACATGAAATGATTGCGAGTTTGGGAAATTCCAGTCAGGATGTTTCTGAGAACATCGTAGCTGTAATAGTGTTGTGAAGATTGCCAGTCCTTTCCTTTCCTCTGCTCTCCTCTGCTGTTTAGCACAGAAAAGGAACATCTTCAAGCATGCACCTTGGGGGGGGGGTTGGAAACATGGGATATTCCTATTTGGCAAACACTGAGTCATTAGAGAGATGAATGTTTGTGAAATTCGGGCTCTGCTGCCAAGAAATGGCACAGAACAGAGCCAGGCTGCACAGTGTCCATGTGTACATTGCATCCCCGCCCGAGGGTGGCACCGGGGGTACCTTGGCGCGTGCTCCCTCTGCTCAGCCGCCACCGTCCCTTTATCCCCATGGCACAATCACGATTTCTTTTCTGGAAGCTTAAAGGCGAATTATGGGGGTGAGCGGGGAGAGGTGAATGGATCTCACAGTGCTGCAGGAAGAGCAAACCGGGGGGGCCTGGCTGGGAAGGGAGAGAACCTGGATACAGCAGGAGCAAGCGGGGTTGCTCCTGGGCTGATGGGGCGCTGGGGCTCCTCAGCTCCTCGTGTTACCAACGAGCTGCGTTTCTCCAACCCACCCCTGACAGAACACGGTTCTAAGCCCCACAATGCACAGCACAGACCTTGAACTTCATTTCTGACCCGGAGAGAACCAGAGTGGCCCCAGTTCCTGCACAGGCCTGGTTCAAGTCTCATGGAGCTGCGTGTCAGAGCAAGGCTTAGTTCTTAACGAAGCTAAAATAAAGCTGGATGGCAGATGGGTACCACACCTCCCGAGATCCGTGTGCGTCATCCTGCTCTCACACAGCTTTTCTTCCACCAGTAGTGCCCCTTCTACTCCCTGCTGAAACCACAGCTCAGTTCATTTTGCTGTATGGAGATTGAATGCAACCCCAGGAGTATCCAAACAAGACAGGCGAGGGCTCTGGCTCTGCTGTCTGTAGCAGTCACTCAGGAAGAAGGAAGGCAGCTTCCCTCGCACCAGTGCTCTGCATGGGGCTTGACAAGCAAAGGAAAAAATTGCTTGGACAGGTTGTGCTGGGTAATTCTGCCCCCAGTAAGAACCAGCCTGGAGCAGTGGGAATTACGATCCCCTGAAAAGGGTCAAGAATCAGTATCTAGAACGAAGGGAACGCACTGAACGCCCTTCCAAGGGAGTTTTTCTCTTCTGTGATCCCCATTAAGGGCAGGAAGTCTGGAACATAATGGTCCAACAAGAGGCTAGCCAGCTTGTTCTAGGGCAAGACACAAGACTATGTACTACAGATGCGCAAAAGCAAATGGGGGGTTGTACAATTAGGAAATGATCGCTTGGGAAAATGAATCCATCTGTACAGGAGGAGGCAGTGCACAAAGAGCCACTGCCCGCACCAGGAGCCTGGAGCAGTTACCATGTAGTCGGTTGAAACCACTTATTTGTTATTACTACAGAGTGCTTGGGAGCAGGCAGGTGATCGCGGCTCCTGCGGCACTGCCAGTCCTTGGGGCAGCAGAGCCTGCGTGGAGCTCCTCAGCTGGCAACATCTTTTCCAGCTGTGGATTCACTTGCTTTTTGTTGTGAAGATTCTGCACCAAGTAGGAAGGACCAGCAGGAATACGGCAGAATCTACTACTGACACAGGTTGATGCAAATTCCACAGTGCCGAGGATGTAAAGGTCCAAGAGAAACAGGGAAGTGGGGAATGGTGGGGGTAAAATTCACTGTCTTCACAGTAAGGAGGAAATAGAATTTAACATGGAAATCATGATACCACTGACTGGAGGAGTGGAAAGACAAGTCATTGCCAAGAACAGTGTGTTCAGATTTAGCTTTCTCATCTGCCAGCCAAAGGCTGAGCAAAAAATGTTAGCATGGTCAAAATGGCAAAAAAAAAAATAATTGTGTGGACAGCAATCCACTCTCTTAGGAGAAAAAAACTACCAAAAAAAATCAAAACCTCATGCTCCAGTGGTTAAAACACTCACTAACCATTGGAAACTATGAGATTACCCAACCCAGGACAGACACAGCCACTATCTGCTTAATGTGATTTTCACAATCAACTTTGTCACGATTCAGTTCATTTAAAAACCCTTTATTTTCAGAGCTTCTCTTCCCCTTTAACAACTCCTGACCAGGTAAGCGGCCACACAAGGGGCTCCACAGACACCCATCCCCTCGCCTGGTTTGTAAGCTAATGTCAGATGTACGTGCACTCATTTGGGATTACGGACTTGGGTCTGCATCCGATCCAGATGAGTCCTAGAGCATCGCAACCTGAAACAGAGATTATATAACATAAACCTGACTCTTTCCTGGGTTCTGGGTTGGTTTTTTCCCCCTTGTTTTCATGTGGACTGGGACTCAAGTGTCCCCAGAACACCGCGTCCAGTGACGCTCATCCACAGGAGCTGCGCCGAGATTTTGTTCTGTCAATGAAGGAGCAACAAAGCTAAAGGAGAGCAAAGCCCCAGCCGAAGCAGCGCCGCCAGGTCACAGCCGGGGCGAGCAGCGCTGCCGGGTGCCCGGCTCTGGCAGAGGCTGTGCCGAGACGACCGGGTCCCCTCAGCCGGGCCCTGAGAGCGGGCGCAGCACTGCCGCGGTGCGTGAGCCCGGTCACCGGGAAACCGCTTCCCTCGGAACATCCGCGGGCAGCGGGACCGATGCTGCAGAGCAGGAACTGCGGCAGCGCTCCAGGGCCGCTTTACCGGGGAGTCGGGGAGCACCCGCCGGGCACCCGCACCGGGCGGCCGCGCAGGCGGGACACCGAGAGCCGCCCGTGCACCCGCCTGGCCCGGTGAGGAACGGGAGAGACCGCGCTCACCGCGCGGGGCCGGAGCATCCCAGGAATGTCCGGGGCGGCGGCTGGGGAGGGGCCGGGCCCGCCCCGCGCTGGCGCCACGCCGGAGGCGGAGGGAGGCGGCCCCCGCCGCTCGCAGCCCGCGGCACCGCCCTGCTGGGACCCCCCCGGCACGGCCCTCACGGCGGCGGCCCGGGGCCAGCGGCGGCGCCCGAAGCTTCCAGAAGGGCGGGCGCCACCGGCCGGCGGCTGCTGCGGGCGGACAGCGCCCCCTGACGGCGCGGCTCGGCGGAGGGCCCCGCGCGGCCCCCGTAGGCCTTGAATGATGCAACAGCCCGCGCCGGTTGCGCCAATTGCTGGCGAGGGCCGCGCCGGAGGTCCCGCCCCTCGCCCGTGAGTGGCGGAGGGGTGGCGCGGCCCCGCCCCGCCGCCCGCCGATTCGCTTCGCCTCCAGGCCCCGCCCATCAGCCTCCCGGCCTGCGCGGCCACGTGTGCGGCGGCGGGGCCCGGCTCCCGCAGCGCTGCCATGAGCGTCGGCTTCATCGGCGCGGGGCAGCTCGCGCTCGCCCTGGCCAGGGGCTTCACGGCGGCAGGTGCGCGCGGGGCGGGGCGGGGAGGGCCGGGAGCGCGCACGGCGCTGGGGCTGACGCGGTGCCGTTCGCAGGGGTCCTGGCCGCGCACAAGATCACGGCGAGCTCCCCGGACACGGACCTGCCCACCGTGAGCGGGCTGCGGGTGAGTGGGGCCCGGCGGCGGGCGCTGTGTGTGCCTTCTCCGGAGGGGCCCCCGGTGACAGCGGCCCCGTTTCTCCCGAACCGCTGCAGAAAATGGGCGTGAACTTCACGGTGAGCAACAAGGACACGGTGAAGAACAGCGATGTCCTCTTCCTGGCCGTGAAGCCCCCCATCATCCCCTTCATCCTGGAGGAAGTGGGCCCCGATATCGAGGCGCATCACATCGTGGTCTCCTGCGCGGCCGGGGTCACCATCAGCTCCATCGAGAAGGTGAGCGGGCATGGGGAGGGCCGGGGTACCCCGACAGGAGCCACAGCAGACACCCGGTGCTCAGGAACTGACCTTGCACTGGTCCCGCTCCTCCGGCCCCCAGGAGTGTGTGCAAAGGACGGGAGATGCTCGTGCTTCCCAGGGCTAAACTGGTGCTGCAGCCAGGTGATTGTTTTGGGTCCCCACCAGAAGAAGCTGTAGGAGCTTTGTGCCAGCTCCTCTGTCACACGAGGTATATCAGGTCTTTCCCTCAGCAGAGGTGGGTCATGGCTGTGGCTTAAAGCAGGGGATTTGGGATACAGGAGTGTCTCTTTTCTCTTTGCTTGTGGCGTTCTTGCCAGGGGAGAGTCCCTCCCTAGATAGCTTCTTTGGTGTGCCAAATATGCACTGAACCTCATTTTTCTCCTTTCTTTTCTTTCCTTCTTTCTTTCTGTCTCTAATGATTTTCTGTCCTAAGAAACTCTCTACCTTCTGCCCCACACCAAAAGTGATCAGGTGCATGACCAACACCCCTGTCATTGTCCGGGAAGGCGCTACAGTCTATGCCACTGGGACTCACGCAGATGTGGAGGATGGGAAGCTCTTGGAACAGCTGATGGCCAGCGTAGGCTTCTGCACCGAGGTGGAAGAGGACCTGATTGATGCTGTAACAGGGCTCAGTGGCAGTGGCCCTGCTTATGTATGTGCTCCTTCCTCAACTTGGGGTAGGCCTGGGCATAGCAGTGGGCTTTGCATGCAGGGAAGGTCCATGCAGCTTCAGTTTGTCATTCCTTGTTTTCCTCATTGCTCATGTTAGCGATGAGACGTAATCCAGGTGTCCAGTTTATAACCAGCTCGGGTCAACAACAGAAGTCTGTTACCAGTTGGATAAGTCTGAAGTCCACAGCCAGTGTGCAGTGTCCATGTTGCAAAACATGGACCTGCAGTTAGTATGACACAGGAGCTGAATGTCTCCCATTCCACCCACTCCAGAGTGGGAAGCAGCGGGAGGGAGGCTTGGCATGGCAGCCAGTGAAGGGGAGGCAGTGAAGACAGTGAAGTCTGTAAGCGACAGCAGTCGTAGTGTGATCCTGGAGCCCTGGATTCTCTCCTCCCTGAGACGCTCTTGAAGTGGAGACGTTCACTCACCTTCTTCCTCTGTCTGGTCTCAGGCGTTCACTGCCCTGGATGCGCTGGCAGATGGGGGAGTGAAAATGGGTCTTCCTCGCAGGCTGGCTGTTCGGCTTGGAGCACAGGCTTTGCTGGTCAGTATTCCCTCTCCAGAACATGTTTGATTCTGTGCAGAGCGTTGTGCGCATCATGGGTTTGAAGTGGTTTCAGTCCTCTTACCGAATCTACTGTGAGCCCCAGATTTGGTTTGCCTGCACACAGGTTCCCGGTGAGGGGACATCGGAAGGGTCTGCAGCACCCTGCTGGTGTGTGGTATTGTGGGAGCTGGGGCTTGGGGAACCCTGACTTGTCTGCAGGCTTTTCAGCTCTGAAAAGTGTTTCGGCAGCCTGCTAATGGCTGTCAGGGGAGCTCCGTTTGCCCCTGTGAGTGTTGGGTGCTGCTCTCCACAGTGGTGAGCAGGAGTGTTTGATGGTGGGTTTCTCGATCAGCTCTGGCAGCCGTTTTCTCTTCCTCGCCTCAGGGTGCTGCCAAGATGCTGTTGGAATCTGAGCAGCATCCCGGGCAGCTAAAGGACAACGTCTGCTCCCCCGGGGGAGCCACCATCCACGCCCTGCACTTCCTGGAGAGCGGTGGCTTCCGCTCACTCCTAATCAATGCTGTGGAGGCTTCCTGCATCCGGACAAGGTCAGCACCAGGGAGGTCCTACAGGGCCTCCTACAGAGAGCCTTGCCCTGCACGCTCCCCATCTCTTCCTCTTGCTATGTCTTAACTCTCCCACCACCCCATTGCAGGGAGCTGCAGCATTTGGCAGACCAAGAGAAGATCTCCCCAGCAGCCATAAAGAAGACTTTGCTGGATAAGGTGAAGCTGGAGTCTCCTTCTGTGTCACTGGCATCTGCCAGCAAAGTCAGTCTGTTCAACAATAAGCACCCCGGCAGCAAGAAGAACTGAACAGGCTGCTGTAGTCTGGCTGTGCTGAATATCAGTCTCCTCTGTGCCCTTTCTTTTTGTCTAAGGGGAACGCTCGCTCTGAATGCTGGTGTCCGCCATGCCTGGCTCTTGGCAGCTGTGGGATGGTGCAGTGCTGTAGAAGAGGGTCTTTAACTTGTAGTGGGGTTGGTGCAAACTGTCCCTGGCATTGCTGATCTCTGTTGGGCAGGGGTGATGCCATCTTCAGAGCTTCGTCAAGAGCATCGTTTATTCAGAAGCCTTGGGTACTTCTCGGGCAGTGTTCGAGTTGTCCCATGCAGAGATGGCTTCTAATTGGATTTTTAAAGAGGTTTCAGAATGTCTTTCGGTTTCCAAGACCCTATCTTGCATCTGCTGTCCGAGCCTGTGTCTTCTTACTGTCTTTATTAGCTAGAGCAGATGCCATGAAGATGCAGTGCTGTGCACTATGTTGGAGGCTGCACGCTAAAGCGCCTCTCGGAAGGGACCAAAGTGCCTCTGCCCCATCTTCCATCTGCCTTGACTTTGAGACAGATGGTGTGAACCTCTGGACACACTCTTTCTCTCTGGCACTGCTCCTTCTCTCTGTTCTGGTGTGGGGAACCGTGAGCTGCTCTCACTGTCCCTACTTTGCTACTAGCATTGCTTGGGTGGTTGGGCAGGGGAGGGGTAGTGAGGGCTCCCTTTTCACTTGGTTGCTGAAACTTCTTCATGCAGGTGATGCAGGAAAAGCATTTTGGTATGGATGCAGAGGCTGCCAAAGGTGCTGGTAATGCTAAAGCAGTTTTAGTGCTAGGCTCTGAGCTGGTAGCAAGAGTTTGACCCTGTAGGCATGACAGATGGTTGCTCCTCTTCCCTCTAAACATAATAAACTGCTGCTCCAACAGAGCTCTGGCTAACCCCAGCTGTTTGGACTGGGTGTATCTCTTGCCTCTGGCAGTGCCCACTGGGTCCTTGCTGCCTGAGGGAGTGTGCCCAAGGTGTGCTGCCAACCTGACTGCAGATGGTTTGTCCGGGGCGGGCAGGGGAGCACATCAGCCCACTGCTCGTCACCAGTGCTTCCCGAGTAACAGCCCAACAGCTGTTCTGGGGCCCTGTGCTCACAGTTTTCAGGGCTTCAAGAGAAGGGAAGGAGGAAGGGCTGAGTATCCCAACTGCTGAGGCTTTCTAGAGGTGCCACTGCACAAAGATTCCATGGAGGCAAGTGAGTGCTGCATGTTCCTCCATTCCCATCTCAGGAGCTGAAAATGAAGAGGAATAATGAAGAAGGATTCCATTTGGCTGATCTGATAAAGTGTGATGCAGAATAAAAGGTGGGATGGCCACCCCTCTGTAGAGAGGCTTCTGGGCTGCCCTTGTGTACCCCCAGTGAGGCAGAGCTATAGATGAGCTTCCTAGATGCTGTAGAGCCACGACTGAGCTGGTCAGCAGCAGGGGACACCAGCCTGTCAAGGTCCAGGAAGGAGCCCTCAGGGCTCGAGCTCACAAGCCCCGAGCACAGCAGGGAACAGCGGTGCCGCTCTGAATGACCGGGGCCGGGCCTATTGATGTGGCCTTAACTCCCAGTTTCATTGCTGATGTTCCACTTGCCCTTCACTGCTGCACTCATCTTGCCAGCGCTGCTTTGTTCTAGCACAGCAGTTAGTTCAGCTGGCAGCAGTATTCCTGCGTTATGGACCCACCGTGACGGGAGCAGAGCTGGGACCACCCTGAGCAGCGGGTCCTGACCCCGGGGAGTAGGAGCCAGCCCCGGTGTTGGCGCTTGGCCCGGAGCAGGGGGCTGCTGCAAAGCACGCTGCTTGGTCAGTGCCTCCGCTGGGGCCCGCCTGCTGCTCCGGCAGGTTCAGCAGCTCCAGGATGCTGCGGGTGCAGCCGAGGAGCCGGTTTCGCCGCGGAAGGCCGGAGGCTGCACCAGAGAGGCCGGGAGGTCCACCGGGGCCTTGGCGGGGGGAGCCGGCACCGGTCAGGCCATGGAAGCGCCGCCGGTCACCGCCGCCGCCGCCCCTTTAAGGCGCGGCCCCCTTAAGGCCCGGGGCGGTTGCGTCGGGCGCTTCATGAATGGAGCCACGTGACCCAAATATCACGTGACGCGTCCGTGAGCGGCGGCAGCGGCGGCTCGCGGCGTCCCGGTCCCTCCCAGCGCGGCCTCCCCGCCCGGCCCGGCCCCGGCGGCCCCGTGAGGAGGTGAGACCGGAGGGCGCGGCTCGGGCGGCGGGCGCGGCCCTCGCACCGGGTGGGGGGGGCGGGCCGGTCTCCGGGGGCGGGCCGGGGCGGGGCTGGCGCGGCGGGCCCGGGATGGCGGCCGGGCCGCCGCCGGTTGGCGGGTGTACCGCGGGGCCGTGGCCGCTGACTCACGGCGGGGTTCCGGGGCCGTGACCGCCCGGCGCTGCCCGCCCCTGTCCGCTGCCCCGCCCCGCGGCCGAGCAACAGGTGCGTGGGGCCGACTGCGAGCACCTCGGGCGCGTCCCGCCCCGCCCTTCCCGGTCCTGTGCACTCTGCGGCCCGGCGGCCCGGGCCCGCCTCTCCCGCGCCCGCTGCTCCTCCGGCCTCTCAGCTCCCCCGCTCCGGGCGGCGGCTCGCGGCGGGTCCCGGGCGGGGCTTCCTCAGTGACCGGCTTCCTCCCCCGGCCGCGCCGCCGGCTTCCCTCTCGTTGGGTGCCCCTCTGGGAGGTGGGCAGGCAAAGGAGGGTCTGGAGAGGGGGGCGAGTCACGGAGGTGTCGAGCTCCTTTCCCTGCGCAGGGGCTTGGTCACAGGACATGCTCCATCACTCCAGCACCCATCACGGTGTAGCTGATGCCGCCTAGGAGAGGGCTGGTGGCTGAGGTGATGCGGTTCCGAGGTTCTGGCCCGCATCCTGGAGGGGCCTGTGCCTCGTGCCCTGCCAGAGGCTACGGTGGGTGCAGGGAACGGGCTGGGGCTGTGGGTCTGCTCGGTACAGCCTCCTTGGAGCTGAGCAGATCCCCTGTGTGGTGGGAAGCAAAGCCCCTTTGGTGGGACTGCGGAACAGGCTGTGGCGCCAGACTGACACAGAGCGTCAGTGTGCGCTGGGGGTCTTGCTCTCCAGAACTGGGGATGTCTCTGACCACGGTATGTGATGTTTGAGCTGTGAGGTTAGAGGAAGGCACTGCCAAAGGCTGGAAGGGCTCTCCGGGAGCCAGCTCTTCCCTTTATCTGTGTAAGTGGCTAAATCCGGCTGGGTGGGCAGATGCCTTTATGGAAGATGGGCTGTCCAAATGGCCTGGGTCGGATGTGAGCTCACCAGAGACTCCTGGGGGGGGTGCACGGCGCAGGCCCAGCCCTGGCTTTGTGTGTAACTGGGGGAGTCACCCAACGCGCCTGGGTTACCGGGGGAGCTGCGGGAGCTCCCGTGCGTAAACGGAGCCGGAAACGCACCGGGAGAGCCGCGGCGCGGCAGCCCCGGGCACACCGCGCTGCGGGGCCGCTCGGGGCGCGCCCCTGCCCGGGTCCCCGCGGCGGGGCCTCCCTCCCGCCAGCGCCGTGCGGCGGAGCGGGTGAC
Organism: Pezoporus occidentalis; assembly: GCF_034315485.1. NCBI lineage: Eukaryota > Metazoa > Chordata > Aves > Psittaciformes > Psittacidae > Pezoporus > Pezoporus occidentalis. The sequence goes on from NW_026914852.1 coordinate 270,227, forward strand.
GTCAGCGTGTTTACACGGGGCTCGTGGCGGGGCGCTGACGCCGGGAACGTGGGGAACGGCGCTGGCTCATGCGCGGTGCGGGCGGGTCCGAGCGGCGCCCGGCAGCGGTGGCCGCGCGTCTGCTGAGCCCGCGGGAGCGCGTTGAGGCTGCGTTTCCTTCGCCGCCTTCCCGCGGCTCTCTCTGGGAAGCCCTCAGGAGCTCACCCGGCCGCACTCCGAAGAGCCAGGCCAAGTCTGCGCTCTCGTCTTGCTGCCAGCTCTCGGGTGTCCCGTCTGCGAGCTGCCGGACAGCCCTGCCCGGTGCAGCACCTTGGTCTCCTTGTTTGTTTGATTTCAGCTTTGCTGTAGTGAAGGTCGTTGAGCGTGTGCCAAGCACCTGGAAATCCCTTAGTGCCCCAGGGCAGGTCCCCTGCCCCTGGCTCCCTGTGCGCGCCAGAGGTGCTACAGGGATGGCATTGTTGGTCTCCCAGGTATTCCCTGCCTTCGCCCCTTTTCCCAGCAGCGGTGTCATTTGCCCCGTCGGAGCAGAGGCAATGCCACCGAATGGGAAAGAGAGAAGAATCAGGTCTACAAAGCAGCTGGCTGTGTGCTGTCTGCCCTGTGTTAGCTGCCTCACTGCAGCTACCTCCTCTGGGCGCCAAAGTGACCCTTCCTGTGCCAGCACTGCCAGGTTCTAGCATACATCTCATATCGAGGAGCGTTGTCCTCTGGGTATAAATAGCCTGCCTCCAGGAAGGCTGGAGGCTTTGGGAACAGCTCTGCCGGTGCCCTGGGGAATGCTGACCCCATTCACCTCTAATAGGTGGTAGATGCACTGCGGGAGTCTGTGTCACAGCTGCTGGAAGAGCACAAATCCATATTCGCTGACTTGTGCATCTGTTGTTTTGGCTATAACCGTGTATCAGTGCCTCCTACGCTTAGCAGAGAGGTGGCAAACTAAATTGTTGTTGACTGTTGGGCACTGAAGAGACAAAAGGGGCAGAAGTGTTTGTAGGCTGTGCTTGCACAGGAGTGCTTGCCTCCCAAGGAGCTGTGCGGTTCTGGCTGCCCGAGGCACAGCCATGTTGGTTGAGCAATGTCTGAGGGATTCATTCATTGGGCAGTGCAGTAGCCCTCTGAACTACAGCCTGAGGGGAGCAGGTATGCAGGGACAGAAACAGGAGCCTGTTTGGCGTTACTGTGGGAACAGGCCTGGGGGGTTTGCTGTCACTGACTCTGAAGTCCTGGGGCAGTGAAGGAGTCTGTTCTCTTTTTTTGGTTGCCCTTGCTTCCTTATGAGCGTACCTTGGCTCTGAAGCTAATGGAAGGAGAAGGTGGTTCTGGGCCCCTGAATTGCCTGGGACCAACAGGGACTCTCTCGCAGAAGAGATCAACAGCTGGGGTCAGTTTTGTGTGAGTGGGAGAAGGGGAATGCTGCTGCCGCACTGGCCCAAGACTGTGACGGGATTCCAGTGTGCCCAAGCGCTCCTTTGTGCTGCAGTGTCAGGTTGTTCTGTTCCTTGGGAAAGGTTGGGTGCAGAGCTTTGACTGGAACCTGGGTGTGCTGGCTTTCCTGGGGAGCACAAGACGTTTGGAGAGCTGTGAGCACAGCAGTGGCGTTCCCCTCTCCCGCAGGATGCCCAGTGAGCTGTGTTGTGCTCCTTGCTGAACTGCGCTGGCTGCATCCCTGGGGGCACCTATGGGCTGGTGGGACTCGTGTCCTGGGGTGGTTCTGGAGCTGGAAGGGCGAGCGGAGCGCCAGGGCTGCGGCTGGCAGCGGGAGGCCGCGGTGCCAGTGACGCTGAGTCAGCGTGACTGGCCCTGAGCAGCGAGCCCGGACCCGGCCGCTGCTGCCAGGCTATTTTTAGATACTCATGGCTTCCGTGTACTCAGGCTCCTCCTCGTGTTTTAATTTCCCCCACCCCAAGGGAGAAACCGGCATTGCCCAAAGCCTCTGTGGGAGGGGGTTGGAAGGGCAGCGGTTCCTGCTTAGGGACAGAACCTGCCGCTTTGAGTCCGGCTCAGGCGGGTGCTTGTTGAGGGTGTTCCGGGGAGCGGTGTGGGATGTGCTGCAGTGCCAGGGGCGGCCCTGCCACAGACTCCGCTGTGTCCCGGGGGGCTAACCTGACTTTCTTCCCTTCCAGCACCTGCTTGACAAGGCTGTCGTGTTATGACGACCCCCAACAAAGGAAACAAGGCCTTGAAGGTAAGGCAGGTGGATAGAGGGCTGCAGGTGGTGGGTGCATCTGCTCCAGGTTTCACAAGTGTGTGCCACCATCTCTTCCAGGTGAAGCGGGAGCCAGGTGAGAATGGGACCAGCTTGACAGATGAGGAGCTGGTGACCATGTCTGTGCGGGAGCTGAATCAGCATCTGCGGGGCCTGTCGAAGGAGGAGATCATCCAGCTGAAGCAGCGCCGGCGCACGCTGAAGAACCGGGGCTACGCGGCCAGCTGCAGAGTCAAGCGTGTTACCCAGAAGGAGGAACTGGAGAAGCAGAAGGCAGAGCTGCAGCAAGAAGTGGAGAAGCTGGCATCAGAGAACGCCAGCATGAAAATGGAACTCGATGCTCTCCGCTCCAAATATGAGGCTCTCCAGAACTTCGCCAGAACCGTGGCCCGGAGCCCTGTGACCCCTGCACGGGGGCCTCTCACCTCCAGTATGGGTCCCCTCATCCCTGGCAAGGTCGCTACTACCAGTGTCATCACGATAGTGAAATCCAAAACGGACGCCCGGTCTTAGTGAAGCGAGAGTTGCCTCAGCTTGTCTGTGCAGGGCAGTTAGGCACAAAACCAGCCTGGAACCCCCAAAGCACAAACCCTCCTCAGATGGGTCCGGGTTCCTTCTACTTGGCGCAGGACTGGCCTGCTGATCACTCCAGTTTTGTTTTGTTGTGTCCAGATTGGTATGAGCAGTGGTGATGCGTCCCTTGTCCTGTGCAGACAGAGCCTCCCGCCCAGTGATCTGCAGCCCTCGGGCGCCCTTGGGACAAGCTGCGAGATCTTGGGTTTGTAGCCAAGGAACGTCTGTGCAGTGTGGCTGAGGGCAGGCGACGGGAGGGCTGGGGAAGGTCTGGAGGGAGGCTTTCTTCCCAGGGCTGGGAACCCTAGTTTTCAGTCACTTCCAAAGGTTTTATTTCATTACTCTTCCTGGTGGTGCATCTCGGTGCCCGACTGCCAGGCACCTGAACCTGCTGCTTTTGTCTCATTTGGTACCTGTAGTTGCCGTTGGGGTGTTCTGTGTAATAGGTTTGTATTCCTTTCTTGGTGTGCCTCTGTGCCCTGACAGTGGGTTTCCCCTCAGATGTCCGTGGCGTTAGCTGTGTGAACTAGCAGTGGTGGACAGAAGGATGCTGCTGTGCCCCTGCCTCTGCCCCAGCGCTGGGCCAGAGCACCCCAAGGGAGGGAGGGAGGGAAGGTACCATGTTGACTGCAGGCCGGTTTTGTGCCTAATGTCTTGCACTGAACAAGACCAAACTCACTAGTTGTTCCCGTGTTTTGAGGGTATCAAGTGTCTCTAGTGTGATGGTTTACACGACCAGTTTATGTGGTTAAATAGCCCTTTATTTAAAGAGAGAAACATCATTTTAAGAGTTATTAAATTATCTAAGTTTAAAATTAAAATCAGACAGAAAAGAGAGCGTATTTATAGTCAGCTTTTTTATCTGAGAGGGTGAGAATATTTGACCATCTGAATGGGGAAATATTCTCGGAGACTTTGCTAGTAAAAAGTTAATAAATAATTTTAAAGTTTCTCATGAACCTCCCGCACGCCGTGGCTCTGAGGTTAGTTTTTATAAAGAGTTATCAGACTTTATTTATAAAACTTAGAAAAAGACAAAAAAAGAGGCAAGTCCTGTTTGATATCTTTTTGCAGTTGTACCAAAAGTGACTTATTCTTGACCTCGTTGGCTTCCGTCGTGTCCCCTCGTGTTGCGCTCTCTGTTCTCTGAGCTCGCTGTGCTGTGCTGGTGCCAGTGGCTGCCTTTGCCGTGTGCTGTCATTTTCTCGCTGCCGTTGTTTTCCCTAAGCTCAGCCGAGAGATGGAGTTGGCATCTCTGCATTCTCCAGGAGGATTCTGGCACACTGGCAAAGGGGCTGCTGTTCTTGAGGGATGGCTGGTGTAGCTATTGGTGATGCCTGTCCAGAAACACGTCCCTGCAGAGGTGTGCTGTGTGAGCAGCCGGCACCGGAGCGCTGTTACCTGAATGGGGAAACCGTGCTCTCCTCTCTCCAGCAGAGCTGGCAGAGGAGTAACGTAAGGGAGAACTGTCCAAGTTTAGGAAGAGGCTGATGGGATTTAACTGTGGAATCGGATCCTTCGGTCAGAGTTTGTGTTGCTCTTAGGGCTTATCTGACAGGGGACAGTGCCAGTTCTGAGTGTCTGTAGTGCTGGAAATGGAGCTGTGGCCTGGTTACTGCCCAGCCTGGTACAGCTCTTGCTTGTGAGTGTTGGAGGAGCACTCAGAGCTGCGCGACACAGCCGAGGAGCTGTTTGTGGCCAGGCTCCATTTCCTCAAATACTTTATCCCCCCTGCCCTCCCCAAAGCTTTGAGCTGATTACTGAGTAGTTGCAGAGAAGCAGGACATGGGGGTGAAGTCCATGTGAGCTCCTCACTGCCCAGAGTCTCCTGAGTGGAGGGGACAGGCCAGGATGGCACAAGTGACGCTGCAGCCTTGTGGGAGGCAGTTTACTGTACTTGGTGGGTTTGATGCATTTCTCGCGTAGCTGATCTGGTACTGTTGTCCTGAGGGCTGAGAAGCAGGTAAACTGATGGAAGCTGCAATGTGGCAGGAGAGGAGCAGATAGTTGGTGGGCATTTCCTGCTGGAGGAGATCAGCTTTGCTCTGACTGATTGGGAGTTTAGGGAGGAGCTGTTTTGAAAGGTTTTCCCAGTCCCAGAACTTTCTGAACAGGGAGCAGGTTAGAACATTGCCTCCAGGCTTCCCTCTCCCAGCCCTGGGCTTCTTCTCGGAGCTGAAGCATGCCACTTCCCAGCTGTCGACTGGCTGGGCTACGCGCTGAGCAGCACTTGGAGCTCTGGGCTCTAACCTTTGTCTTCCAGCTGGTGATGTGCCTGGAAGAGGTGAGACCTTCCAAAACGCGATGACCTCCAGTTGCTTGCGGTGTCAGCCCCAGCCCTGTCCCTCCTGGTGCCAGCCTGAGGTCAGACCTGTCCAGAGCTGAGCTCTGGACCCAGCTGGAGGCCTGGTCCTGCACTGCTGCTGGTGAGACTGTGCCGCTCTGGAGCGAGAACCAGAGCCAGGAGGGCAGAGCCGGCGGCAGCGCTCCCCGCTCCGCACCCTGTTAGCGCTGCGCTCTGGGGAGCGGGTGCGAAGCCGTGGCTGGAGGGGCCGGTGCGGGGGTGCCGCTCTGTGGGTGCGGGGGGCACGCGGGTTCCCCGCGGTCGCCTCCGCTGTGCTCTGCCGGGGGGAGACGTGCTGGACCCCGGGGTGTCTCTGCAGGCGGTGCCGGGGCCGTCCCGCGGCCTCTCGTGTACAGTGTTCCGGCGTGGCGGTTCTTGTCCCGAGCTGCTCGTCCCTTTGGTTCCCTGCTGTGACGGTGTCGTGTTTTCTTTCTCCCGCCCCGGGGGCCGGGGGGGGGGGGTGCGGTGCCGCGGGCCCCCGGCGGTTGTGTATCGTGTGGTGACTTGTGTACGGGCGCCGCTGCCCGGCGGAGCGGGCGGTATTTATTGGTAAGTGATGCCGGTATTTATTGCTGTACATAGAGCCCGGCCGCCGCCGCCCTTTTGTACGTGACAATAAACCGCTTCCAAACAGCCGCCGCCTCGCGCTTCCTTAGGGCGCGGTCCGCCGCGCCGCTGGGGGGCGCCGCCGCGCTCGAGGGGGGCGGGGCCGAGGGCGGGCGGAAGCGGCCCTGCGGCCGGGCGGGCGGCGGCGGAAGCGCGGCGCTTCCGGGGGGGGGGGATGGCGGCCGGCGGCAGCGCGAGCCGCGCGGAGCGGAAGGCGGCGGCGCGCGCCGAGCTCCTGCAGCAGGAGGAGCAACGGGACCGGCGGAGACAGGTACGGCCCTGCCCGGCGCCGGCAGCCCCCGCCGCGCGGCCGCCCTGACCTCCCGTGCCGCGCAGGTGTCCCGCATCTGGAGGAAGCCGCCGGCGGAGCGGAGCCCCGAGGAGTGCCAAGTGCTGGGCGAGAGCGACGACATCGTCCGCGAGCTGGAGCGGCGCCGCAAGCGGCGAGAGCGGCTGCGCCGGCGGCAGGAGGAGGTGCGCGGCGGGGCCGGCGCGGGGGCGCTGGAGCTGCGGCGGGAGGAGCCGCGGTACCGGGAACGTCGCTGCTCCGCTCGCGGTTCCCTCCCTCTCGGGGCTGCCAGACCCGTGCGGGCGCGTGCCTCGGGACCGGGAGATGGATCCGCGTGTGCTGCGATCCGGGACCCCCTTGGGCAGCAACGTGTTCTTTTCAGCATGGAAAAGACGGGGGGTGATGGGCACAGGTTATTCCTGGGGAGATCCTGCCTGGGCACGGGACGAAAGTTTCTCGGAAGGAGAACCGCCAGCCATTAATATGATCTCCACAGGGAAGTGGTGGATTCCCCAGCACCGGACACTTAAGATCTGGCTGGACAGGGTGCTGGGGCAGCTAGCCTAGGGCATGCTTTGCCTGGGAAGGTCGGCCCAGATGATCCATAAAGTCACTTCCAACCTGAGGTTTTGGGATTCTGTGGTTGTTTTTCTTTGGAAGTCAGTTCTGGTAACGGTGATGGCCCTTGTCAAGCGTGCAGAGTGCTCCGCTCCCCCAGTTCACCGTATCTCAGAAACACGTGAACTTGCTCAGTTGTGTTTTCCAGGTATGTGACGAACCAGAGGAGTTAAGGAGAAAGGCCACTGAGCTGGCTGCTGCCATCTGCAGTGCCAAGCACCTCGTCATCTACACGGGAGCCGGGATCAGTACGGTAGGTTTCTTTGGGGTGAGTGGCTGGAGCTGTGGGAGCTCCTGCAGGGCTGTTGCAGTGTTGTTTGGGCTATTTTTGTGGTTTCTGACTGACTGCATGGTGCGTGTTTGGAGCCTGGGATGCGGTGGGAGCACACACACCATGACAAGGGCAGTGGTTAGTTTGCATCCTGGGCTAATGCCTCCTGCCCAGGAGATTCTGAGGCTGCATCACCTCTGTGAGCATGTGAGGAATGTGCTGCTTAAATGGGAAGATCACCAGTCTGCCTCCATTCCTGAGTGTCTTTGACTGCTTTTGGTGTAAAACCTAAAACCAAATTGACTCATTAACATTGTGCTAATGGACAAGCAGGAGTAGCTGGTGTTACTGGAACTTAGCAATGACACTTCAAGAAATGCTGTGATGGCCTCTGGGAAAGTGGAAATCTGGGAAAGAGGTGGCTCTTCCTCTCCTAACATGATGTGTCACCTTTACTGATACCTGAGATGGGAACCCTACTTTCTGTCCCTTTTCTACAGTCCGTGCTGATACGGGGCACGATTCTGGGCAGGGTGTACAATGTTATGAGTATTTTTTGCTGAGTGTGAGCTGCCAGAAATCAGTCTAATGAAAGTAAGGAAAGATTCAAAAATTAAGTTCTGTGTAAGGAATGGCGATACCAAGGATCAGAAAGAGTTCTGGAGGGACTCCATAATGGTAAAATTGGAGAAAATAAATACTGGGCGTGAAAATGGGAGCTGTAAGGTAGAAGAGATGCTGAAGAAAGAAAGAACGTGAAATTAAGGTTTTACTGCAATTAGGGAACCACTGCTCTAGAAACCTTGGAGTGAATTAAAAAGCCCCTGTCAGTGAGGAGTGTCTGGAGGTCCTGGGTGCGACCGGGTTGATGTGTGTGAGGACAAGGGTGTGAACCTGCTGCCAGGCCTCATTTTTTCTCCCCTGATGACACAGGCAGCTTCGATCCCAGACTACAGAGGCCCTAATGGCATATGGACGTTGCTGCAGAAGGGCAGGAGCATCAGGTAAAAAGACAAATTCCGAGCTGTGTGGCAGAAAGCTGAGGCTGAAGGAGACGTTAATGGCAATTCAACTTTATTTTTTTCCTTGCTCCTTGTCAGCGCCACAGATCTGAGTGAGGCAGAGCCCACGCTCACCCACATGAGCATCGCCTGCCTGCACAAGCACAACCTGGTAAGATGCTTTTGCTGCGCCTCACTTTTGTTCCTCTGTGTATGGTAACTAAAGCCCACCAGGGGAAAAAAAGCTTTTCATGAGGCTGCCTAACTCCTGTTTTCACTCAGGTGGCTACATGTCCACGTGTATAAATCACACGTGCTCACATACAGTTGAGTGTCCCTCAGGCTTGCTCCAAGCTGTAGCCCTGGCAGCTTTTCCCCTTGTGCCTTGTCTTTCACACTGTGTGCTTGCATCTTGTGAAGCTGGGCTGGCCACAGCGTCAGCACCACTGGCAGCTCACTGATACTGCTGTCTGGCAGGAGGAGCTCTCACAAAGCTCTGTTCTCCAGGCTGCCTTATTTCCCATCCGTCCTGCACCGGGTGATTTGGTGTGTGTTGAGACACCTCGTTTGAGTAACACAGTCAGTGCTGTGTGTGTGTGGTGACTGGCTCAGTGTGTTGTTCTCCTCAAGGTGCAGCATGTGGTGTCTCAAAACTGTGATGGGCTGCACCTGCGGAGTGGGTTGCCCCGAGCAGCAATATCCGAGCTTCATGGAAACATGTACATAGAGGTGAGTGGCCAGAACAGGGTGAAGTTACTTCACAGGGAAATAATACAAACTATTTATCTATCACTAGCTCAAGAAGAACTAGGAAAAGGGCTACTCTTTGCTTAGTTAAGGCCATCAGGTTTGGGATGAATGAGCTAGCAAGCACAAACTGAAGCATTCTGTCCGACTCTTGCTGTACTTGCTAAAGCTTTCTGCTTCTGTCTGCGCTTCTTCAGGCCTCCTCTGGAATCCCTCCTATGGCAAAGCTCATAGGCTCCCTGTAATTCCACTTGCTGGCTGAGGTTTTCCAAACTTTCCTTAGTTAGCATCTGATTCCTGATGATCCCTCCTAGCACTTCCACTTTGTTGTCCCCAGAAAGTGCTTTTCTCCTGAGAGCAGTGGCTGGTTCCTGGCCTCCCACAGTCTGGATGCTGGTGGTGTAACAGGGTTTTGCTTTCGTCCCGTGCCAGGTCTGCACTTCGTGTACACCCAACAGAGAGTATGTGCGAGTATTCGACGTGACGGAGCGCACAGCCCTGCATAGGCATCACACTGGCAGGATGTGCCACAAGTGTGGGGCACAGTTGAGAGATACAATCGTCCACTTTGGGGAGAAGGGGACGTTGAGGCAGCCCCTGAACTGGGAAGCAGCAACAGAAGCTGCAAGCAAAGCAGATGTGATTCTTTGTCTGGGTTCCAGCTTAAAGGTAACTTTAGAGACTCGGTGAAGATTGTTAGCAGCATTCCCTCTTGGTGCTACACCTTGGTGCTGAGCAGTCTCCTCCCAAACAGACAACTGTAAACTCTGGTGTCAGGATTCGCCCACCATCTGTGATAGTCTCTCTTCCTCCCTCTTTCCCCTCCTGGTAATACATTCCTTTTCCTCTCGCCGATGCGGGTCGCTGTTCCGCGGCCGTTGGCTGTGCTCAGCACCTCTGTTTTGTGACAGGTCCTGAAAAAATACCCCCACCTTTGGTGCATGAGCAAGCCGCCGCCCCGGCGTCCCAAGCTGTACATCGTGAACCTGCAGGTGAGCGCCCTCGGCACGGGGTGGGAGGGTGCGGGACAGCCCGGGCCGGGGTGCGGGAGGTGCTGCAGCCGCGGCTCTGCTGTCGCTCCTGCAGTGGACCCCCAAGGACGACCTGGCCGCCCTGAAGCTGCACGGCCGCTGCGACGACGTGATGCGGCTGGTGATGGCGGAGCTGGGGCTGGACATCCCGCGCTACGAGCGGTGAGCGCCGCGGCCCTGCCCCGCACCCGGCGGTGCCCGCCCGGGGCCGCCCGGCAGCCGTCCCACGCTCGCCTCTCTCCGCAGGGCGCGGGACCCCATCTTCGCGCTGGCCGAGCCGCTGCGCCCCGGCGAGGAGGGGACGCACTCGCGGAAGCCGGTGGCGCCGCCGCCGGGCGCCGAGGAGCCGCCGCGGAGCGAGGAGGCGCCGCGGGAGCAGCCGGGGCCGCCGGGCCGGGCCGGGGGGTGGCTGGGCCGCGGCTGCGCCAAGGGCTCCCGGCGCAGGAAGAGCTGAGCGCGGGCGGGGCCGCGCCCCAAGATGGCGGCGGGGCGGGCACGGGGCGGGGCGGGCGGCGGCGGCTCCGGTGGCTGTGCCGCGGGCGCGCGTTGCTGCCGGTGACAGCGCGACCATGCTGCGCAACGGGGCGGCGGGCGGCGGCCCCGCGGCGGGCGGCAGGGCTGCGGCGCGGCCTGTGCGCGTCTGGTGCGACGGATGGTGAGTGGGGCGGGCGCGGGGCCGGGCTGTCGCGGGGAAATAAACGGTGTTGGCTGCGCTGGTGCCTCCGGCTCCTCTGTGACCGCGGCCGGGCCTGGGACGGGACCGGGCTCCCGCGCGGTTTGTGCGGCGGCGGGAGGGGAGCCCCCGCCGGGCCGTGCCCTGCTTCGCCCGGGGCTGGGTGCAGCGGGACCGGGCGCTGCGGCTGCCCCGCGGAGCCCGGCGCGATGTGGCAGCGCTGCCCCGTGCGGGGACGGTGACCCCCGACCCGCGGGCCGGCTGCGCCCGCGGGCTGACCCGGCCGCTGTGTTTGCAGCTACGACATGGTGCACTACGGGCACTCGAACCAGCTGCGCCAGGCGCGGGCCATGGGCGATTACCTGATCGTCGGCGTGCACACGGACGGTAAGAGCGCTGCCCCTCGAGTCGCGCAGCGGCGTCACCCCGAGAGCGGCCCCCCGGCACAGAGCGGGCGGCCCTCGCCTCCTCAGGGAGCAGCAGCCTCCAGAGAGCGGCTCTTCCCTGGGCAGGGGAGAAGGGCTCCCCCTTTCCCACTTTCTGGAGCGAGGTTCGGTAGCTCCGAGCTCTTGGGTTTCTCTGAGGCGTGACCCGTGTCCCGTGCTGTAAAAACAACTGCACCAGCTGAAAACCTCTCTGGTTCTGCTGTTGCAGACTATAGAGCTGATACTCCAAGGCACATCAGTGTGTGGAGAGAACTCGTTGTAGCCCATTGGGAAGTTAAGTGTGAAGAACTGTTTCTTGTGTGTGAAGACGGATTTTAAATTGGTTTATGGATGCGTATTTTCTAGCATGAAGCTGTTGTTTAACGGGAATTTTCCCTTGGGGCTGCCAGGCGGTCCAGGTACCTCCCAGTAGCAAGCATCTGGGTGCAGGGAGGCACTGGGTCCTTCTGCCTTCCGAGGGAATTCCAGTGACATGCTTAGGAAATGCAACTGAATTGAAATCCTTTCTGATCTAGCTGAGGCTTCCTCCTCTACCCCAAACCAGCTCCAAGCTGAGTATGAGTCCATGATGCAGTTCACCCACCCGTGAGATGAGTGAGGCTCCTGTAGGAGAGCATCTTCATAGCTGTGGTACATGCTTCTAATGGGGCTTTTCTGTTTCTTGCTCAGAGGAGATTGCCAAGCACAAGGGCCCCCCTGTCTTTACACAGGAGGAGAGGTACAAAATGGTGCAAGCCATCAAGTGGGTGGATGAGATTGCTCCAGGAGCTCCCTATGTCACCACACTGGAAACTCTGGACAAATATAACTGTGACTTCTGTGTGCACGGTGGTGAGTGATATTCTGAGGTGTTCCATTAACACAGACCCTGTGGGGCTCGTGTGCTGCAGGCTGAGGAACATGCTGGCCAGTGGGTACATCGTGTGCAGGGATCTGCTTCCTGGCTCCTGACCTGCTGTGGTGGGGAAACACGGCTGTGTGCCAGGCTTAGCATGCTGGGTACCCCAGGGGTGGCCACATCCCTGGGCTATAAGCAGCCCTCTCACTGACAGAGGGGACGTGCTGTCTGACAGCTATCCTGAGGTTGCCCTTAGCGCTAGCAGAAATCTGTGCAGACCTTAACGTGAAAAATGCTGTTAAAAGGTAAATTCAGAAATACAGTTGTGTTTAAATCTACTTATCCTGGGATGAGATCAGATCTGGAAAGCTGCTCTCCCTTTATCCAGCTGATAAGCTGTTCAGGGGCTTAGCTGAGCGTGTAGTCAGAGACCCAGTTCCTATTGGGAACACTTTTCAGTTTACAGTCACTGAAGAGCACCTGTGTTCTGGGAAACATCCTTGCCCTTGCACTCTGTCCCTTCCTGGGCCTGCTGCTCGGATTCAGGCAGCCTCAGCCCTTCCCCAGCCCCTCCGGAGGTGTTCTCTCGGTTTGATCAGGAGGAGTCTTTGCACTCATGTCAGGGATCTTCCTCATCTGATCCCGGCGCCTGCCGTTGATTAGCCAAGTATTTCACTAAGTGTACATAAATCGTTAATCCTGTGAGACAGACGGGCTTTTTCACGTGGACAGGCTGATTATCAAATTCCTTGTTAACTTAGTTACGTGTCCTGAACACGTTTGGGGTGCGTGACCCTTCCTAGGCTCAGCGAGGGATTATGGCAGCAGAGCTGCGCTCGTGGCCTTTGCTCCGGTTGCCCTGTGCTTATCCCCTCTGCCAAGTCACTCTGTACTTGCACCTGGGTGATGCCCTCACGCTGCAGCTTTGCCAGGTTGTGTTGATGCAAAGGTAAGTTTTGCAATAGCTGAGCTGAACTGGGAGGGTGACAGGCACAAACCCAGTGTTTGTGCCCTCTCCTGGCACGCAGGGCTGCGCTTGCAGCATGTCCTTGTGCCCTGACGTGAGGGTGTGGGGTTTAGGACTCCTGTCACCCATGAGCTGCCAGCGCCTGCTATGAACAGGCTGTTCTGCCAAATGAGAATGGGTTTTCACTTGTGAAGACTTTGCACTGTCACTGAGAGTAAGTGAGAGGTGGTTTTGTAGAGTGAGTTGGGAACTGTGGCAGACAAACCAGAGTTAACTCTGAGGAAGGGTAGCTCCATGTGGCTGTACAAGTGTCATCGCTGCGGGAAGGAACTGGCTGTTGGAGGGCTATTAAATTGGCTGGAAAGGTTGTAACATGAGCCAACAGCCAAAAGCAGTCCTGGGGATGTGAAGGTTGAGGTGCTTTTTGGTAGGCTGATGGGGGCTGCTCATTGTCATTCAGGCAGTAATTCAGTCCTGGCTGCTGCTGGTGTCACTGCAAGGGCAGCTGGCTCTCATCTTCTGGGCTACCTACAGAACAGTGGGCTGGATGGCTAATGGTGACCAGCATGCAGGACTATGCTTGTCTCCACAGATGGAGTGGTCTTGCAACCCCCTGGCGTTCCCGTGGGATGCAGGATGTATCCCCTGTGTACGCAGAGGGGTTCAGCGCAGGAGTTGTGGTGTGGCCGATGTGCTGAACCTGTTCAGCTCCTGCCATCAGAGCAGCTACTGTGCAGCAGGGCTTGGGTGCGGTTCTGAGGCTTTTCTCTCTCTGCAGACGACATCACCCTCACGATAGATGGCAAGGATACCTATGAGGAAGTGAAGGCTGCGGGGCGATACAGGTAACCTGCGGCTGCTCCCCTTCCTCCCCTCCTTTGGGCAGAGTTTCTGAGAGTTTGTGCCCTGAAGGGGATCAGATAAACCACAGCTGTCCCCGGGTTACACTTGAATTTAGCTGTGTCGTGTGCCAGAGCTTCAGTTGGTTCTACCACTGTGGCTGTGGGAAGTGTTGCAGCCTGGCAGCTGGTGGGGCCTGCCTGGTCCTGGCAGACGCTAGATCTGGCCTCAAGGCTTCATTGGGAGTTGGCTCTTCTTGGGAGCCTGTGCAAGGTAAGCTCTGCTCATGTGAGCAGTTGCTGTGGGGTGAAGAAGATACAGAGGCTCAGTGAATGGATGCTGTACTTTATATCAAGAGCAGGTAGAAGCACAGCCCCTCGTTTGGGTTTGTCAGGTGTTGTGTGGTAATGGTGGGAAATGAGGAGGAACACCTTCCTGTGGCTTCTGCTCTATCTTTGCTTGTCTTCCTGCAGGGAATGCAAACGCACCCAAGGTGTGTCCACCACTGACCTCGTTGGCCGCATGCTGCTCATGACTAAAGCTCACCACAGCAACATAGTGAGTCACAGGGCTTTGGGTGGGAGTTCGGAGTCCAGGGCATTTGCCAGCTCTTTCCTTTTGCTGTCCCAAATGGCAATGGAGCTCCTGGGCCTGGCTCCTGGGTGCAGGGAGAACTGGCAAGCTGATTATGGGCAGTGGCAGCAAAACAACCTGCTTATGTTTGCTTAAGCCTGCCTGAGATCACAGCGATCCCAGCCCGTGCTGCTTTGGAGAAGGGGGAGGTTGAGGGGTGGTGAAAGCTTCAGTCCTTGGTGACTGGCCTGGGAATCAGGGAATGTTACAGGCACTACAGGCTAGCCTGTGCCTTCCCCGGGGGTGAAGCTGCACCCTGCAGCCAGGTTGATCCATCACCCCTGTGCTGCCACAACTGGAAAGTCCTCTTCCTTCCCACTGAGCTGCATGCTTCTGCCTCCTGCTGTCTCTAGTCTGATCAGACCTGCCTCCAGTCTCTTCAGTTCACTACATGCTAGATAGCTGATGTAGCCAAAGGAAAATAAAGGAAGTAGTCATATGGTGGTTAAGGAGTGGAAGTTCCTATATAACAGCAGGGACAAGACAAAGGACCAATTCAGGGATCAGGGGAGATCTTCCAGTTTGCTGAGCTGTTAGATTGGCTTAGATGGACTTCAGAAGCTCACCCCATGCCATGGTGCAGTGCTCTGGCTGGCCGCAGGGATCTGAGCCCATCTCCAGTGGAGTGTCTCTGGAAGGAGGAGGGACACCGTCCTCTTAGGGGCTTGCGTTGTTGTGGGAGGACGTAGGTTTGAAATGCTATCAGGTCTGCAGGTTGGGCAAGAGCCACCGTCACTGTGTGGTGCCAGGCGGGGATCAGATGAGGACACGATTCATCTGACTCACGCTGGGACACGACTCTGGATATGAAGTGGTTTGTCAGTGTTCAGAGCCAGGGATCTGGTGTGCAGCCTGGGCCACCCACGGCCATGTTCCTGGTCACGTGAGCTATGTGAGTGCTTCAACATTGTGACTCTTTATCTCCCTTCAGGATGAGGACCTAGACTATCGGAAGCACACTGACAACTTTGGGAAGGTAATGTGAGTTCTGGTCACGGATGTCTCGTTGTTGTCCTGTCCAAGAAGGATTCCAAATGTGCTTTCAGCCTCTGTTGCAGGCTTGTTTTCCACCCCGTATTTAGTAGCAACCTCAGTAAGCGTTTGCTGCTTGATAAAGGAACTGCTGTAGTTAGTGAAATAGGTGTGGCCGTGCAGGGCCAGAGAGTGAAGTGTCCTTCAGCGATGCCATGGAGCTGCTGCACCCATTGAGCCTTTGCTGGTGTTCTGGCTTGCTTGTATGTTCTTAACCGCTGTTCTTTCGGGTCCTAAGTGCCTGCAGGGACAGCCCAGGGAGAGCCTCTGTGGATGCTGCTTTCAGTGCTCATGTTCTCAAAGGTGTTGCATCAGGTCTGGGAAGTGTCTGTAGCAGGCACGCGGCTGGCATGAGTGTGCTGCAGGACTTGTGTGCCTGGCGGAGCCGTCCTGGGTCCGGCTCAGGCTCGCACTGCCTCTCAAGAGCTGTCAGCCCCCCTCTGTCCCTGGGTGTTGGACTGTGCCCGATTAACAAGTGCCAGTACTTAAAGCTCGAGTAAAGCTCTTACTCGCAGGGGGTTTGCTGGTTGGGCTGAGTTATCCTCTCTGTTCCCCACCACGTTGGGGTGTTTGAGCAGCATGAGGGGTCTGTTGCTGCAGCATGGCTGTTCCCTGGTGCTTGGATCACCAGGTTCCTGCATGGCCCCACAGCTGAGCCCCCTTTGCATGCTGTGTGTGCCTGACTTGCCCGCTCTCGCCGGGGTTGTCTTTGTTCTTGCCAGTCTCGTAGAGCCCAAGCTTTAGGGGTCAGGCAGGTGCCCGAGGGGGTGACCCAGTGCCTGTTCCCAAATCTGATGTGTGGGGGGCTAAAACTCCATCCTCGGTTTCATGGCACTGGTATCAGCTCCTGCTGGAGCCAGGGGGAGGCTGCTGGAGGCTGGAGAGGAGCGAGGGTAGGTTGTGTGTTACTGAGCCTTGTCTCTCCTGGCAATCCAAACCTGCCCTGTTGCTTTCCTCCTTCTTGAGCTTTCTCCTCGGCATCTCCTGAGCTGGCTGTCAGGGACGATTTGCACCGTGTTTGACAGAGCAAAAATGGCCTTTGAGATTGCTGAGCTCTTTGGTGCCAGGAGCGTGGGAAGTCTGAGCTGCTGAGAATTGTGATACTCGCAAATTGCCTGCGGCTGCGTCTGTGTTGTCCAAACCCCTCCTGGAGCCTGGAAAGAAGACATGTGTGGGGTGTGTTTTCCCAGGGACCAAAGGGTCACAGTCCTTGGACGGGCGTCTCACAGTTCCTGCAGACATCTCAGAAGATCATCCAGTTTGCTTCAGGGAAGGAACCACAGCCCGGAGACACCATCATCTACGTGGCTGGAGCCTTTGACCTGTTCCGTATCCTGGACTTTGTTTTGTCAGGAAAGCAGCACTGGTCTTTCAGTTTAATGTTCTCATGTTCTGAGGCGCCAGACCAGGATATTTGTCTCTTTTTTTTTTTTTTTTTCCCTTTTCCTTTCTTTCTCTCTCTGTAGTTGTGCAAGTGGGGGTAGGCAGCATTCTCACTGCCTTAGTTGCAGGACACTGAGGAAGGAGCTGTAGCTGCTCTCTAGAGAGGCTTGTAGCTGTTGGAAGATGGCAGGGAGACAGGCGGTTGCTCTCCCTGCTCTAGTGATCACACTCCAGTCCCCCCTGAGGGCTGCTGTCATGGCCCAAGCACCTGCCCGGGCCACCTGCAGCAGTCTCAGAGGCACTGAGCCAGAACACCCAGATCAGGTAGAAATTCTGCACAGAGGCAAAGTTGAGTCCATGTGATGCAGAGCTGGAGAGGTCTGGTTTTTGCCCAGGACCTGTGGAGGAAGGAGGTGACTGGATATGGGCAACGAATAATGCAGAAATCGAATCCATAGGATTTATGTCTCCCACTGTGGTTTTCCAGTGTATCTGTTTCTGTCTCCCTTTCCCTATTTTCTGTGTTAGTTTCAATTCCTTAAAGTGTTCTACAGATATTGGGCACGTGGATTTCCTGGAGAAGGTTCACCAGCTGGCAGAGAAACCCTACATCATCGCTGGGCTGCACTTTGATCAGGTCAGTGTATAATGTTGTCCAAAGACAGAGCGTCTTGGCCCCTGTTCTTTCTGTGCTCAGGAAGCCGGGAACAGGATGTGTTGGCAAAAACAGGGTTTTCATGCTGGGAGAAAGTGAGAGGGAAAGGGGTTGCTTTGTCTCTCTTTAACTGTGCCTGGTGCTTTGTTTAGGAAGTAAATCGTTACAAAGGGAAGAACTACCCCATCATGAACATCCATGAGAGAACACTCAGTGTGTTGGCCTGCAGGGTAAGTGCCTCTTGGGTTGGTGTCTCTGCACCATTTCAGAACTTGCCTGGAGCTTGGTGGTGGTCTCCTGTAGCCAACAACCTCACGCAGGTTCTTTGGCATGTGCTGGGGAAGCAGAGATGGGTCACTTCAGGCTGCCAGAGGAGCTGGTGTGCTCTCAGGAGTCGCCCTGGGCTCTCCTGTTGTCCTGGCTAACCTGAGCTATTGAACTCCCCCACCTCTGGTTAGCAAAGGCAGCAGGGAAGAAAATTCCTGGGAAATAAATATGGGGAGGCCCAGAAGTGTGTTATCTGAGCTATAAACTCCTGGATTTGCTGTATATACTTTACCAGAAAGCATATTCTGTAGTGGAACTAAAAGATGCTGTGTGACAAGCAGTGGCTGCTAAACCTCCTTCCGTGTTCCATTGCTTGAGTTCCTACCTCTCTAACTGGCTGACCTGCTTAAGGATGTTCATGAAGCAGGCTGGCCCCTGGTTTGGGGGTGTTGGTTTGTGGTTTTGGGGTGTGTTTGTTTTTCCCAAATCTGGACTCTTTACCTCATTTTTCCTCTAGTATGTCTCAGAAGTGGTGATTGGAGCCCCCTATGCTGTCACTGCTGACCTGCTGGATCACTTCAGGGTGAGTCTTTGCATATAGATGGATGTGAAGATGTTGGGTGTGATGTGCTTGGGGAACTGAAGTGGTGCAGTAAAACACAGGGGTGTAGAGGGGAGAAGGTCCAGCTCAGCAGGGTTACTGGCAGCACCAGATGCACCACCAGGGCCAGTACAGGAGGGGTGGCTTTGCTGGTCTCCAGGCTGTGCTGCAGCAGGTGCAGTGGCAGGGAAGGTCCTTATGCATTTTATGGGTCTTGTCAACAATTTTGTATCCTTCTCCAGGTAACACTTGTGTGTCATGGGATGACGGAGGTGGTGCCAGACAAGGATGGTTCTGACCCATACGAGGTAAGGCACCAGCTGCTGTTGGCTGTGCTGCTTTGTCAGCATTGGATAGAGGCAGTGTGGCTTCGTGTTCCCGAGCTGGGAACTTGTATTGCAGAGGATGCTCCCAAGCAAGTGCAGCGCAGGTGAGCCTGGTTTTCATCCATCCTTGAGGGTGGCTGCTTGGAGCAAAGGTGTAAACAGCTCTGTTCTTGCAGTCCCTCTTTGGTTTGCCTGTTTCTGGTGCCTTCACGGCAGAGTGAGAAATCCTGTAGCCTTTGCTCTATGCCAGTCCTGGGCAGCTCCCACAAACATAAGGCTTTGCTTTCAGCAAGTAGTTATCCTGCCTCCTAGGAATCATTTTGTGTTGTGCCTGGCTGGGTGCCCTAGGACCTGCCACGGCTTCTGCTCAACATCCCCTGCTGAGCTGTAACCCCGAGGGCCTGCGTGTCTCCCCAGCTCAGTCTGCTGTGTTTGTCCACAGGAACCGAAGAGACGTGGCATTTTCCAGCTCGTGGACAGTGGCAGCAACCTCACCACAGATCTCATTGTGCAGAGGATCATCAAGAACAGGTTGGTTTTATCTCCCAGTTCTGTCACATACTGTACTGACCAGCTTGCGTGAGGACTAATGAATGGGATCAAACAGGGAGAGGAGTGGTTACCTAAAGGCACAGAGTCAGTAATTGGTCCTTCATCTGCCATAGCTTGGGGAGGCTGCCTAGATGTGGATGTACTGGACTGCACAGGGAAAGGAACAGCTGAACTCCACTGTGTGTGTGTCACTGTGTTTTACTGGTCTTCCTCTTCCTCTATCAGTGATAAAATTCCCTTGCTCTATTCCCAGGGGGAAGGAGCATGTTGCTTCTTTCAGAGCTTTGCTCTTTTAGGCCTGAGCCCTTTGCCTTCAGTAACCTTGGCTCAGTCAGTGGTAAATTTGGTTTTGGTATTATTAAATGGTCTGTTCCAGGACAGGCCAAGCACGGAGCAGCAGTGTTTGCTGCTGGGGCAGAAACAAGTGGTGTTTGCCCAGTGTGGGAGCCTGTGAAGTGGTGGGAACGGTTATGGGAAGCCCTGGGTGCTGGCTCTTGAAAGCAGTTGGGAGGTTACTGGTGGTTTCTGAAGCGCTCTTGGAGCAGAGTAGCAGGAGCTATGGTGCTCCCCTGCTCCAGCTGAGATAGAGATGGATGAGAATTTCATGGCATTTTGTGATTGATGCAGGCTGGAGTTTGAAGCTAGGAACCAGAAGAAGGAAGCAAAAGAGCTGGCTGTGCTGGAGGCCATGAGGAGACTGGAAGAGGAGCAGCACTAGGCCAGCACAGAGCTGGTGTGTGGGTCACAGATCGCCGCAGCCTCACCTCTTGAGAGCAGACAAGCTCTTGGAGGGGACCCCTGGACGGGGACCCCGCTGCTGGTGCGCAGGGTGTGCTGTCTGCCCTCTCCTGGCCTAGCTCCTCCTCCAGTAACTGCAGCCAGCGAGGCCGGAGCCTGCTGCTGCTGCTGCCTGGTTTCTCCTCCATCAGCCCCTTCCCAGGGGAGAGGTGACAGGGGAAAAAAAAAAAAAAAGAAAGTTTTAAAGGTTTTAATTCTAACCCATGTTTTAACCCCTTGATGTGCTTTTACTGTTGCCAGTTCTGGCTTTTAGTAGGAGGGAAATGGAGCAGATGCCCAGGCCCCAGGTTTGGCTGGAGCCTGTGCTCCTGAGCAGCCTGGGGGTGGTGGTGGGAACGGTCACCCTGGGGACGGCCCCTGCACAGACAGAGCTGCTGCAGCTCCAGCTGGATCTGCTGAGCCCCGGGGCCCCAGGAAGAGGCGGCAGCACAAGGGGCAGGGGCACAGGCACCCCCAGGGGCTTCCTCCACAACCTGGTGCTGTCCAGACCTGCTCAGAGCCTGGAGTCCACCTTGTGCCCAAGGGCTTCCCAAAGGGAGGGACTGGAATTTCAGCTGAACCCAGGGCTTCTTGTAATGTGCAGCATGTGAGTCCCTGCACAGTGGTGCTGAGCCCCTTCCTGCCTCTTACATTCCAGGGTGCAGCAGCGGGTGCCCTGGGCCACATGGTCCTTCCACACCAGTTCTGTTGTCCTCTCTGTTGTAAACTTTTGTTGCTGGTCATTAATAAAACATTAGAATTCTGTGTTGGTATCTCTGGGCCCAAGGTAGGGTCACAGAAAGGGGCCAGGTTCTGGGCTGGCGCATCCCTGCTACAGCTGCTTTTTCTGGAGCTGTGGTGGGAGCCTGGGTGAGGCCGCTGCAGCAGCACCAGCTCTTTGCCCTAGGGCACAGCCGGGTGCTGGGCATGATGGGGTTGCCCCGGTGCAGGGACAGCTCTGGCCGGAGACGTTTGTTCTCCCTGCGGGAGTTTTTTGCTGAATTCACTAGAAATGGAACCAAACCGTGCGAGCGGCCCTGGCTTGGCTGTGCTGGGCTTTCCGGAGAATGAGGTTACAGCATTTGCACTGGGAGGGTGTTCCGGCAGTAACCACCGAGCAGCGGCGGGGCCCGGCCCTCCCGAGCCCGGCAGAGCCGCTTCTCCCCCAGCCCCGCAGGCGGGTTCCGCGGAGCAGTCGTTTCCCCCCTTCCCGTCCCCGGAAAGACACCGGACACCGGAGAGGCGCGAGGCCGCCGCACGTTTATTGAGGGCAGAGCACGGCCCGGGGCGGGGAACGGCGCCCCTCGGTGTACCGGCGCCACCGTCACTCCTTGAACTTCCACTCCTGGCGGCACATGGGGCAGTGCTGCTGGACCTGCTGCGAGTTGAGCCACTTGAGGATGCAGTGCATGTGGAAGCAGTGCGAGCACTGCCCCCACACCAGCGGGCAGTCGTCCCCGGGCACCTTGCCTGCGGCGCGGAGAGCGCGTCAGCGCGGTACGGCCGGGCCCGGCCCGCCCCGCCCCGCCCCGCGCACTCACAGTCGGGGCAGCAGCCGTTGAACGCCATCCGGCAGATGCCGCAGTTCTCGTCGTTCGCCACCCACAGCCAGGACGCGACCCCGTGCCAGCTCCGCACGCGCACCCGCATCGCCGCCGCCAGGGCCGCGCCTCCGCCGCTCGAACACCGCCTCTTCCGCTTCCGGCGGCGGCGCAGCGCGGCCGGAAGTGCAGGCCCCGGAGCGGAGCCGCCATCATGGCCGACAAGATGGACATGTCGCTGGACGATATCATTAAGCTCAACCGCAGCCAGCGCGGGGCCGGCCGGGGCGGCGGCCGTGGCGGCCGAGGCCGGGGCGGCGCCACCCGCGGGGGTGGGCCCGGCCGGGGCGGCGTGGGAGCCGTGCGAGCGGGAGGCGGCGGCCCCGTGCGGAACAGGCCGGTGATGGCCCGGGGCGGCGGCAGGAACCGGCCCGCGCCCTACAGTCGGGTACGGGACGCGGCGGCGGCGGCGACGGGCGGGAGCGGGGCCGCCTGCGGGGCTCGGCGGCGGCGCGGGACGGGGAACCGGGCAGGGCTCTTCGGCGAGGCGGGATGGGGCGGGCGGGTGGCCCTTTGTCCGCTCCCTGCGGCGCGGGCAGCGGGGCCGGCGCTCTGCGGTGCCCCGGCGCCGGTCAGCGAGGTACCGGTCTCGTTGCAGCCGAAGCAGCTCCCCGAGAAGTGGCAGCACGACCTGTTCGACAGCGGCTTCGGGGCGGGGGCCGGCGTGGAGACCGGCGGGAAACTGCTCGTCTCGAACCTGGACTTCGGTGTCTCGGATGCGGACATCCAGGTGGGGGCTCGGGAGCGGCGCCGCGGGGGATGTTCATGGGGGGTTTCATTCATAGCGTCGGGGTAGGGCACACCAGGCAGCCGCGGGAGCGCCGCAGGTCCTGCTCCCTCCCTGCGCGGACAGAAGAGCCCCGGGTGAGTTAACTCTGCATCAGTGGTGAGGTTTGTGCCACGAGCCCTCATCCTGCAGCGGCTCTGGTGATCCTGAGGGGCTGTAGTTGGGAGCAGCCACCATTGCCTGTGGGGCGCTCATGGTGTTGTAGGGTCTCTGCCATGGCGCAGGGGGGAAGGTGCTGCTGTTTTGCTGGATCCAGCCACAATGGGAGAATTGACCATAAACTGCTCAAACTCGAGGTCTGTGTAGTTGCAGCGATGCCGGAACTGTGCTGCGTGTACAGCCGCACGCCCTGGGTGTACAGGTCCTGGTTGTGTAGCTTTGCTGAGTGTTGAGGTGTTCCATGGGTGTACCTGGGAGGAGTTATCTGTGAGGGGTTACCTGTGGTACCCACTGTGTTGTTTTCTAGCCAAGTGACGTCCTGTGCTCGTGTCCCTTCTTTCAGCCGTGCTTTGGGTAAGAACCTGCTGGGTTCTCCTGGTTGGGTGTCGCTGTGCTCTGTCTCCATACCATGGCATGGGGCTCCCCTGGTGGGGAGGGCACCGGCACCAGCAACACCTGCGAATACCGGGGCTGTATTGGTTCCGTCATGCTGTGAAGCGCTTTCTTTTGGAATGGTTTCTGGTCCTCACATCCTGACCAGGGAAAGCAAGCAACTGCAGCAGGCAGCTGCCTTTGTTGTCGGTTAATTCATTCGGTTGCTCCGTGTGCCAGTCTGGCTGTGCCTGACGGATTGGAAGGGAGCTTTTTGAGGTCACCTTGTTACTGGGTAATGCACTTAAAACCTGCCCTTTACCCCTGTAAGTGCAGATTTGGTTTCCGTAAGTGTGTTGCTCTGTGAAGTGACCTCAGTGTGACCAGCTCGTGTGCTTCCTGCAGCCGTTGAGATTCACTTTTTCTGCTGTTGGCTCTGACTGATGTGTGGATGAATTTCCACTCAGGGTTATTCAGCAGCAAAGTTGATTTAATGGCTTTGCACCTATTTGTTGTTACTCATTCTATAACGGAGCGCTGCCTCAGGTGTATGATGCCTTGCTTTGTTCCTGTGTTAGTCATGTCACTAACAAGGTTCAGCAGGTGTACAGCAGGCAGGAGTGGCTGGAAGGAGCCTCGGATGTGCGGAGCTGCGCAGCGCAGACTGAGCCTGGCTCTGGGAAGCTGCTGATGAGTGCTGGGAAACGTTCACCTCTGGTGCATGAGCACAGGGAGGAGCAGAGCCGCAGCCCTGCTGAGCACGGTGTGCTGGGGAGGTGAAAGACGTGTGGTGCTGCGGCCACCACAGCGGGGCTGCGGTGGTGCTGCGGCCACCACAGCGGGGCTGCGGTGGTGCTGCGGCCACCACAGCGGGGCTGCGGTGGTGGCTCCACAGTGGGTCCAGCAGGAGGTGACTGTTCCCTCTGGGCAGTAATGGGGCAGATATTGAGCTTTTGAGGCATGGGGTGCCGGGGTACCTTGTGAAGGGGACATGTCCTGTTGACATCTCAACGTAGCACCTGCGAAACAAAATCGGTGGCTCCATTTGCTGCCTCTTCATTTCCATCCTTTGGGGCAGCAAATGACGTAGAAGTGTAGACTGGTTTGGGTTGAAAGGGAACTTAAAGCCCATCCAGTTCCAGCCCCCTGCCACGGGCAGGGACACCTTCCACTAGAGCAGGTTGCTCCAAGCCCCTGTGTCCAACCTGGCCTTGAACACTGCCAGGGATGGGGCAGCCACAACTTCTGTGGCACTCTGTGCCAGTGCCTCAGCACCCTCACAGGGAAGAGCTTCTGCCTAAGAGCTCATCTCTATCTCCCTTCTGTCAGTTTAAAACTATTCCCCTTATCTTGTCACTACATGCTCATATAAAATGAGACTTAGTTCAGTAGAGGATGTTCTTCATCCCAAGTTTTGGGGTATATTCCTATGGGCTGTGCTTCTAAATTGCACCTGATCTGATAAAGATTTAGTTGGGGGAGAAAGAACTTCAGCACAATGAAACTGTGGCCATCTTTATATGTGTTCATAGGCTGTTCTTCCTCTGTGACATGGGTCTGGATTATTTTTATTAGTCACTCTTTGAGTCAGCCTCAAGGCAGCGTCCCTTGAGCCTACTCTGCTGCTGTGAACATGTGCCTCACATGTGGTGAACTTGAAGTCCCTCTTGGCTTTGACACCTGTGGCACCTCCCTGCTGGGGTTGTGCTCCCTCTTTCACTGGTCCTTTGTCTGAGTTGTCCATAATGATTTGAAAGGCACCTCTGGTGGTGTGCGTAGGGATGGGCCGGCACCATCCTGGGCTGCGCAGTGTTCGCGGCACTGACGAATGTCTCTGCTCTTCCCCTCTTTCTCAGGAGCTCTTTGCAGAGTTTGGAACCTTGAAAAAGGCAGCCGTGCACTATGACAGGTCTGGCCGCAGCCTCGGGACAGCGGACGTGCATTTTGAGAGGAAGGCGGATGCGCTGAAGGCGATGAAGCAGTACAATGGCGTCCCCTTGGACGGTGAGTGCGTGGCCGTGGCGCCTGCCAGCACCTGCATCCCTCCTGCACGTCTCCTGCATCCCTCTTGTACCCCACATCCTGCTCATACGAGCCCCCGGGCTGCTCTTCTTGCAGGGCGCCCCATGAATATCCAGCTGGTCACGTCACAGATCGACACACAGAGAAGACCAGCACAGAGGTGAGTGTTGAGCACCCAGTGCAGGGCAGGAACCTGCCTGGGCCCTCTCCTGTGGAATCTCTGTGGGTTAACCACCAGCCACTAAATCAGCTGCTTTTGAAAACTGGCAGTGTAAATAGAGGTGGCATGACCAGGAACCGCGGGGGTTCGGGATTTGGTGGTGGTGGCGGCAGCAGGCGAGGCACTCGTGGTGGAAACAGAGGGAGAGGCAGAGGAGCTGGAAGAACTTCCAAACAGCAGCTCTCCGCAGAGGAACTAGATGCACAGCTGGATGCTTACAATGCCAGGGTAAGTGCTTCCCACAGCATCTCCTCCTGGGAAATGTGGCAGCCCAGAGTCAGCAGGAAGAGGTTTTTCATAGAATCCCAGCCTAGTTTGTGTTGGAAGTGACGTTACAGCTTACCCAGTTTCAACTCCCTGCCATGGGCAGGGATACCTTCCACTAGAGCAGGTTGCTCCAAGCCCCATCCAGCCTGGCCTTGAACACTGCCAGGGATGGAGCAGCCACGGCTTCTCTGGGCAGAGAACATTTTCCAGGTTTTGGGATTAACACCAGCTCCCTCTAAAGGCAGGCAGTGCCTCGGTGCAGTGTTTGGCTCTGCTCTCCACAGCAGTTGAGCAGCTGCTGTTGCTGGCAGCTGGGAAGCTGTTTGCAGGACAGCTGCAGTGAGCAGTAGCTGCAAACAGAACCCCCAGGGATAACGGGCTGTGAAAAGGGAAAAGCAAAAGGCAAAAACAGGAGTCTCTGCCCTGTGGGTGGATTAAAATCTTAATAGAGAACCGGGGTCGTGTGTGTAGTGTAGGAATGGGTGAAGTCCCAGTGAGAGTGCAGAGTGGGATGAGTGGAATTGCAGATGGTGGCTGGGGGAGGGGGGAGGAGCAGCGCAGCAAATCTCACTTGTGCCCTTCTGTTGTGGGGCAGCTGCCCTCTGGGAGCTCCAGGGCCGGCAGGGGTGTGGGAGCTGCGTGTGCCCCGCGGTGACGGCTGCTCTCATCTCCTCTCTTCCAGATGGACACCAGCTAAAGCGGCGGGCACAGGGAGGATGCGGCTGTGGCTCCTGGCTCCTGGCGGGGCTGTGGCCGCCACCTGGGGATGGGATTTGTTTTATTTTCGTTCTGGGATAGGTTTTAAACTCCTGTAAAGGTTTTTTTTAATTCCGAGCAGACCCGTTTTGTACCGAGTTATTTTTGGGATAAATTTTACTGTTGCTGTTGGGCCGAGGTGGCTTTTTCACCTTCGCCGCAATAAACTAGAACCGTGTCTAGAGCTGTGGATGCCGCCCCCCGCGCGCGCCTTCCCGCGCCCCGCCCTGCGGCGCTCTGCTCCTCCGCCCCAACTCTATGGTCGGCCCCGCCATCGCGCGGGAATCCCCCCGGGCCAATCAACGCGCCGGGCTGTGGCCGGAAGTGAGGCGAGAGGCTCGGATAACGGGAAGTGACGGGCGTGTCCCGGAAGTGCGGGGGCGCGCGGGCGGCTGGGCGGATCCCGCGGCGGTGTCAGCGGAGCGCGGTCGAGCGGCGCCGGTAGGAGCGGAGCGGGCGGGGCGGGACGGGGCGGGCGGGGCGGCGGGCACCGGGGAGGGGGAAGGATCCGGCCGCGGGGCAGCGCCTCCGCCGCGCGGGGTCGGGTGGGGCCGGGCGGGGCCGGGCCGGGCGCGCAGCACCGCCTGTCCCGGGGCCGCGGCAGGATGCGGGCCCGGGGCCCCCAGTGCCCTTGTGCGACCTTCCGAGCGCCGCGGGAAGGCGCTGGGCCGCTCCGGGGCAGGGCTCTTGGGGCGCGGAGCCGCGTTAAGGGCGAAGCGCGGCCGGGTTCGGGGGTCGCGCCCCCGCTGGAGCAGGGTCTGCTCCCGGCCTCTTCCCGGGGTTCCGCCGCTGCCCGCGGGGCGGGGGGAGCCGGGGCGCGGGCCCTCGTTTGCCTTGAACAGGTTTTCCATAAATAGTTTCTAGTCATAGAATGAGGGGCTCGGAAGGTTTCCTTCCGTGTCAGGGCAATGAGCCCCTTTGTCCCCGCGGTGCCGCACGTTAAAGTAGCGGGGGCATCGCCGTGCGCGGAGGCTGCAGCTCGGCTCCTCCGAGGGGAGTCGGCCTCTCCGGCCTCCCCAGCTTCGCAGCAGGTCTGGAAGTTGTAACTTCCTTTCACTGAGAGGAGCTCCCAGTCACGTGAAGGGGGCGAATTGTTGTTGCCTTGAGGGTTCGGGCCGTGGCCGCGCTGCTGCTGCTCTGCCCGCCCGGGTGCTCCTGGTCTCGCTCAGCAGGGATGGTTTCGCTGCCGTTCTTCGTTGTACAGACGGGCCACGAGCCGGTGGTGTCCGCGCTGCAGCCGTTACCTCGGTGTGCGTTTGCACCCTGGGGACAGGGTTGGAAGATTCACATGCGGAACTCTGCTCACTCCTCTGTTTTTGCTCTTGACAGCTCCTGCCTTGCAGGTGCGCTGCGGAGCAGGGCTCTGCCACCAGCAAAAGGGAAAACTAAACCAAAGCACGACATGTCCCAGCTGCCGAGTGCCCGGGAGGCAGCAGCTGGTCCCAGCATCCTTTATCCCAGCGCTGTGAGGGGATTCGGGAGTTCTGCAGGATGCTCCCACACAGTGACTGGTGCAGCGGTGTTATCTGGGTGTCCCCTTGGAGCCCAGATTCCCGGGTGGTGTCAGAGGCAGCCCTCACCTTGGGAAGCATCAGCGGGTCCCTTTCAGCCCCTCACCTGCTGCTGCCTTGGGGGTATCCGAGCCCCATTTATTCCTGGTCCCCCTCGGTGGTGCCGCTGTGTGCAGGGTGGCAGCGCAGCCTGGGCTGGGTACCGCAGCTCAGGCTGCTTGACCCCGCAGTGCCGCAGCGGCTGGGATAAGCAAACAGATCCGGCGCAATCCACTGGAAATGAGCCCGGCAGAAACGGCTCTGCACTGAATTCCAGCCGAGCGGCTGCCTGAGCCTCCCCTGTGCTGCGGGAATGAGGAAGGCTGGGATGCGGGATTGGCACGTCTTGTGTCCGAGGCTGCCCCGTGGCCTGTGGACATCCGGAGCCATTGGCTCATGAGGAGGCTCGGACTGACCCGGCTCCCACTGGTGCTGCGGGCTCTCGTCCTAGGCTGAGGGAGCCGCTGCTCACCGCTGCAGACGGGCAGGGCTGGTCCCCCGCAGTTTCCCTCTTGGGCAGGAGATGGGGCTCTCGCATTCGCTGCTGCCGGCTCCTGGCTCCTGCGCCGTAATGCCGACAGAACCCGTGAGGAACGGCTGGCCTGGCAGAGGCAGTGGATCCCCAACGGGAAGCGATTCGGCCTCCTGCTGTCTTCCGCAGGCTTCTGTGGCGCCGGGCACAGCTCAGGGGGTGCCTCTTGCAGAGCAGTGGAGGCACCAGCTCCAGTGTTCAGCCACTTCGCTGAGCCTCAGGAGCCAGAGAACCACCACACACGGCCCCTGAGCATCTCCTTGGTGTCAGGAGGAGTTGGTGAGGAATATCCTTCCAAACACGCTGAGGCCTGAGGCTGAGCTCCGAGAGGCAGCAGGGCCTGGGGCAGGTCAGCAGCATGCAGGAAGGCTTTCCCTAAGGAGCTGAGCCCTTGGCAGGGCTGTGGGCATGTCCCTCTCCTCCATGTTGGTGCCCTTGTGGGGCAGTTCTGTTCTCTCCCAGCAGTGCAGTGGCTGCTCATTCACCATCCCAGGCTCTGGTTTGCTGACCTGAGCTGTAATAACAGCTTTGTCCCAGAGGCTGAAGGTTGAGGCCGAGGCCCTGATGATGGTTGGGATGTGCTGAGTTCTCTGCCATCTCAGAGCTGGTTCCCACCACTGCTGCTCCTGGGGAAGCCTGATGGAAGAGCCAGACTGGGGTTTGTGTCTCCAGGGCTTCCCCAGGGAGCTGCACCCTGCCTTGGCCTGAGCTGCCGTTGATACAGGGCTTTGTGTTGGTCTCAAGGGCTGTTTTCTCTCCCTCATGGGTTTCCATTGTCTTAGCTATCCCGTGAGGACCTGGGTGGTTCTTGAGGAACCCATGGAGGGGGGTGATTGTGTCTTGAGCTCTGGATCCCAGGGTGAAGGCTAGAGATGCAGGAATGGAACCAAAGAGCTGGGCCTGTGGGGTGTTGGGTTTTGGGGTTGTTCTGTGCCCTCTGTGGCACGGTTATTGCTAAATACCTGCGGTGGGAGGGGTTACCCCAACGGAGCTGCTGTGTGGGAGGAAGCTGTTACCGGACTATTGCACCCGGGGTTGGTTATCGATGAGCGGTGGCTCCGGGTGAGACCAAAGAGTGCATTTCTCAGCCCCACAGGGCCTGCAGGACATGAGCTGCTATTTCAGCTGCCAGAAATCAGCACTCACACCATGGCTGCTCCTGTGTGAGCATCATCCAGACCTTGTGCCAAGCCCTTGTGATGACCCCAGAGTGTCACACCACCCCCCACCTTTGGTGATAAACCTTACTCAGGCTTTAATACCCAGAAATACCAGTTGCATCCATTGCAAGTGTCCTGCCCCCAGACACACCAGGAGGCTGCCAGGCCAGGACAAGTCTGTTCTCAGGTTTGGCAGTGGGCAAGGGGGAGGGAAGGAGCCCCAGGAGCTGGAATGTGCCTCACCCCAGAATTGGAGAATTTGGATCTTTTCAGTTGGAAAAGACCTTTAGGACCATCAAGTCCAACCGTTAACCCAGCAGTGCCAAGGCCACCACTAAACCTTGTCCCGAAGTGCCACATCTACACGTCTTTCAGATCCTTTCAGGGACGGTGACTCAACCACTTCCCTGGGCAGCCCGTTCAGTGCTTGATAACACTTTTAGGGAAGAAGCATTTCCCAATATCGACCCTAAACCTCCCCTGGTGCAACTTGAGCCCGTTTCCTCTTGTTGTGTCACTTGTTACTTGGGAGCAGAGACTGACCCCACCTCGCTACAACCTCCTTTTTGGTAGTTGTAGGAATGAGAAGGTCCCCCTGAGCACCTCAATGTCTCTCTTTTAGTGAGGAGCCCAGAGCTGAACACAGGATTTGAGGTGCAGCCTCACCAGTGCCCAGCACAGGGAAACAGTCCCTGCCCTGGCCCTGCTGCCGCACTGGTGCTAACACAGGCCAGGATGCTCTTGGCCTTTCTGGCCACCCAGGCACAAGCTGGCTCTTACTCAGGCACTGTTGACCAGCAGCGCCAGGCCCTTTCCCATGGGCAGCTTTCCATCTGCTGTTCCCCAAGCCTGGAATTGCGTGGGGCTGTTGTGACCCAAGTGCAGGACCCAGCACTGAGCCTTGTTGCCCTCAGCCCCTCAATCCTGTGTCCTGGCAGAGGGGCTGGTCCCGGTTCTCCCACCCCCTTTCCTTTCTCCTCTGTGTTTGCTGACACATCAGCTGTAGCCTTCTCTTCTGCAGAGGTGTGCAGAATTTCACCTCCTGTGCCTCATTCCCTCCTTTGCCATCCCCAGCAAAACAGGCAGGATATTTATGGCACAAGAGGTGAGTGGGGCCGGGGGGCAGCTCCGCTGTGATGGTCACTGCAGGTGTGGGGAGAGGCGGCTGTGCCGCGGGTGCAGGTCACGCGTCAGCCTGTGTTCAGGTGCGTTGCGTGTGTTGTGCTCCTACCAAATGTTGCAGTTCTTGATCCATGTGGAAGCCAGATGCTGCAGCAGCAAGTGCAGCCCTGTGGTCTGTTGTGAGTTGTTTGTTGGCGTGTTGCTCCATGCGGGACTATTGAATGGGGGTGGGAATGCCAGCTAATGGCAGAAACACCTGGATCTGTCAGCAGGTCACTGGTGAAGGGTTTTGTTTGCAGAGCTTTGTTTCCAAAGCTGTCACTGGAAGTGTTTTAAGACTTCCGAGGGTCCAGGCTGACGTTTGCTGTTGGTGCCGCTGGGCTCAGCACCCACAGGAGCACCAGGAACCTCCGTGGGTGCCGCTGCCTTGTGCAGTTCTTTACCTGGGTGCTGGCATTGCCCCCAGGGTTAGGGTTGGGGTTAGGGTTAGGGTTGGGGTTAGCAGCGGTGATTCCCGGTGGGAGCCTCCGCAGCCGAGCCAGGCGCTGCGGTTTCGATCCCTTCTCTGGAGACACGGAGCTTCGGGAAGGGCCGAGTGGGGGCTGCACCGAGCAGGAGCCTCGTGCTCCTGCCCCGGCCCCCAACTCGGAGCGGCTCCGAGGCACGAGCTGTGAGCTCTGCGCTGCAGCAGAGGCTCTGGGCACTTGTGCCAGTGGTGGGGCAGGGCTGTTCTCAGCTGGAATTGTACGTTTTAGAGAGCAGAACTGAACTGGGGTTGTTGTGGTCTCAGGTTTATTACGAGATTGCCCGCTTGTCTTGTGGAGCAGCGCATCCTCCCTATGGCTTTGGGTGTTTACTTGTTCCAGCTTATGAGTAAAGCACCGAGGCTGAATTTTCCCCTCTCTGTGGGCCTCCATGGGCTGAACATGAGCCTTGGTCTGGAGGAGCCTGCAGGGGCTGCACCAGAGGCCTTGGCAGGGCTTTGTCCCTGCAGGGGCTGTGCCACAGGCCCTGGGCAGGGCTGTATCCCTGCAGTCACGGTGCTGAGGAGGCCTGGCTGGAGCAGGTGGGTGCAGTTTCACTTCTCCTTCCCACTGCAGTGTACGTGGTGCGTGTGAGGATGGCAGAGCAGGAGCCCACAGCCGAGCAGCTGGCCCAGATCGCAGCTGAAAATGAGGAGGACGAACACTCTGTCAACTACAAGCCCCCTGCCCAGAAGAGCATCCAGGAGATCCAGGAGCTGGACAAGGACGATGAGAGCCTGCGAAAGTACAAGGAGGCGCTGCTTGGTGCCGTCACTGTGAGCGCAGGTGAGCCGAGGACGTGGCTGTGCCTCGCTCAAGCTGCAGCTCCATCAGTCACCTCCTGCCTCCTCCCTGCTCCCGGCCAGGAGCAGAAAGACATGTCTGTGCTCCCTGGGCTGATCTCCAGCCCTTGGAATAAGGTGCAGGAACTGCAGGTGTCACACTGCCCTTAGAGGGGGCTGCTCATGGGGACACTGTGGGCTGGCCCCACATGGTGGGGACCTCGGCCAAGGGGGACATTCTTCTCACTGATTTTCTTGCTCTTTCTAGAAGAGCCCTGGAAGGAAAAGGGTTTGTGTTGGCTGGTTTTAGGGAAAGGTGTTTAACAGCCTTTGCACTTGTCTTCTAGATCCCAATGCTCCAAACGTGGTGGTGACCAAACTGACTCTGGTCTGCACAACTGCCCCGGGCCCTCTGGAGCTGGACCTGACAGGTGAGCCAGGGAAGAATTCCAGCCCTTCCCAGGGAGAGCCACTTGGAGCAGAGCCTGTGGGAGCCACTCCCTGTTGGGAATGCCTGTGCTGCAGGCATGAAGGGTTTGTCCCACAAGCCTAGGCTGGGGCCTCCGCAGCCCTGTGCGGAGCAGCCGTCCCACTCCAAGGGTCACCGCCTGCTCCTGCAGACACTGTCCTCAACACCCCAGAGCACAATACAGAGGGACCCTGAGCAACCCTCTCCCTTCTCTGTAGGTGACCTGGAGAGCTACAGGAGGCAAGCATTTGTGCTGAAGGAGGGTGTGGAATACCGGATAAAAATCTCCTTTCGGGTAAGAACGGAGGTCTCAGAACAGAAGAACGAATGAACACTGGGATGCTGCAATCCCAGAGGGATTCCTGACCCCAAAAAGGGGGGTGATGGGGGAAGCAGTCTCCTGCTGTGGTGGGGTGGGCCATGTGCTGAGGAGGTTTGAGCCTCCACCTTAGTGGAAGATGTCCCTACCTGGGGCAGGGGGTTGGAACTGGATGAGCTTTAAGGTCCCTTCCAACCCAAACCAGGCTGGGATTCTGTGGATGTCTGCACAGTCCTTGCTTGTCTCCCTGCAGGTTAACAGGGAGATCGTGTCAGGGTTGAAGTACATTCAGCACACGTTCCGGAAAGGAGTGAAGAGTAAGTGCTGCTCCGAGGCGGGTGCTGCTTGTGAGGGGTTCTGCTTCGTCTGCTGGGGGGGCAGCCAGTCCCAGGCACCGCAGGGTGATTTGTGAATGCTCCCGGTCTGTGTGGCGCAGCAGCACCCACAGCACCCGGCTGGACACGCTCCTGCCCGGGGAGCAGCTCGGTGCTGGCGGAGGGAGTCGCTCCCTGCAGCAGGAGCTGTTCCTGGAGCAGAGCTGTGGATGTGGGTGACTCCTCTGTCCTCAGAGCTTCACTATGGCCTGTAGCTGTCACAGGCCTCGCATCTGCTTTAGCCTTGCCCCAGTTGCAGGGGAGGCTCTAAACCAGGCGCTGTGCTCCACTCTTGTCTTCCTGTAGTTGACAAGACCGAATACATGGTTGGCAGCTACGGCCCTCGAGCAGAGGAATACGAGTTTCTGACCCCCATGGAAGAAGCCCCTAAGGGAATGCTGGCCCGGGGCAACTACAATGTCAAATCCAAGTTCACAGATGATGATAAGACTGACCACCTGTCCTGGGAGTGGAACCTGACCATCAAGAAGGAGTGGAAGGAGTAGCCCTTCCCGAGGCCAAACCCCAGAGCGCGTGAATCAGACAGTGGCTACCGTAGAAATTCCCCCCTGTACCAAAGTGCTGACATTGGAACCCTCCTCCCTTCCCCCCACCCCATTATGATTTGACCAGAGCTCAGTTTTGTATTGTGCCCCCTCCCCAGAGAATCTCTGAGTGCATTGTCCAAACCCTGCTGTCTGCATCTGGTCTCCAGCTGCCTGGCCTGGGCCATGCTGCTGGTGCAGGGCTTGGCGCCTTCCTGCTTCCCACCTGCCCTTATCCCGGTAGGTGCTGGAGGGGAGACACCTGTGCCCTCATAGCTCCTGTGCTTGGCCTCCTGTGCACAGCTCAGGGTAGTTACTGCCTCCAGCAGCTGAAGGACTTTGATGCCAGGCAGCTCCTGACCCCATGTGTTGGCTCAAGTCATGCTCAGCCTGCCCCTCCACCCCGCCGGTGGCTGGGAGCTCTGGCAGCTTCATTTGTGGATGTTCCCTGTAACCATGATGCCTTAATGTGTAACACGGATCCTCTAGGGAGGGGGCCCTGCCCCTGTTACACTTTTTAATCATGTCCCCTGGTTTTGGCATGGCGCTCATCTCGGTCACGCCCCTCATGGGTTATTAGGTAAGAGTCACAACTTCCCGCTTTGCTGCTGGTCCTTCCTCCCTCGAGACGGGACATCTCCAGAGGGAGGGTGGTGGGTGACGAGGGCACGGGAGGCACCGGCTCTGCCGTCACTTGCGTCGCTTCCTGTCCCCTCACACCCCGGCAGCCGCAGTGACTGCGAGCACTGAGGTTCCAGGCCAGCGCCCACCCTCCTGCCGGCTCTGGGCTGAGGATGGACTTGGCTGTTTCTGCAGCTGCTCCTGACACGGTCAACCAAGAGCTTGTGATGGACAGGCTCCAAAGCGGTTAATGCCTTATGTATCTGTTCTGCCTTTACAACCTGTGCCTGGCCTGGCGGCAGTTACTGCCTTCACACTCCGATGCCGCAGCGGTGCCCGGGGCTGCGCTGTCGGTGCCTGGAGTGGAGGAGCCCTTTGGGACCCCTGGGCCGGACAGGCCCGTTCCCGCTCCACAGCCGCCTCTTGGGATCAAACCACACTGAGGCTGTATTAGAACCGGGACCAAGTACATGTGGCTTTCTCGTAGCTACGTCTCTGCCTCTAACTCCCCCCTGCCCTGCCCCTAGAGAGGTTTTTGTTCATTTGATTTGGTGCAATTGTCTGTAAGTCCTAGACCCGGGTTAACAGGTTTGGAATCATCGTCTGCTTCTCCTTTTATGACAGTAAAATAAAACCTTTGAACTGACTGCCCACCGCGCTCTGCTTCTGCTCTGGGGCTGGCGGGGAGGGGGGATTCTGCCAATGCCCGGGGCAGGAGATGGTCCCTGGGCTTAGAGAGCGTGAAACGGGACGGGGCAGCGGCCCTGCTGCGGCACGAGGAGGGCGTGGGGCAGCGGCAGCTCCGGGGGCGCTGTGTGCTGAGCCCCGGCTCCCCGGACATTCCTGCACGCGCCGAGGAACGAAGGAGTGACCGGAGCGGGAGGCGCCGCCGCGATAAAAGCGCGCGGGTGTTTGCGTTCGGGATAAGGAAAGCGCAGCCCGGGAAAGCTCTTCATGAGCCCCGCAGCGCTGGGGGGAGCGGCCGCTGCTTGTCCGAGCCTCGGGCTCTGACCGAGGGGAACCGCCGAGCGCCGGCACCGGGAAAGCGGCTGCAGCCGCAGGGACCGGCCCGGGACCCGCGACAGCGCCGCCGGAGCCCGCGGACGCGCCGGCCCCGCGCGCCGGGACGTGCCCCCGCCGGCACGTGCCGCGGAGCTCCACCCCCGCGAGCGCAGGAAGCGCCGCCTTTCACTTCCGGGTCGGGTCAAACGGCGGCGGCCGCGGGCCAGTCAGAGTCCACCACGCTCGCCTGGCCGCGCGCAGGCGCAGTGCGCGCCGCCGGGGCCGTCCCAGTGCCACGTTCGAGGGCACGCGGCCGCGCGGAGGGGGCGGTGCCGACCAACCGCGGGTGACGCAGCGCGGGAAGGGGCCAGGCGGCGGGCAGGGGGCGTGTCCTGCGCGGTAACCAATAGGAGCCGCGCGACGGCAGGATCTGGCGCGCTGGGCCAATGGCGGGCGGCGGCGGCCGGGGAGGCGGCTTTATAAGGCGGAGGCGGCGCCGCGGCCGCACGTCCTGGCCCGGCCCGTTCCGACCCCGCCGCCGCCATCAGCGCCATGGCGGGGCTCTGCGCGCTCGCGGCCCTGCTCTGCCTCCTCCTGCTGCCGCCGTCCGTTGCCCCCGAGGAGGAGGACGGGGTCCTCGTGCTGCGCGCGGACAGCTTCGAGCAGGCGCTGGCGGAGCACCGGTACCTGCTCGTCGAGTTCTGTGAGCGCCGGGAGCGGGGGGGCTCTGGGGCCGGGGCTCCTGGGGGGGGTGGGGCCGGGCTGGATGGGAGCGGGGGGACCCCTCCCGGGAGCGGGACCCGCCGGCGCTGACGCCGCGTCCCGCAGACGCGCCGTGGTGCGGGCACTGCAAAGCGCTGGCGCCCGAGTACGCGAAGGCGGCGGCGAAGCTGAAGGCGGAGGGCTCGGAGATCCGGCTGGCCAAGGTGGACGCCACGGAGGAGGCGGAGCTGGCGCAGCAGTTCGGCGTGCGCGGGTACCCCACCATCAAGTTCTTCAGGAACGGCGACAAGGCCGCTCCCAAGGAGTACACGGGTGAGCCGGGAGCAGAGGGCAACGACGTGGCGCCAGGTCCGTGTCCCGGCCCCGTGCCCCCGGGAGCGCGGCTGTGCCCGGATAAGGTCCACTGGGGCTGAGCGGCGGCCGTGCTCAGCAGGTGCTGTTCTGGGGCGGTGGGAATGGGGCTGCCGCTGCAGGCTCCTGCGCTGGAGCTGGGGACATCCCTCCTGTGAGGTGAAGCAGATGGCTGAGGTTTGTGTAGGAAAGTGGAGCAACCCAAGCCCGGGTTGTGGCTCAGCTTGACTTATTTAAGCAGTGAAGCTCCCAGAACTGCGCCAAAAGCTTGAGTGGTTGGGAAAAGGAAACATGGGATGTAAACTAGAGGTGTGAGGAAGACCAAGAGCAGCGGGATCCAGCTAAACCAAACCTTGTGCTCGGCAGTGAGCTGACCACCCGCATTCTGTTTTGGAAAGGGAGAGGGGAAGCACTCGCATGGGAAGCCTGCTCCTGTAGGAGTGTGGTCATACTGGTCAAAGTTTAAGAAGGTGCTTGGCCGGGAAGGATGGATTCCGGGGAGCCCCTTGTACCTTGACTTGGCCACTGGGGATCAGCAGAACCGCCCTGGGAGGGAAGGGGAGAAAGCTGTGTAAACGCTGTGTTGGTTCTGCTGGTGCCGGGGTGGGGGTCGGGGTGAGCCGGGAGGCACAAAAGCAAGCGGGTGCCCCTGTCCCCACAGCTGGCCGGGAGGCCGAGGACATCGTGAGTTGGCTGAAGAAACGCACGGGCCCGGCTGCGGCCGCACTGAGCGACGCCGCCGCAGCTGAGGCGCTGGTGGAGTCCAGTGACGTGGTTGTGATCGGCTTCTTCAAGGTAGGGTTTGTGCTTCCCTCCAGGAAGCTGTTGCCTGGGCAGCGGGGGGGAGGCTCTCCTTGTGCTGTCCTGCCCTACTTGATCTTCCAGTTCTCTGGCAGGTGAGCCCTGGGATCTTTGTGCTGCGCTTTGGTGTGTCCCGTGTGAGACACCTCTCTCTGTTCTCCAGGATTCGGCATCAGAGGCTGCAAAGGAGTTCTTGCTGGCAGCTGAGGCTGTGGATGACATTCCTTTTGGGATTTCCTCCAGTGCTGATGTCTTCACCAAGTATGAGCTTAGCAAGGATGGTGTGGTCCTCTTCAAGAAGGTACTGGTTGGTGCAGCGCATGAGCACCACACTTGAGTCCTCTGCCTCTTCTTACCTTCTCTAATTAGTTAGACTCAAAGAGGGCAGTCCTGGATGAATCCATATCAGTCTGACTGTTTCCAAGCCTCAGAGCTGGGCAGGCGCAGAGAAGTGGAGCCTTTAGTCAGCAGAGAGAAGCCTCAGCAGCTCCTGGCCCTCCTGAAGCTGCTGGGCTCCGGGTCCAAGCTGTGGCTTCACTCGAGCTGTTTCTTGGCTGTGGCTGCAGTGCAGTAACAGCCCGATATTTAAAATACTGCTGGCTGTAGGCAGTGAGGTCTCCAAGCTACTCCATGTTCACTTGCAGCTTAGCAAAGCTGCTTTAACTCATACTCGAGATCGACCTCTGCTGTAGGCAGTCGAGGCTGCATGCAGGAGTTGTTCTGTGTCTGGCAGCGCTGTGGGTTCTGCAGGAAGTGAGTGATACCAGTGGAGTTCCTAAGAGGATTTGCAGCTCCAGCTGACTTAGGCTGGGGCGGTTGGGTTACATGCAGGGGGATCTGGCCATCTACAGAGTCAGAAATAAACTTACTCATGCCTTTTACTATCAAAATCCTAAACCACTGGCATGAATTTTTAACTTGGAGAGGACAAGTAGATGTTTTTTGGACTTTGTGGTACCACACACATGGGTGCAGTGGGGCAGGATAAAGCTGCTTTGGCTTCAGACTTAATAAATCTGTCATCTAATCGGTCATTGTTCTGACCAGTTTGGTGTAAGACAGGCTGAGGAGCTGAA
This sequence comes from Pezoporus occidentalis, assembly GCF_034315485.1. NCBI lineage: Eukaryota > Metazoa > Chordata > Aves > Psittaciformes > Psittacidae > Pezoporus > Pezoporus occidentalis. The sequence goes on from NW_026914852.1 coordinate 308,038, forward strand.
TGAATTCCTGTCACTCTTTGTTCAGCTAAAATAGCATGTTTGATTCCAGTACACCTGAATTTGCACTTTTGGTGTTACAAGCTTGCAGACTTCAGCTCTCAGACAGGGGGCCCTCAGATTAGTGTGGCTGAGGGTGCAAGTAAATTTCCTGCTGTGTGGTTCAGAACACCAGAGCTTTGCAGCTCAGGGAGTTGGGGTGAAGGGAGCAGCATTTTGTTCCTGGCTGACTCACTGCCTTTATCGTGCTCTTGCGCGCAGCTCTGTAAGCGACCTCCCTGCATGCTCCGTTCATGGCCAGCGCTGGGCTGAGACTGCTGCTTGCAGGGCTTCTCAGCTTTGGCTTGGGGGTGCCTTTGGGATGAAAAGCAGCTCTGCACCCAGCAGCTCTGTCAGGTGTGTGGGGAGTGGGAGGAGCCGTGGTCCAAAGGGCAGTTCAGGAGCTGCTGGGTCACTGCAGGAGCGCTCTGCTCGGTGTGGAGAAGGCGAGATGTGGATGCTGCCTCCCTGGTCCTGTTTTAGTGCCATGTCAGGAGAACTCTCAGATAAGCCTGTCACATTAAGGGGGTCTTTACCCCAGTAAGGGGTATCCAACCCCAAACCAAGGTGGAAATGAGCACCAATGCTGACAACACTAGGGCATAAGAAATAGTTTATTCTACCAGCAGTTCTGTGTTTGGACTCTGGCAGCTGGTTGGGTTTGTTGGATTGGCATTCTCCTCTTGCTCCCTGTGGAAGCTGTGCAGACCTGCAAAGACCCTTGAAGAACTGCTGAACGTCGCCTTAGCACCTTCGGAATACTCTGAAGTGTTTACAGAGTTGATCTCCAATGTGGAGGGTGTTGCTCAGCTCCTCAGCTGACGCTGCTCTGCCTCTTCCAGCAGGAGGTTATCTGAGCCCGGGCTCTTGCTGTGCCAGTGCCTCGGTGCTGCCCAGGCACGGGACTACCCTGTCCCTCCACATCCTCTTTAACCTTGATGGGCCTCCACAGCTGTTCCCTTCCCGGCCTGCCAGGGAGCTTCTGAGAACCTGCCCAGGGCTGCAGGTGATGTCCTGCTCTAAACTGGGCCCTGGCACCTCTCCTGGCCTGTGTTAAACAGGTGCCCTTGTCTCTAACAACAGACTGGACCAGCCCTGCAGAGCCAAGTCAGTGCTGCTCTGTGCAGTGACCGTGGGCTCAGTTGTCACACTTCCCACAGCACTGGTTCAAATGTGTGTCTGCTCTCACGTGGCTGATTCCTGCAGCAGAAGCTGCCTGTGCCCTGGGAGCTGCTTGCTGTGGAGCATCTACCTGATGCCTCCACAACGTTGAGGCTCAAGTCCTTGGACCTGTTTCACGTGTTGCTGTGTGACTGTGCAGAACAGTGCCAAGATTAAGCTGTCTTGTAGCTGCTCACCTTTTGCTGCTGGGGGCATGGTCTAAGGCTTTGCTTGCCAGGAAGATTTATACCTTGATCCGGGTGTTATGTGAATATGTGGTGACTTTGTTAAGAGCCAGAAGTCTGCTCTGAGCAAGTGCAGCTGAGATCTGCTGGGGCAGTGACTCTGGTGGGATCTGTGTGGGATCTGAAGTGTTCTAATGCAAGAATTTCTGGGTTTGCAGTTTGATGAAGGCCGCAACAACTTTGAAGGGGATCTCACAAAAGATAATTTACTGAACTTCATCAAGTCCAATTCGTTGCCTCTGGTCATAGAGTTCACTGAACAGGTTGGTCTCTAGATACATGGTAAGGCCTCTTCCCATTGCCACCACATGAATATATCAAAGCTTAAATTGCAGATTGTGTCGTATCTTGGAGCTGACACTAGTCTGGGGTTATGGAGGAGTGTGGAGAACACAAGGGAGTGGAGTCAAAGCTTCTGCTCAAAGTCCTCCTTTAACCTGGAGGCTCCTATGGCTTGCTCAGAATACCAGACCCAAGCTGGTCTTGACACCAGTTTGCCTCTTCCAGAAATAAAGTTTGTTTTCTATTCCTCAGACTGCTCCTAAAATCTTTGGAGGGGAGATCAAGACTCACATCCTGCTGTTCCTGCCAAAAAGCGTGTCTGACTATCAAGAGAAGCTCGACAACTTCAAGAGTGCAGCTGGGAACTTCAAAGGGAAGGTGAGATGGGTTTCTTGCATTATGAGTTAAGTGGCCACCTCCTGCAGAGGAGTGCAGCACGGTCTGTCGCTCTCCATTTCACAGTTGTGGAGCAGGACTTGTAGCAGCTCTCACTCTGCCTGTGCCTCATGGTGAAGGTGACTGAGTCACTGGCTTGCACAACTGCTGAGGCAATAGCAATCAACTACAGACTTTCCCTCTTGTGGATGTAAATCTGACCCAGCCCTTAAATCAGGGCCAGGCTGTGCCCGTGCTGCAGCTCGTGTTTGTGCTCTGGCAGGGTGCCCCCTTCATGGGCTTGGAGAAGGAAGAGTGGCCAGTTCAGCCACTACCTGTGGGAGTGTGTGTGTACTGTGTTGTTAGCCAAGAGGTGCTCATCTTCACCAACTGCCTTTGACTTTTTCCTCCAAAGATCCTCTTCATCTTCATAGACAGTGACCACAGCGACAACCAGAGGATTTTGGAGTTCTTTGGCCTGAAGAAGGAAGAGTGTCCAGCTGTGCGCCTGATCACCCTGGAGGAGGAGATGACCAAATACAAGCCGGACTCGGATGACCTCACAGCTGACAAGATCAGAGAGTTCTGCAATAAGTTCCTGGAGGGCAAAATCAAGGTAAGGAAGAGAAGTGCTGCTGGCAAAAGTACCAGGGCATGAAGACTGCGGGCCAGGGAGCTGGCACCCGAGTGCAGTCGGAGCTGCCAGCAGTCTGTGGAAGGTGTGAACTTGTGCAGCCCAGTTCAGAGCTTTCAGCTCTTGTCTCGGGAGCAGGCTCTATGCAGCTTATACCAGAGGTGACTGTTTGGTGAAACTCAGCCCTGTGGGAATGGCAGCAATATCACTTCCTTCCTGTGGAGCTCAGTGGCAGCTCTCTGCAGAGCAGCACCTGATATTCCCACTGGCTTTGGATGGGGAGGAGACTTTATGTAGGAGAAGAGGAAGTGGCTGCTTCAGTGCTTGCTCACAGCCTGTGATTGGGGTGCTGAGGTGGGTGGTTAAGCTCTGGGTTGCCAGGATGATTGCGTGTGCATTCCAGCAGCTGTGTGGCTATCTCTGAATTTCACTTCTTATTCTAGCCCCACCTGATGAGTCAGGATCTTCCTGATGACTGGGACAAGCAGCCTGTCAAAGTTCTAGTTGGGAAGAACTTTGAAGAAGTTGCTTTTGATGAGAATAAGAATGTCTTTGTGGAGTTCTGTGAGTATCTTTCAGCAGCTGATTCCAAGTAACTGGCATGAAAGGAGTGCCAAAATTCCGCATGACCGGGATTAGGGAGGAAGCACCCTACAGGATCTAAGCTGCAAAGGGAGTGCCCTGGCTGAAAAGACGTGTGTGAACTGTCTGTGTGGGCACTTGGGGGGGGCTGGTGGTCGCTCATTAGGCTGCTGGTGCTAACTGGCTTTCTGTAATTAACAGATGCCCCCTGGTGTGGTCACTGTAAGCAGCTGGCTCCGATCTGGGACAAGCTGGGAGAGACCTACAGGGATCATGAGAACATTGTCATTGCCAAGATGGATTCAACAGCCAATGAAGTGGAGGCAGTGAAAATCCACAGCTTCCCCACACTCAAGTTCTTCCCTGCAGGCTCTGGCAGAAATGTAAGGAGGCAGCTGACCAGGGTGGTGTAATGAGGGAGCCCCAGGAACACTTAGCTGCCTGCTGGAGCTGGCTTGGATGAGCCTTTGGGAGGCCTCTCCACTCTGTCAGGATAGAACACACCAAGTCTACAGAACATGAGAGACCCTGTGTGGGAGCTGGGCTGTAGGAAGGAGTTTGGTGGGGGTGGGAGTGGGGAAAACAGGGAGCATAGAGGACAGTGTGCTCATCTGCAGGCTATTCTTTCCTCGCAGTGATCTCTGAAGTCTAGTGCCTGAGCTGTTTTCCTTCGTCTCATATGGGTGAAGGTGAATTTTTAAATTCCCTTTTGCTTGGCATGTTGACTTTTGCTCAGAGAGAGAATTCTCCTCCCCAGGCCTGTGGTTCTGTAGGTGCCCGTAACCATTATCCTGATGTTTTTCCCTATGTAGGTAATTGACTACAATGGGGAGAGGACGCTGGAAGGCTTCAAGAAATTCTTGGAGAGTGGAGGTCAGGACGGGGCAGCAGCTGATGATGTGAGTAATGTGAATGTGGCGGCAATTCTGGGCCTTCAGAACAAGGAGTGGGGGTCAGACCTGGTGCTGGGCTTCTGTCCTCTGTCCCAGATAAGATTCTGGGTGGTTCTGTGGCAGGAAAGGTATTGCTGGTGATCAGCATGTTCACCAGCATCAAATTTTCAGTTGCAGCCTGGCTGCCAGTGGCTTGTAAATGACACCTTTCATTGGCAGCACTTCAGTTGGGTGTGAAATAAATGCTTTTCAGAGGCCTAAACAAACGTGTGGAAACAGTTGGTGAAGCTGTAAATGTTCACAGGCTGTCTCTGGCTGTTGTGCAAACTGCTGGAGTACTTTAGGGGCTTGTTCTTTACTGAGAAGTCCTGCTCAGCTCTTGAAACTTAAGTAGTATGATGCACATTACGTGTCCTGTGTATCTAGGGTGGAGGCTTTTACAAGTGAGGTACCAGCTTCCAGGGGTTTCTAATACGTAATGTCCCAAAGACGTTCAGAGCTCTTGGTGGAAGTCTCTGGGTGTTTAACATGGCAGCAGAGAACAGTGAACAGATCAGATGTACTGTTCTAGGATCTGCCTAGTGCACCAGAAACCAGCAGCTGTCTGTAACCTTTTACAGGATCTGGAGGACCTGGAGACAGATGAAGAAACAGACCTTGAAGAAGGTGATGATGAAGAGCAGAAAATGCAGAAGGATGAATTGTAAACAGAAGACTGATCGACATCACCCAAAATATCAGACACTAAATTGGCTGCTGTTATGCAGCCCAGCGAGTCAGAACCATTGAGATTTAAAGCAGAAGGTGAATGACTGAAAATCCAGGGATTGGCTTTTAAAGTAACACTTTCCCCTCACTTGTCTGTACACTCGACTCTTTTCTGTTTGGCTTTTGAGAAGGGATCTGTCACCAGGGAGCCGGCCCCGCTGCGCTCCTCCTTAGTGGGATGTACTCTTTTGTACACAGCTTTTGCTTGAAGTATTCTGTTCTTGTGGGTAGAAGCCGATTGTGAAGCCGCAGCACGAGCCCTGGCTCAGCCTCCTGGAGCTTTGCCACTGACACCTCCCAAGAAAGATTTTTATTTTTTTTTTCCCTTTGTTTCTTTTAAAACTGCAGCCTGCAGCTGATTCCTGCACCTGGCAGGGTCCTTAATGCTCTCAGCAGCTCTTCCCTGGAATTGGCCTTCAGTGTAGGTAGGCAGCCTGGTGAGAGGTGTATATGCAGGTGCTTCTCTTCATGCTGGCCAGATGTTTCCTTTCCCTTCTGCTTTAAGACACTTGGAGATGACTATTCTGATCACCCAGAAGGGTGGAGTACTGTGCACTGGCTGTGGCAGGCTCTGGGGTGGAGGTGAGCGCTCGCCAGTGCAGGCGAGACCTGGCTCTGTTGCCATCCTTTGATCAAATGCAAGACTTTGCAATCATTTTCCATGCATTATTTGGAGGGGGTCGACAGGGGGGTGGTGTGGGAGGGTCTGATGAGCTGGATCAAACAGGACACTTGCAATTATTGGGGTTTGGGGAGGAGCTTGAATGGGGGAGTGCCTCAGAGGCCTGAGCTGCATCAGGCTGGTTCTTAGCATTCTGCTACAGTAACATTGGAACTCGATTTGTTGGCCAAATAAAGTTGAGATTTTAATACTACTCTGTCTCTGTCTTCTTTGGAATAGGGGTGGATGTTTGCTTTCTCAAAACTCTACCCATGGTTTTCAGAGAAAGGGCACTTCCAAAACACTTGCAGCATTGCAGGTGCCTTCTGATGACTTAACCTAAAGCCGCTTGTGTTGTCTGTAAAGGGAAAAAGCTTCAGCTTGGCCATGTCCTGTCCAGGTTAGACCTGTTCTATTAGCAGTGATCAGACAGGGGCTTGGGCTAGCTGGCCCTCACTGCTCCTGAGCAGTTAACCGAGGACTCTGCCTACGGCAGGACCTGGGGCTGCCTGCAGCAGTGGTGCTCAGGCTCACATGACCCGTGAGCTGCGCTGCTATTTCCAAACCAGTCACTTACTGCTGGAAATATTTTTGTAAGGAAATAATGCTATAAATGTCAGAGGGGAGGGCAGGGTGAGGCTGGAGGGCAACACGTGAGGCTACTGGTGTCTGCCACTGAATGTGGGTGCTTGGGGTGGTAGAACAGGAGCATGTTCCACGTGTGTCTGCAGCTGCAGCCTCTTCTGTGGCTCCCTGGAGCAGGGCCCTGGCATGGTCTGCACAGGCCTTTGGCGCAGCAGAACCAGGGCTGGGGCGGAGGAGGGGGCTCTCCTCATGCACCGAGGCTCCTCTTGGTAGAGCAGGGCATTGTCAGTCACCCTGTGTACACAGCTAATTGCTGTTCCAAGAAAGGAGGCTAAAAGCAGTTCGCTCAGTCTGTTAGTGTTCTGTCTGCAGTAACCTTGAGCAGGGATGCTCAGTGCAGAGATCAATGCGTTTGCCAGCAGATAAACAAGTGCAGGCGGTTCTCTGGTGTGTGCCTGAGCTGCTGCAGGGGCAGAATGTGGGAGCTCTGTGACTCCTGACACGCCTACCTGGACAGGCCCATTGGCACAAACCAGGGCACCATGTGCTTGTGTATCTTCAATGACCAGACTGTGATGGGGAAAAGCACAGGAGAGCAGTTGCTTGAACCCTTGGTGGATCTGAAAGATTCCTGTGTGGTAGATGGGTTTGACAGCTACAGCTGGAGGGTAACAAATGCAGAAGTGTCTGGCGGTGGTGCTGTTCTTCAGCTATTTTCAGATAGTTCTACAGCAGCCTGCCCTCGTGTTAAGTAGGACATTGAACACTGTGGACTGGCATCATGGGCTTCTGGTTCTGTGCCTGCATCAGGAGCACCAGTAGCACTGCTGTGCTCCAATATGCTGGTGCTGATCCTCGTTAGCTGTATGCTGCCTCACTGCCGTGCTGGGCAGCACAGCTCATTCTACTCCTTTCAAATTGTCTGATGCAAGTACAGCAGAGTGACTTAGCTCTGAATGTATTTGGCACCGCAGCTTTGACACGTCCGCTGGTTCCCCTCATTGGTGCTCATGCTTGTGCCTTTTCCCTGGCACACGTGTCTGTGTGTGAGGGCTTGCTGCTGGGAAGCTCTGGTTTTGGGGCTTTGGTGCCTCCTCGGAAAAGCTTTCCATGAAAAAGCCAGAGCAGGTCTGACCCCTTGGATGGGGACATGGACAGGTGGGTGGTAAGATGAGACACCCACTTCTGCCCAAAAGTGGCTGCTGGCCCAGGCAGCTCGATTACGAAGTGTCATGGCAAAGAGCATGAGCTGCATGTCCTCAAAATAGCCCGTGGGAGCCTTTATAACACAGCACTGGGGCAGAAACATCAGTCCTGGGCCAAGGGCCTGCGGGAAGCACATGTGCTTACTGCTGCCTCCTGTGTCCTGCATGGGAGCATAGGGAGAGCTTCACAACAAGGGAGACCCGACCCACCAGGGACACGAGACGGGTGTGAGGGACTGCAGTGGTGCGGCTGCCATCACTCCGCTGCTGAGGAGGGACCCAACACACCAAAACAGAAGAGGAAAAGCAGCACCTGGAGGACAGTGAGCGGCAGGACGAAGCACTGAGCAACGTGCGCCTCCTCTCCCCCCGCAGTGCCTGAAGGCTGCCACCAGCATGAAGGACTATTACCTGGTCTCAATGCCGCGGTACAGTCGGTACAGGCAGAAACTGAGAGCTGCACGCACCGTGCACTTCCCCAATGACATCGTCTTTCAGGACCACATCAGGCAGGGGGACCTGGAGCAGGTGGGCAGGTTCATACGTGCCAGGAAGGTGACACTGGACACCATCTACCCCTCTGGTGAGTGCTGCCGGGGTTGGCAGAGCTGGAATGTGCAGTGGCACACAGGGAGCTGTGTGGCCAAAGCTAGGATATGGCCCCCATCAGCAGGGTGATGGGTTGGAATCGAGTCGTCTTCCTCCCCACTGAGGAGCGGTGCCTCAACATTGCCAAGCAGGGCCCAAGAGAGGCCCACGCCAGTGCCCCAAAATCTTACCCAGCAGCGTGGCCAGTGTATGCTGCAGGAAGGGGGCAGGTCGACCCCTGCATCCCTTCAAGGCACGCTAGGGACCTACAGTGTGGTGGGATCTAGGCAAGCAGCAGTGGGCACAGGCTGGTCTGCGAAGCCCTGCATGGGACCATCCACCCTCTCTGGAGCATGTGCTCCCGCTCTGTTTCTCACAAACACCATCCTCTCTGCGTATCTGGGTGTGTGGACTTGCAGCAGGTCTGTCTGTGGGAAGGCATCGTGCTGTGGTTGCACCAAGCCTCACGAGCAACTGTTCATGGAATGCTGTGATCCACAGTGTGCGGTCCAGAGGGCAGGTTTGTCCCTTTCCTGTGCTTGGCTTTGGCTTCTGCTGTCACATGGACATGGAGACAGGGTCTCAAATGACCTCGAGCTTCCTCCTGTCCATGCCGATTGCTTCAACACTTGCTCCATGAGAGCTTCCAAAACTTGGACAGCACAGAACCCTACACGCACTCTGCCCATGTCCAGTGTGAGTGCCGCCCGGAACCTGGGGCTGGCTGCTGGCCAGGGACTTCTGCAGGAAGGGGCATCTCCTCCTCCCTGGATCTGTCCTGCCTGCCCCAGTGCGGAGGTGGTTGCTACCCCAGCTTGGGTAGGGCGTGGAAGGGGAACAGAAACCTGCGGCAGCTCCTCTTGCTTCCTCAGTCTCTTTCTTTCCCCAAAGTCATCCCCCTGATAACACGGGTTTGCTGCTTCGGTCCTTCCTGGGCCGTGGACACTTGTGAGCTCAGCACTAAGCCTCCTGCCCCGCTCCAGGGCTAACAAACCCTCTCCTTCCAGGCATGGCAGCCCTCCACGAAGCTGTGCTCACTGGGAACCTGGCCTGTGTCGAGCTCCTGGTTAAATACGGCGCCGACATCCACCAGCGAGATGAGAACGGGTGGACGCCCCTGCACATGGCCTGCAGCGACGGCTACGCCGACATCGCCAGGTGAGGAGGGAGCTCCTCGCTGGGCCCGGCATAGCCCCGAGCACCGGACCGAGAGCGGCGGGGCTGCAGCGAGCTCCGGCGCCTCCTCCTGGGGGCTGCCCGGTGTCGGCGGTGCACAGGGGCCTGCCCGGGCTCAGCCCCCGTCTCCTGCAGGTACCTCATCTCTCTCGGGGCAAGCCCGGAGGCCACCACCGACAGCGGCGAGAAGCCCTCGGACCTCATCGACCCCGAGTACCAGGACCTGGTGCAGCTCTTCGGGGCCGCCACGATGGGCTGAGGCGGCGCTCAGCGGGGAGCGGAGCGGGGCCGGGGCCGGGCCCGGGCTGGGCCTGGGCGGGCGGGCAGGAGCTCGCCCGGAGCTGCGCCCCGGGAACCACTTTGTACTTTTCCAATAAACCAAGTGCCGGCACCGCCGGGTCCGTGCGCGGGGCGGGGCGGGGCGGAACCCGCGCGGGGCGGGACGGGGGCGGGACCGGGCGGAGCGGAGCGGAACGGAACGGAACGGAACCAGATCGGGGCGGGACCGCGCATGCGCGCTGCGGCGCTTCCGTGGCGGCCCGAGGGCGAGCGGAGGCGGGAGCCGGGCCCAGGTGAGGGGCGCGCGTTGCCATGGCGACGGGCGGGGGGCGGCCCGCGGCCTAGCCCCGGCCTGGCCGCCCTCTCCTTTCTCCCCGCAGCCACCGAGCCGAGCCGCGCCGCCGCCGCACCGCCGCCATGGCCAGGTGAGCCCCGCCCGGCCCCGGGCCCAGCCGCGGGCCCGGGCCCGGCTCAGCCCCGCGCTTCGCTTTCAGCTCCCCCGTGTCCCGCGTGGTCTACAACGGGAAGCGGAGCGGCGGCCCGCGCTCCCCCGGCGCCGGCAGCGAGATCTTCACGCCGGCCCACGAGGAGAACGTGCGCTTCATCTACGAGGGTGAGCGGGGCGGGGGCGGGGGCCGGGCCCGGCGGCGGCGGCGGGCGGCCTCTCACCCGTGTCCCCGCAGCCTGGCAGTGCGTGGAGCGCGACCTGCGCAGCCAGATGGGCTCCGAGCGCGGCCTGGTCGAGGAGTACGTGGAGAAGATGCCGAACCCCAGCCTGAAAGGTGAGCGGGGCCGGGGGCTCCCCGCGGCTCCTGCCGGCCCTGGCCCGGCCGCACCGCCCCGCGGCCTCTGCCGCCAAAGCCCCTCCTGTCTCCCCGCAGCGTTCAAACCTGTCGACCTGGGTGATCTGAAGAGGAGGAACACACAGGACGCGAAGAAGTCCTAAGGCGAGTTCCCGCGGATCGGCTGCGCTCCAAGGGCCTCAAGCAGATTTCATTTGAGATTTTGTGTTGATTTCCTCCTCTGGTCTGTGCTCCCAAAAGCCTACGGGAGAGCCGGTCAGCTCCGGGGCTGGCTCGGAAGCTACCTGAAATCAAAGGTGCTCGCTGAGGATGCTCAGAGCCTGTTGCAAAGGGTTCCAGTCCCCCACTCATGGCTTTCTCTGGCCTCAAGCTGTCCTTCTCCTCTTCATGCTGGGCTCACAGGTCTCCTGTTCTCCTTCCATCTCTGCCCCTGGTGCATTGTGTGTGTGGGCTGCCTGGGCTCTGGTGTGTGGCAGGGCTCAGGGCAGAGCAGACCGGCCGCGTTGTCAGCAGAGGCAGCGCTAGTTCTCTGTCTCCTTCTGTGCACCGAGGATTTACCACTGCTGGGGAAGAAGGAGGGAGCATCAGTTCCATCCTTGTGCCTCGGGACGGCAGCCCCGGTTTGACACCCCTTGTGGTGCACCAGTTGCACCCTGGTCATTCTTCCTTGCTTCCATAGAGTGTAATTTCCACTGGTGCTGCTGGTGTTTGGGGCTGGTCAGCGCTGTCAGAGCTGTTGGGCCTGTATCCGAGGCTGGATTTACTTTGTGCTTAGATTGGGCCGATCCCTGTGGAGCTGGAGGTGAAGAGCGCTGGGGTGTCAGCCCTGGCCCCTGCCCCGAGTGCCTGTGGGGTGCCTGGAGGGGGGTTTGGTGCCCCCACCTCAGAGCTCTGCAGCTCCAGAGCAGGCAGCAGCAGGGGGTGGCCGGTTCTGACTGTTGCCGTCCCTTCCAGAGCAGCGCTGGGTTGTGTTACACCAACACCACTTCCAGATGTGCACCCATGGATGAGATTCGGCCTCCACAGATGGCAGGAGTGTCACTGGGGGGGCAGCTGTAGTCAGTGTAACTCACACCAGGGGGGCCTTTCTTGGGCCCCTCACTCCAGGCAAGGCTCATCATTGGTTCTAAGGGCAGGGGCTGCCGGGGCTCTGGCCAGCACCAGTGGATTTGGGGGGTGCAGGGGACCTGTGGCTGCCATTCCCTTTCCTCTCCTGAGTCACTGAGCTAGACTGTTCTGGTTTGGTTTTTTTTTTCTATTTTTTCTGTTGTCTGTCACTTGAGGCGTGTTGTAAATAAAAGCTGGTGTCCTTTTGGGTCTGCCTTGGTGTGGTGCTGCCCACTGCAGCCCATGAGCCGCTGCCTTGACCGGGCACAGGGCTGGTCCCTTCACTGGGGGTTGTGTGCTTTGGAGCAGTGGGATGCTGCCTGGTGCTGCCACGGCCCAGGGCAGGGCTATGTGGCTGTGCCATTCCGGTGAACCATTCCCTCTTGATTCCCTTGTCCCTCCGCTGCACTGTGGGTGCTGCAGCCACGCTGGGGCAGGGCCCTTGTTCTTCAGCTTTTTAGTCTTACAAACCATTCCTGTTAGAGGAGCCCCATGTTTCCCATTTCAGACCTCAGCACTGGCTGTAACGGCCTGACCAAGTCCTCGGGAGCAGTCACAGGGCACAGGAGTTGTTGCGCACTTTTATTTCTTGTTTCCAGAAGGAATCTTGCCCTTGCTCTGGGCTCCTCATTCCACCACAGGCGTGTATGACCTGGCGCTGCTGGTAGCACAGTGCCCTTGGGCACTGGCAGCCCTCCTGCAAGCCAGCATCCCAGGGGCTGTCACTGGACTAGACATCTAAATGTTGAGACTATTAATACACCCGGATCCTCTTCCCTCCCCTGCTTCGATGGCATTTAAACTATACTTAGCATTGCTAGAATTTCTCCTCAAGTGCATCTTCACACTTAGCCATGACCCTGTTTCCCTCCCATCACCAAAACATTCTCAGGGTGCAGTGCCTGGTTCTGGCACAGAGGGGCAGTGCAGGAGCCACCCTGGGGAGGAACCCTGCAACCCGTGGCGTGCCGAGGCAGGAGGTGAGAATTGCCGCTGGCACGGCCCTTCTCCTTTGACTTCTGCAGGATGTGTCCTGTGGTGTGTCTGGGAGCGCGGCAGACACGTGTGGCTGCCCTGGCTCGAAGCATGGCTGGAGCCATGTGTCCTAAGGGGTGGGAAGGGGCTGGATCCTGCACCTCGTGGGTGCTGTGAGGGGAGCAGGATGGGGCTTCCCCAGCACACCAAGAGCTGACACTGCTGGGGTGCAGCAGCTCATCCATGGGGCCTGTCCCCCATGCTCCGGTGCAGTGAGCTGCCAGCGACTGGCTCCAGTGCCCAGCCAGGGTCATGGCTGGTGCGGAGCGGGCTCTGTGAGGTGCCCACTCCTCTTCCTCCCCTGGCCGGCCACTGCCACAGAGCCCAGCTCTGCTCCCTGTGGCGGGGGCTGCAGCTGTGTCCCAAGGCACATACTGGGGGTCCTGCAGCCCAGCCCCACTGGCCCCTGCCTTGTTTGTGTCTTGGCTCGGGCCCTGTGCCGCCAGAGGCAAAGTCGCTCCAACCTTAATGCAATGTACAAACCCCATCCCATCTCCGGGGCATGTTTATAAATACTAATACCACACCGGGGTGAGGAGGGCGGTGGGGGGGTGCCTGTGAGGGGCTGAGGCCGCAGGCACAGAAATGAGGCTGTTTACCTCTAAAAATCGAATCCAGTGAGGGTTTATTTTCCCTATGACTCGGATACTGTGCTTGTCATTAGATTAGCTGGTGGGAGGAGGAGAGGTATGCGTTGTATCATTGCATTAGCGGTGCGAAGAGTGGCCGGCAGCAGGCAGGATCTACTTAGAACACCAATTTGTGGTGCTCAATTCCCTTGATAAAGTGGGAGTTCTCATGCGAGGCGCTGCTGCAGCCGCGGGGGAGCTGCTGCCCCGGTCACTGTGATGGCTCCAGCCCCGTTCCACACCTTTGGTTCCCTGAGGTGGTACTGCAGCAGCCTGGGCTCGGCCCCAGCACCGCTGGGGAAGAAACTGTTCATGCTGAGGGTGGTGGGACACTGGCACAGGGTGCCCAGAGAAGCTGTGGCTGCCCCATCCCTGGCAGTGCTCAAGGCCAGGTTGGGCACAAGGGCTTGGAGCAAGCTACTCTAGTGGAAGGGGTCCCTGCCTGTGGCAGGGGTTGGAACTGGAGGAGCTTTAAGGTCCAACCCAAACCAGTCTGGGGTTCTCTGCCTGGGCTGTACGGGCTGGTGGCAGCACCTTCACTCCACCAGGTGCTGGGAATAATGGCTCCTGATGGGCAGCCGGGGGCTGTCTCTGTGTGTTTGTGTGTGTGGTGTACAGGTTGTGCTGCCTGAGATGGACTGTGGGGTGCTGCATGCAGGCTGTGCTGCCGAGACCTGCACCCTGGGGTGCTGCCAGGGTGCACATGGCAGTGCCACACCATTGTGCTGGGTGCAGGCTGTAGGGACATGCACGAAGCTCCCCACAACCATCAGGTACAGCCCTGCTCAGGGTGCCACCAGCCCTGAGCCCCAGCCAGCCCTTGCCATGTGCCTTGGCCCCCAGGGGTGGGGGGTCAGGACTCAGCTGCCCCAACACAGGCCCCTTGGGGGGTGATGCGGCCAGCCGGGGAGCAGGACACAACAAGGGGCTGTGGGGCAGTGCCATAGACATTGCCACAGGGATACCACAAGGGCTGCTGCTGGCTTGGGCTCCCTGTCATGGTGTGCAGACGTGGGGCCCTGGGCAGGGTCTGGGGGTGCTGTTGGCTCTGTGGGGCCTTTGCAGGGGTGAAAGTGGGGTGTTTCCATGGCAATGCTGGAGCAGCAACCCCGCGCCTGCAGTGCCCATATTTACCTTCCCAGAAACAGCTCCCTGCTCCAGCAATTTGCCTCAATTAGGCCCGTTACCGCGTCAGGAGGCCGCAGTGACGCAGCGGCCGTGGGGCCAGCGGCTCTGTGGGGGCTGCCGCCTCCAACCCCATGGCTCTGCACAGGGTCTGTCCTGTCCCCCTCCATGACCCCATCCCTGTCCCTGCATCCCACCCACACAGACCCTGGTCCCTCATTCCCCTCCCCTTTGCCCACTCAGCCCCACAGCACGGTTCCATCACGGGTAACGTCCCCACGGCACCGCTGCGCTGCCCCATCGACTGCCGCAGGCACCGCGGCACAGACCCCTCTGCCCCACGTCCCCGCTGCTGGCTCTGCGCCGGCCCCTGGCGCTGGGTCCCGCTCGGCTGCGGCAGACAGAAAATTGTCAAGTAAACAGAGGAAAAGTACTGGGTGCTGGGAGCCGGGCGCAGCGCAGCGGGGCTGCGTGTGGGGTGCACGCAGGGGGGCACCCCAGGAGCCATCATGTGCTGAGGGCCCAGTGCTGGGGGACGGGCAGTGCCCCGGGCAGCGGGGTCACGCCAGGATGCTGTGCATCCCATCATCGCCCCTCGGGGCAGGGTGCCCCTGGCCAGAGGTTCGTCTGCCTAATCCCTGCACACCAGGCAATTGTGGCGCCCAAAGCCTCGGCATCCGGGCTTAGCGCTCATGTGCACAGCACAAGCCTCTTACGGTGCCGGTCCCCCACGCTCCCTCCCTGTCACCAGCACAGAGGGACCCCAGGGCCCTGCACCCCATGGCGCTGCTCACGGTGCCGGCACTGGAGGTGGCTGCTGCCCGGTGCGTCGGGGCCAGCTCCCAGGAGAGCGGGGTGCCGGCGGGCAGAGCCAAATGATTTAATTAAGGGCTGCTGGCAGCGGCAGCACGGACCCGATTAGCAGCCGGAGCAGCGCGCAGCGGGAGCTGGAGCCCCGGACAGCAGCAGCGCCGCGGCTGCTGCCTCCTGTCTGATGCTTGCGTGGGGCTATGGGGTTGTGGGACAGGCAGTGGAGCTGGGGCACAGGCAGTGGGGCTGTGGGGCTGTCTTCTGGTACAGCCCATCCATGCTTGGGTAGCCCAGCTCCCCATCCGTGGCTGTATGCGTCACCCCATGGTGCCCATGGTATCCCCCATGCCCACAGCGCGGACAGAGAGGTGCAGGCAGAGCTGGCCCTGCAACCCGGCACGGGCACACACCTATTTACAGTTACAACACATAAATTACAGCACCGCATGAAGGGTCTCAAAGGCGCACACAGGCAGCACCACAGGACGAACACCAGCCCCACACACGGATTCCCCCCCCCCCCCCATCCTTCCCCACACCGTCTGGGTCCTGCTCTCCCTGCCTCGCTGCAGCCAGCCCCGCCACGGCGATTCCCCACGCACTCCCAGCCACGGGCGGCATCGTCCCGGCACGGGCAGGGTCCCGCAGGGAGCATGGGGCCGGGCCCGGCTCAGAAGTGGCTCTCGGCCGTGGTCTCGGGGAACTCGTAGCAGTGGTGCCGGTCTCCCAGGGCGAGGTGCTCAGCAGCCCCACGGCCGCTCCTCTCCGGGCGCTCGGCGCTGCGGCCCAGCCCGTTGGCGCAGCCGCTCACCAGCTGGTGCTTCTCGCAGGAGCCGCCGGCGCCGTTGCGGGCGCTGGGCGCGTGGCTGTACGTGTGCTTGTACTCCTCGGCCAGGTCCTTCCCCAGCTTCCAGCGCTGCCACCTCTTCAGCAGCTCTGCCTGCACCTGCGGGCAGCGCCGTCAGTGCGGCCTCGTGGCCCTGGCTGCCCCCCCGGCTGCCCCCCCATGGCATCCCCCTCACCTCCTTGTTGACGAAGCAGTAGAGAATGGCCACCAGCATCCCCTGGAAGAGCAGCATGAGGTGCACGGCCGGGACACGACCCCAGCCCTGAGCTGGCCCCTCCCAGGATGGGGGGTCCCAGTGGCTTGGGGCTCACCTGGAAGGAGCTCAGGAAGAGGTCGAAGAAGAGCTTGACGTAGCGCAGGGTGCCCTGCGCGTGCTCGTCTGTCACGAAGGCGAAGACCACTTCGTGGATGCCCAGCAGCGGGATCAGCGTCAGCGTGGACTTGGCCAGTCTGTGCAGAGGGGCGTCACGGGGCGGTGCATGAACAGATACGTGCACACGTGCACGCATGCACATCAGCGTGTGCACCATGGCCCCGCAGGGCTGGGACCGTGCCCGGCACCCACCTGAACTTGTAGTCAGTGTAGCGCATCTGGTGCGCGCGAAGCTTGGAGACCAGGATCTGGATGATGCGGATGAAGATGAAGAAGTTGATCTGCAGAGGAGCAGATGAACTGTGAGGGGCAGGGGCAGGAAAAAGCAAGGCGGCTCCATCCCCTGCCCAGGGCATCCCCTCTCACAGATGCTGAACATGGGGCTGCAATGGCCAGAGCCTCGGACTCACCAGAATGGCAAGGAACACGGGGAAGCGAAGGATCCACCAGAAGTCCATATTGTTGTTGGTGGTCCAGCACCTGCACAGGGGAGACACAAGGACAGGGACCAGGCAGCTGCTAGAGCCTGGTGTGCCATTGGCAGCCCCAGCTGAGCAAGCACCATGGCCAAGCACTCTCCTTGCACGGGGTGAGGATTTGGAGCTTCTCCAGGGTCACCAAACCATCCCCACCATCCCTCAGTGTGTCCTACGCGTGCCTGCCCATGCCCCCTGCATCCACAGGCTGCTGCAGGGGCTGGTACTCACTGGATGTTTTCATAGAGGAACTTCACAACGACCCAGGGGATGAGGAAGAGCAGGGGTGCTCCTGGAGGGGAGGCAGCAGGGCCAGGTGAGGCACAGCAAGGGATGGGAATGGGGCTGGGGCACCAGCCACCTGCACTCACCCCAGCCGATGCACAGGTAGAGGGTGAAGTAGCTCCGCTCAGAGAAGACAGCCACCACCAGGAGGTTGTGCAGGTAGATGCCCTCCACCAGCAGCCAGCAGTAGTTGGCCACGATGCCGTACTGCATGAAGACTGTGGCTGCACGGCAGCCCGCAGCTGCCTGTGGCAGGGGTCAGCGCTGTGGTGCTGCCTGCACACCCCCGGCCCCCAGCCCCACACTCACCTCGTCGCTCAGCCAGACGTGCACGTTGTAGTCGTCGATCTTGTCGCTGTAGTGGGTCTTGAGCAGGGCATCGATGACCAGCACGGAGACGCCCTTCAGGATGAAGGAGGCGAAGAGGTTCATGTGGATGTAGTTCCTCATGCAGTGCAGTTTGCTGCAGAAGTGGGGAGCTGCGGTCAGTGCCCACACCCAGCCGCTGGCACAGCCCCAGCCTACCCCCATCTCCTGCCCCAGCCCCCAGCACGGGTGGCCATGCCCATGCCCATGCCCCTACCTGAAGCCCAGCAGCAGGCCCAGGGCGAGCAGCAGCGCGCACAGGGACACCGAGTACCCCACTGTGTATATCACCTTGAAGCTGCCGTAGGTCTTGGCAAACTTCTCCTGGTGCAGGCAGGAGCGGGTGAGGATGGGGGAGGGTCGGGGGTGAGCAGGGGCAAGGGAGGGCTCCCCGCACCGCTGCCCCCCTCTGCCCACCTGCGCCGCCAGGTCCTCGGCGTCCTGCTTGCACTGTGTGGCGTTGCGCAGGGACTGTCCCCTGGGGCCCGTCACCCACTGACCGTCCGCCCCACAGGTCTTGAAGACGTGTCCGTGCTTCACTGCACAGAGGGGAAGGGACAGTGGGGCATGCTGGGCCCCGTGTGACTGCCTGGACCAGAGCACGCACACACGTGTGCACACACAACACACGTGCACGCACGTGCACCCTCCAGCCGTTACCTTTCTGGTACCAGGGCAGGAACCAGGGGCAGGGGACGCTGGCGGTACTGTTGGGCGCCGTATCGGGCCAGCAGGAGAACTTGTCGAAGGTGCGGTTACAGACCAGCTCTGCGGAGGAACGGACGTGGCCGTGCCTTGGCCTCACCTGCGCAGGGTCCGGGCACTGGCCCCACGCTGGCCCCTGTCCCTGGTGCCCGACCCACCGGGGCCCCTGCAGCACTCACCGGTGGGCGCGGGCAGGCGGCTCATGTTGCGGTGGCATTCCTCGCGGTACGCCTTCCAGCTCTCCAGCAGGGAATCTGTGATCTGGGCGCAGGGGCCCTGGGGGCAGCGGCGAGCTCTTGTCACCCTTGTCACCCACACCCATGGGGGGATAGCCGCGGGTGAGCACAGGCTATCACACTGTGCCATGCTGTGCCACATGGCTGGCAGGGCCGGCAGGAGAGGGCAGGGGACACCGTGATGCTGCAGTGAGGGGCGGCTTGGGCACAGGCAGCACGCTGGTGTGGGTTATCCCGTCCTTACCTGGCAGCAGAGCAGCAGCAGCAGGAGGCTGAGGACACGTGGCCGGAACATCCCTCCGCATGGGGAGCAGCGCAGGGCCCTGGTCCTACCGGCCCTCGGCACCTCCTCTGCCCTGGTGACGAAGCCGCTGGCACGTGGGTGACCCTGCACAAGATGCTGGGTCATGGGGAGCTGCCACGATCACAGCCCCACTCTCCTGCCCCATCCTTGCCCCCCCCGGCTCTAGCATTCAGCTGGTTGGTGTGTGCTCTCCAGCAAGGCTGCAGAGCTGCTCTGTACCTGCCATCTCCTCCTCAGGACAGCATCGGAACTATGGCTACGACACCCCTCTGCCCACCAAGCCAAATTCCCCAGCTCCTCCCTGGCCAGAGCACCAGAGATCAGCCCTGCACAGGGCAGACCCTGGCATTGCCCCAGTGGCTGCCTACAGAGCCCCCTGTGCACAGACACAGAGGGGGCCACCCCACACCCTGGCCCCGAGAGCCCAGGACCTCTCTTCATGTCTGAGCATCTTCCCAGAGGAGGTGCCCCACTACTTCCCCTCCTCGCCTCCCCACTGCTGCCACTGCTCCAGCAGCACCAGCTTCAGACCTGCTTCCAGCAGTGGAGGTGGCCAAGACCCCAGACACCCTGGGACACCCCGGCCCTGATCCTGCCGGTGTCCTGGTGGGATGGGGACAGGCCAGGAGCCGATGGCCACCAGCCCCAGGGCATTAACCAGTAACCTGAAGGGATCCCGGCTCTGCCCTGCCCCTGGGACCAGCTTGTCCCTGCTGTGCCACTGCGTCTCCATTGCCCCCAGCTCAGGCGAGCGAAGAGGTGCCTCGTCCGACACCCAGCACCACGTGCACAAAGCCCAGCTCACACGGCCCTGTAATTCCCTCCATCCCCCTAAGCCGGTTATGGGGCTCCTGAGGGGGATTTCAGCTCTTCCAACACGGGGCTTCTCTTACGGTGGCCCCACGGCGCTGCGGGGTGAGGGGCTGCAGTGCTGGTGCCACCGCAGACACTACAGCATCACGGTGGGGGCAGCGGCTGCGCTCCCCGGCCAGCGCCGCTCCCAGGGCTCCCTGCTCTGCCTGAGCCTATTTTTATCCCTGGGAAAGTCGCGTCCCGCCCGTGCAGACCCACTCGCCGTGTCGCAAGCGCGGCTGCTCGAGGAGCTCATTAATCAGAGCGCAGGGCTCCAGATGCGGCTCCGGGAGCGGCTCCTGCCGGCGCCACCGTATTTAGACAGTCCCGGGGCAGAAGGAACCGTCTCCAGGGACAGTCCTGGGTGGGCTCTGGAAGCAGGGACCTTCGGTGGGTGCCCACTGGCCACCAGCCCCGCACCACCCTATCTGTCCTCACCCCCCTCGCCAGCCCCAGCCCAGCTTCTCTGTCCTCATCCCTTTGCCAGCCCCATGTCACATCCCTGTCCTCGTGCCCCCATCAACCCCATGCCGCATCCCCCGCTGCCCCATCCCACCGCTACCCATGGCCCAGCTCCATGAGAACCTCCCGGTGCCCGGCCCCTGCCGAGCATCCCTGCCCTGGGAGGAAGCCCTTCTCCCGGCACCGCGGGGCAGCAGCGCCTCGCTGCCAGCCCCTCTCCGGGCCCGGGGAGGCAGCTCTGGGCCAGAGGTGTCTCTATTCTTAGCTCCTGCACTGGGATTTAGCTGCGGGGAGGGCTCTGGCCCGGAGTCCCCCGGCCCCGGGGCGCAACCGCGGCCAAGCTGGGCAGACTGCACTGGGTGAGGGGTCCTGGCGCGGGGCAGGTCACGCTCCTGCTGCTCGCACCGGCTCCCCCTCGAGCGGGCCCTGCCCGGGCTCTTTGCCCCAGCCGCCCGCGGTGCCGTGCCGCCGCGCTCTGTGCGTCCCCGCGGGGCTCAGGGCCCAGGGGCTCGGCCGCCCCATGGCGTGCTCCCAGAGCCCCGGGCTGTTTCTATCAGACACGTGCAGAGCAGCCATGGACCAGCTGCCCCTGCCTTGGTGCAGATGGGCAGTGCAGGGAGGGAGCAGAGGACCCGTGTGGCTGCTACGGGGGTCTGGGGTGCTCGGACCTGCCCAGTGTTGGTACCCAGAGCAGTGGTCACTGCAGGCTGGATGTGCCACGGCCACCAGTAATGGGAGCCCCTCAGCAAGGCAGCACCATAGGAGGGACCCAGCTCCACCTCCCTTCACTGAGCCCATCTGGCTCCAGATGGTTCACAGCCCTTCACCCCCGGCCAGGACCAGGCTTTGGGGTCACCCAGCCGTGCTGACCATGGGCACTGGTGGAGGTTCCCGGCACACAGTGGGTGCATTGGGCTGCGATGGGCACAGGGGACTTTTGGCCCATGCTGGCATTGGGCAATGTGGTGTGTTCCCGTGTCGCGACTCTGTGGCTGCTGACCCCACAGAGGCTACATACAGCTAACACTGCCCATGACAGGAGAGGGGGGAACAGGAACCAGCCCCAGGATGGTGGCACCCACATGGGGAAAGGTGCTGAGCTGGGGGTCGGAGGTGTCAGACGTTGGCTCCATCATCCACCACTGTGGTGGGGAGAGTGGAACCATCACCAACGTCTGTGTTCATGTGCTGAGCCCTTCCTGAGCCATTGGTGCCAAGTCCTGCAGCACTGGGGGCAAAGCGGAGAACCTCGAAGCCCCTCAACCGGCTTCCCTGTGCCCCCAGACCTGCAGCTCATGGCCCTCAGGTGTGCTGGCCTGGGGAGGGAATGGGGAGAGCCCAGTACCCAGAATGCTGCACTGCCAGGCTGCTGCCACTGCTGCAGCACTGCAGCAACCAAGAGGGGATGGATGGTGCTGCCCTGCAGAAGCTCTGTGCCCTTGCAGGTCCCCATGGCCGGCTGAGCACCAAGCAGCCCTGCCTGGGGTCAAACTCCCTCCTCCTCACACCCCTGTCAGCTTCCAGCAGGGATTTTGCTGCTCAGCTCTGGCTGTCATCACACGTGTGAGGGAACGAGTTCCACATCTGGGAGCGCTGGAGCCAATTGCCACATGGATCAGCGGCTTGGTGCAGCCTCCACGGGGACACTCATGGGCATCTACAATGTGAGCCGGGAGCTCCCTGGGACAGCCATGGCCCTGCACAAGCACCAAGGGGCTGGTACAGCCCGGCACAGCCTGAGCCGGCCATGGCCCTCCCCACAGCGCAGCCCCATGCCCAGCTGCTTGCTCGGTGGGTGAGGGGGGAGGCTGCGCTCTCCGGACACAGGGATTAGCCCCCAGCGTGCTAATGCGGTGCTTTCCATGGCTGGCTTGGCTGGGAGCTCAGAGCTCCACGCCAGCACGGCAGGGGCTTCGGCACTTGGCAGATGAGCAATGGTGCAAGGCCAGGGCTGATGCAATGCCAGCACGAGCCTGGCCATGCAGATGCTGCTCCACTTTCTGCCCAGGACCATGGCAAAGCAGGACAAGCCATGGGGGAGACAGTGGCAGTGGGGAGTCTCAGGGGGTCTGTCCCTGTTCCTGTCTCTGCCCTGAGCTTGGGGATGCCACCCGCTCCCCACCTGCCACCCACAGTGGCTCCAGTCCTCTCCGGGGAAGTGAGTACCATGGACTCTGGCAGCGGAGGCAGAGCTGAACTGCCCGGAGCAGCCCTCTTGACATCAACTGGTTTGCACAGAGCTGCAGGGCTGTGGAAGCACTGAGCAGCGGCACACAGAGAGAGGCACCCACGATGGCAGATTCTGAGTCACTTTGGACCAAGCAAACCTAAACCAACCCTGACAGCTTTTTCGTCAACAGCAACACAGGACGCAAACAGGACAAAAGCTCTTTGCATCACCTCCAAGACAGCCCTGCCACCAAGAGAGCATCTTCCATAGCTGTCTGGTACCAAGTACCAGTACCACACTGCTCAGTACCATGTGTGCTCTGCCAGCACACCTGTGCAGCCAGGCAGTGCTTAAATAACACCCCTTGCCTAGCAGGCTCTGGAGAGGGCATGCTGAGCCCCTCAGCATTGTGTGAAGGGCTCACAGTGAGCCCCTGGCCCCATTTTTCAGGGGGTGAAAGCTTGCACTTCTCTGTGAGCCACACATGGGATGCTGAGCACCCTGGTCATGGCTCAGCGAAAGGGGCATTTCTTGTTCATCACATCGCTTGAAAGCCCATGACACACAGGAGGATGGCGCGAGAGACACGGTGTAACACACGTGGTTGGCATGTCACAAGGGAAGCAAAGGGCTGGGAAAAGTCTGGGAAAAGGTCAGTGCAGAGCTGCATGTGCACACGCCTGTGCTGGGAGCTCAACACCCGCCTCCCCACCAGCTCGTGTCACAAATGGACACCGTGGTCACCAGGGAGCTGGGGACCAGCTCCCAGTGCCCCACTGAAGAGTGAGCTCAGAGCCTGCCCTGCCCATGTGGGCATTGAACACAGCAGCCATCCTAGAAGGGTCTCGCAGTGTCCCTGCCTGTCCTGAGTCACCCACTGCACCACGGCATGGCCAGAAACCAGCCATCAGCAGCCCGGAGGCCGGAGGTGCTGCAGGGTGGCCGAGCCCAGCCATGGTCCCCAAGCCCACTGGGCTGGGACACACAGACAGGGACAGGGCACTGGCCACGGGGGACCAGGACAACAGGATGCAATGGAGGAGCCCCGGGGCACGGAGCAGAGCGGCTGCCCCGTCTCCCTTGCTTCTGGCTGCCGCTGCCTGGCTCAGCACAGGGCACGGAGCAGCGCTGGGTGCAGGCTCTCAGCCCTGTGCTGCTGAGCAGGGCTCGCAGCCACATTTGTTCATTAACTATTTTGAATGCACATTTTGCCTCTTCTCCGTTCAGCCTTTTCTCTTTTTCCCTCTCCAGGCAACAGAGCACAGAAAATCCTGCACCGCGGCGGGCGGAGCGGAGCAGGATTGGTGGGAAGGACCCGGGCTGGCAGCTGGGGCGGCACTAACGCGCTGAGGAGGGGTCCTGTGGGCCCTGAATTTTCCTGCTGATGCACAGATAAAGCTGAGGAAATCCCAGGGGCAGCAGCTGGATTTGCCGTGGGTCAGGACACTCACAGCAGGGCTGGGCTCCCTCCGAGGGAGCAGGACGCTGGGAAGCGCAGCGCCGGGCACGGGGGGATCTCAGCGGCTGCTTTGGAGATGCGCTTGCGGTCAGGAGGACGGCAAGGTCACATACCCAACATGTCCTGATTAAACAAAGCCATTTACCAACGCCGTGTTGACACAGCAGAGCTTGGGACAGAGTCACAAAGGGCATTCGCGATGGGCCCCTGCAGCACCCGGGAGGCTGGGGCGCTGGGAGGGTGGAAAAGTGTCCCCTGCTTGCTCCCCTCGGCTGGGGAGCGGCAAACACCGCGGTGCCCACGGCGGGAGATCCGGCGGGCACCACCCGGCCCGGGGTTTCCCCGGGAGATGCTCCCGCTGAGGCTCACGACAGCGCCGGGGTGCCGGTGCCGTGAGACTCGGCGGCAGAGTCGCTTCCCCTGCGCCAGCGGCAGCGGCGCGGGCTGGGAGCAGGAGCAGCTCCGCCGGGACCCCCTGGCCCAGGACACCGCTTCCCGAGGCGTTCAGACCCGACGGGGCCGGCGCCCAGCACCGGGGCGGCTCCGGGAGCTGCTGCTCCGGACTCCTGCGGCTCTACCGCGGCCCCGGGGATGCGCAGCCGCCACCCGAGCCCACATCCCCCCGCCGGGACGGGCGGCATCCCGCCGGACAGGGACCCCCGAGACCGCGGGGACGGGCGCTCCTCTCCCTCCTCACCCGCGCTCCTCGTACCTGTCAGGGCTGGGCTCGCAGCAGCTCCCCGGTGCATCTCCGTGCTGGCGGGGACCGGTACCGGAACCGGAGCGCTCGCCCGCTCCGGAGAAAAGTTTTGCCGGAGCCGCGGCGGCGGCGGCTGTGGCGGCCCGGGGGGAGGGACCGGCCCGGGGGGAGGGACCGCGGGCGAGGAGCCGCGTCCACCGCCCAGCTCCCTCCGCCCGCACGGGTGGGGCGCAGCCCGGTGCCCCCCGCCCGGCCCCGCATCACCGGCGGCCGCACTGCAGAGCTCGTCCCCCCCCGCAGGCTCCTCCGCCCAGCTCCCGGGAACCGGCTCTGCTCGGCGGGGGCAGCGGGACCGCTCCGGCCCCCGAAGGAGCGGGACCGGAGTGTCCCGGGCTCCGGTGCAGCCCCGCTGGGTGCCGCTGGGTCCCCCGGGGTGGTTTCTCCGGCCCCGCTGAGGCGGCCCCGCTCGGGTCTCGGGCAAACCTCCTCTGGGCGGCAGGAGCTGCTCTGATCCCCGCTCCGGCCGGCTGCCGCTGGAGGAGCCGGTCTGTGCTCACCGCTGGCGAGCACATCCCGCCGCGGCAGCTGGTGACCGGGCACACACCAGGGTTTGCGGACCCACCGCTGCTGCCCCAAAGACAGCCCCGCCACCCCACGAGAACCGGCAGCCCCAGCACCATGTGGGCATGAGGAGCCCTGTGGGACGCCCCCCAGGTAGCGGGGCTGGGGATTGGGGCGCTACAGGGGGCTGGTAGAGGGCAGGATGGGACCAGGGGGATCCGGACAGCAACAGCAAGTTCAGGTGCCACTGGCAAGGGGCTGGTGCCAGGCCAGAGGCCTCTCATTCTCCGATGTCAGTAAAAAGTGCTCCTACATGTGCCACACTCTGGCATGCGTCTGGCCATCGGCCAGGGAGGCTGCGGTGAGGCTGCTGTAAGGGACATGGGAAGAGGAAAGGTGGGTGCTGTGGCCCAGGGCTGGCGCAGATGGTGGCATCACGGCTGCTGCTGGCTGGCACCAGGCTGTGCTGCTGGAGGGCAGTGGGGTTGGGATGGGCCCCGCAGCTCCATCACTCTCCTGCTCCACCCCAGCCTGGGTGTGGGTGCAGAGCAGCACCCACCAGCACGGCTGGGGGTTAGAGCCAGGGGTTCAACTCGCCCCACACTCACCTCACCATGGCTCTCACCCGGGGCCAGGCGCAGGAACAAAGTGGCGATGCCAGCCAGCATCATTAGGCTTCGTTAAGGTGACGAGCTTTCAGTGCTCTGCCCGCCCGCGCTGGCTCTGTTCCGCCTGCTGCAACCCAATTAGTGACACATCCAGGAGGCAGCTCCCGCAGCGAGGCAGAGGCTGGCGGGCGCCCTTGGCATGGCTGATGCTGGGCACAACTCGGCACAGGGCTGGCCCAGGGCACTCAGCCCACAGCTCCCCACTGCACGGGGCTGGGGCAGGTAACAGGGCACAGACCCCCCCCCCAGCATGGAGGGAGCCATGCTCTGCTCTCTGCACTTGGCTCCCAAACTGACCCCTCGCAGCAGGAGGGGGCACAGCATTCCTCATCCCCTGAGGCAGGACACCAGGCCCTGAGCTTGTTCCACCTTTTATTACACATGAAGGTCACAGATATTCCAGTTCTTTGATCCGCTGGGACCACCTCATGCAGGGGTGCACGTGGCCGGGGGCTGCAGCCCCCATGCAGGGTGGTGCAGGGTGAGGGGGGCACAGGGCAGCCCGGATCCTGTAGCCTGGGACAGGGCTGGTGCAGGACATGGGGCAGGTCCTCGAGCACTCATTGCCAGGCCTGGGGCCATGCCCTGGGCGAAGAGGGGCCAGGAGAGAGGGACTCCCACTGGCAATGGAGCAGAAGGGCAGGGGCTGGGCAGCTCCCCCCCTCCCTGATCTCCCATCATTGGTATGAGGCACAATCCCTGAAGAAGGCAGCAGCCACCGGCGCTGGCGAGTTTTGGCCAAGCAGGAGCAGTGGGGGGGTGTGGGGACACAGAGGCTGTGCTGGGGCCAGGGGAGCAGCACAGGGGCCACAGGCACTGTGGGACAATGGGGCTGTGCTAAACCTGCACCTCCCTGTGCCCCTCGCCAGCACCACCTGTGCCCCAGCACAGGCCTTGCTGAAGGGCGGGCTCTGGCCCCCAGCCCCACAGGCAGGAAGGATGGGGCTGAGGGGGGCATGGACAGCACTTGTGGGCAGTGGGAAGACGCCAAAAAAACCCCAGACCAACAGTGCAGAGGGGAGAAGGGGCCCAGGATAGCCCGGAGGTAACAGAAATACTGAGAACAGGGGTGAGAGGAAGGGGAATGCTGGGACTGGCCAGGCACAGCGCTGGCAAGGCACAGGAGCAGGGGTGAGGGCCAGGGGACTGGCACCGGCTCAGGTAGTGGAGGGGTCCTGGGGTCTCAGTGGTGACCCAGCGCTCACCCTGGGGTGAGGCAGGGCCTGTCCCTCCTCCTCAGGTGCTCACTTTGATCCCAAAGTATTTGCGTAGCTGTTCCAGGAAGACAAAGGTGAGGATGGTGTGAGGAATGAGCCGGATGGCAGCAGGAATGAAGCCCTGGAAGAGGACAGGGAGAAGGGGAAGAGTCAGCGTGTGTCTGGACCTGGGCCTCCCCGTCATGGCCAAGGTGCCCCGCAGCACCCTGAGCGGTGCAAGGCTGCGGGCACAGTGAGCCCCAGGGAGCCGGGGCCTTGGTGACGGGCAGGGACGGTCACAGCAGTGAGGGAGGCACCGCAGCCATCGCTGTGCACTCAGATCTGTGCCAGGCATTGACCCCTCTGCCCCAAACACATCAGTGCAGCATCACTGCTGTGTCAGCAGAACTGTAGCAGAAGCTCCGGCACAGGAACCAGCCAGGCTCCGGCACAGGAACCAGCCAGGCTATGGCACACAAACCAGCCAGGCTCCTGCAGAGGAACCAGCCAGGCTCCGGCACACGAACCAGCCAGGCTCCGGCAGAGGAACCAGCCAGGCTCCGGCAGAGGAACCAGCCAGGCTCCGGCACACGAACCAGCCAGGCTCCGGCAGAGGAACCAGCCAGGCTCCGGCAGAGGAACCAGCCAGGCTCCGGCACACAAACCAGCCAGGCTCCGGCAGAGGAACCAGCCAGGCTCCTGCAGAGGAACCAGCCAGGCTCCGGCACAGGAACCAGCCAGGCTCCTGCAGAGGAACCAGCCAGGCTCTGGCACAGGAACCAGCCAGGCTCCGGCACAGGAACCAGCCAGGCTCCGGCACAGGAACCAGCCAGGCTCCGGCACACGAACCAGCCAGGCTCCGGCACACGAACCAGCCAGGCTCCGGCACACGAACCAGCCAGGCTCCGGCACACAAACCAGCCAGGCTCCGGCAGAGGAACCAGCCAGGCTCTGGCACAGGAACCAGCCAGGCTCCTGCAGAGGAACCAGCCAGGCTCCGGCACAGGAACCAGCCAGGCTCCTGCAGAGGAACCAGCCAGGCTCCGGCACAGGAACCAGCCAGGCTCCTGCAGAGGAACCAGCCAGGCTCCGGCACACGAACCAGCCAGGCTCCGGCACAGGAACCAGTCAGGCTATGGCACACAAACCAGCCAGGCTCCTGCAGAGGAACCAGCCAGGCTCCGGCACACGAACCAGCCAGGCTCCGGCAGAGGAACCAGCCAGGCTCCGGCAGAGGAACCAGCCAGGCTCCGGCACAGGAACCAGCCAGGCTCCGGCACAGGAACCAGCCAGGCTCCTGCAGAGGAACCAGCCAGGCTCCGGCACACGAACCAGCCAGGCTCCGGCAGAGGAACCAGCCAGGCTCCGGCAGAGGAACCAGCCAGGCTCCGGCACACGAACCAGCCAGGCTCCGGCACACGAACCAGCCAGGCTCCGGCACACAAACCAGCCAGGCTCCGGCAGAGGAACCAGCCAGGCTCTGGCACAGGAACCAGCCAGGCTCCTGCAGAGGAACCAGCCAGGCTCCGGCACAGGAACCAGCCAGGCTCCTGCAGAGGAACCAGCCAGGCTCCGGCACAGGAACCAGCCAGGCTCCTGCAGAGGAACCAGCCAGGCTCCGGCACACGAACCAGCCAGGCTCCGGCACAGGAACCAGTCAGGCTATGGCACACAAACCAGCCAGGCTCCTGCAGAGGAACCAGCCAGGCTCCGGCACACGAACCAGCCAGGCTCCGGCAGAGGAACCAGCCAGGCTCCGGCAGAGGAACCAGCCAGGCTCCGGCACAGGAACCAGCCAGGCTCCGGCACAGGAACCAGCCAGGCTCCTGCAGAGGAACCAGCCAGGCTCCGGCACACGAACCAGCCAGGCTCCGGCAGAGGAACCAGCCAGGCTCCGGCAGAGGAACCAGCCAGGCTCCGGCACACGAACCAGCCAGGCTCCGGCACACGAACCAGCCAGGCTCCGGCACACGAACCAGCCAGGCTCCGGCACAGGAACCAGCCAGGCTCCGGCAGCAGGGTCCCAGTGCTTCTCTGGGCACTCACCTCTGCTGCCAGCCAGCCCAGCCTCCCCCACTCCACCCCACCAGCCCATCCCATGCGGCCCCAGGTAGGCACCTTGTAGAAGGCGAGGGGTCCGAGCTTGGCAGTTTCCATGGCACAGTGGGTAACACCCTGGAACAAGAGGGACAGACATGAGGAGGTGGCAGGAGGCAGGGGCCAGTGCGCAGAGGGGACAGGACGGGATGTACTCACCCGGTACTCGCCCTGGGAGTTCATGAGGCGGGTCTTGAGCACGTCCAGGGGCTGGCACAGGAATGTGGCACATCCGCCCTGGGGAGAGTGAGTGGGTCAGCAGCTCATGGTGCCAACAATGGCCAGGGCACCAGAGAGACACAGAGCTTCGCGTCTGGCCCTGTCAGCAGCTCCGGCAGCCCTGCCTGCCAGCAAACCCCATCCCAGTCCTGCCTCCCCTCATCAAGCCCTGCTCACAGCGATGAAACTGGCCAGGAAGTGAGTGAAGATGTTGTCTGACAGCAGCCCAGTGGCAAGAACCAGCTGCTTGGCCTGGTCATAACAGGAGAGCTGCAGAGACACGGCCCATTACTGGCACATCCACCCTCCTCACCACAGCAGGGACAGCCCCTGTCCCTACCCGGGCACCAGCTGCCCTCCAGAGCTGTCCTACCTGCCCAACAGTGACCAGGGCCCCTCGGCTGGATGCCATTGTGGCTCCAGAGAAGAGTTTCTTCAGGCCCTCTGCGGACAGACAGATTGGGATCAGCACAGCCCTGGGACATCACCCACACTCCCTTCCCTGCCCAGCCCATGTCCCAGAGCGCCCCAGACTCCCCACCCAACAGTGCTTGAAACACAGCAGCAGATCTGCTGCACAGCCCTGCCTCCTTCCTGCTGCCGTTCATTCCCCTTCCCACCCGCTCCAGCCCCCCGTGCTTTTCCCAGCAGCTCTCCCGTTCACACCGGAGCACAGCCGGGCTGCCCGGCCCTGCCCGGCCCAGCCCCAGCCAGATGCTGCAGAGGTGCTCTCAGGCCCCCTTCCATCCCCTCTGCCTGCCCCGGCTGAGCGAGCACACGCGGCAGCTCCAGACAGAGCTCCCGGCCCCATTCATCCAACCGCGCATTCCCGGTGCCAGCGAGGAGAGCGGGGGCAGGCTCACCCTACCCGGCTGGCACGGCCTCACCTTCCCGAAGGACGCGGTACATGCCGTCCAGGGCATGGGAATAGCTGGAAGGAGCGAGAGAGGAAGGTGTCAGGGTCCGAGGCTTCCCGGCAGCCCCGCGCAGGCGGCTGAGCTCCCGGGGCTGTGGTCCCGCAGCCCCAGCCCCGCCGTCCCCAGGGAACGAACGGCCCCTGCCGCCGGTCCGGTGCTGCCCCCCCGCGGCCGCAGGGACCCCCGGTCTGCACCCGAGCCCTCACTCACTTGCGCCGCTGGGAGGGCGGCTGCTTCACGTCGTTCTGCATCCTGGAAGACAACGCACCGCGGGGTGAGGCGGGGCCGGGGACCCGCTGTCCACCCCAGCCCCAGGGCCCCGCCTGGGCAGCGGGCAGAGGCCCAGCAGACGATTGTGTCTCCCGACTGCAGCAGGACGGGAAAGGTGTCTCCAGCCCCACCGGAGGCCGCTCAAGGGGCTGGGGCTGTCGCACCGAACACAACAGCTCCAGTCCTGGCACAGAGCCTCCCACCGGCACCGGCCTCCAGCCGCAGCACGGCCGGTCAGGAGAGAGGTCAGGAGCACGGGAGCACCCACCACCCCGACTGCCATCACACGCCAGCCACGAGCTGCCCCCAGCAGCACCAGGACGTGGCAGCACCGACCTGACGTTCACCAGGTCTGCCGGTGTCCCCACGAGCCCGCCGGTGAAACCTGCAGCAAAGAGCTGGGGTCAGGGGCTCCTGCGGCCTGAGGCAGCCCAGGGTGAGGGTTCCTCTGCCCCACTCACCTCCCACTGCACCCAGCAGCACTTTCTGGTAGAAGGGGGGAGGCCCCTGGCTGCCCCGGCCTAAGCGGTCCCGCGCTGTCTCATAGATGCCGAAGCGAGTCAAGGAATACGTCATCTGGAGGAGAGGAGGAAGAGCCACTGGGTCCCACTGGGCAGCCTGTCAGCTCCAGCCCCGCTGCCAGACAGCAAGGGCAGTGCTGCGACAGGAGCTCCATGGGGGACCAGAGGCCACCGAAGCACGGTGGCACTCACCTGCCGGCACAGGGAGGCGCTGAGCCCGTTGTACAGGGCCAGGAAACCGTCGTTGCGGATCACATGCATTGCCATCCCCATCATCCGCATCTTCACCTCCTGCTGCGTCTGCAGGTGGACCTGGGGCAGAGCCGGCAGTGTCAGGGCACCGGCCTGATGCTGGGTGCAGGGAGCGCAGGGACAGCCAGTCTTGCCAGGATAACTTGTTAGCACTGGAGCAACAGCTCGAGGCTCCCTGCACCTCAGCAGCACTTGGAACCTGCCCCGAGCAGCTTCAGAGGGAGGAGGCTGGTGGGAGAAGGTGAAGTGCTGAGGCACCTGACCCAGCCCCCCCCAGGCACTGCGCTGCTCCGAGCACCCACTCCCCCAAGAAAGGTGCTGGGCCAGAAACACGAGTGAGCAACCGGCAGGAGTTTGCTCTGAGGAACCACGCCGGGGCCATGAATTCATGACCTCGTGCTGCCCGCACCCTCACCACACACGGCGGCCACGGCCTTCAGAAGTCACTTCCCCTCCTTCCCAGCCACAGGAATCGCAGAGGCAGGAACACAGCCCCGCTCACGCGCTGGATGCCATGACCGGGCACAGCCTGGGAATGAGGGTGCTCCGCTCCCAGCCTCGGCAGCGGGACATGGGGCTGGCCGGGACAGAGCAGCATGTCCTGAGCAGCCCCCTGCCCTACACCACAAACATCACGTGTGGGTCAAAGGGCCAGCAGATAAAATTAAGAAGAGCAAAGGGCCGCTGGCGGGGGGCCAGGCCTGGCTCCCGTTACGGAAGCGCCGGAACGGCCGGAGCGTGGGACACGCCACAGGACGCTGGGAACAGCCTCCCTCTGTGCGAGGCCGCAGGGCAGAGACCTGCCCCCGGGCCCGGCAGGCGGAGCCTGGACAGCAGCGGCCGGGGCACGGGCAGAGGCACCGGGCAGGCAGGTAGGGCAGCACCGCAGCAGGAAGCCCGCTGCTGCCTCCCTTCCCAGGGCCGCGGGCGGGCAGGGGAGGAGCCGGGCAGCGCTGCGGTCACTGCCGGGACAGGCAGCCCCGGGGGCGGCCGGTGGCTGCCCGCGGCTGGTTCCAGTGGTCCGGCGGTGCCACGGGCTGGCTCCCACCAGGTTAAGGTCCAAAGGTACGGTGAAGCACCCTTCACCCCCTACCCTGCAGGCCCTGGGCCCCTCGTGCTTCCCCGGGCCTGCACCAGCCCCAGAGCAGATGAACTCTGGGCCAAAGGCAGGTCCGCGGTCAATATCCAGGTGTAAACTTGCTGGCAAAACCAGCCCAGGCTGCTGGGCTGCAGGGCACACAGGGGCTGCCTTGTGGGGACACAGCCCAAAAGTCACACCCATCACTGGCTCAGAGGCAGACCTGCAAGCATGTGCCAGACAAATTCCCTTTCCTGGCACCTCACCAGGGCATCCTCCGAGCCCCCGTGGGCTGCCAGCCAGGCACAGCAACAGGCCGAGGGCCGGGGAAGCAGCATCCCCCTGCCAGTGCCGGCTCCTCTGCTGGGCCGGTGCCCGCCGCATCCTCTCCTCTCTCCAGGCGCGGGGTGGGTAGGGGCTGCCTGCCCCAGGCCGTGCCCTCCCGCTGCCCCTGCGAGTCCCGCCCGGGCTCCCTGCTGCTTGGCACAAGGCTCGGGCAGCGCTGGCATTCGCCCCGCCGTGGGTGCTGGCAGCGCAGGGCTGCGCGCGGCGCGCTTTGTGCGGGAGCAGGGATGCCAGCCCGGCCGGGGCGCCTCGGTGACACCTTGGCCTGAGGACACGGAGTGCAGCGGGCCCGCGTCCAGCGCTGTGAGCCCCGGAGACGCTGCCGTGCCCTGCCCGGGCTGTCCAGGGCGTCCTCCACGGCCCCGCATCCCCCCCGGGCCGGCACCCCGAGCTCCCCGGAGCCCCCCCCCCCCCCCACCGCATACCCACAGCTGCCCCTGGGCCCGGCCCGCGACCCCTCATCCCTGTCCCTGTCTTCCTGCATCACTGACGTGTGTCCGTCCCCCCGCCCCGAGCCGCGTCTCAGCGCGCTCGGTGCCCCCACAGCTGCGAACCGGTCCCTCAGAACCGGCTTCCTGCAGCCGTTCACGGGTCCTCCGCAGCCGTTCAGCGACCCCGCGGAGCCGTTAAACATCCCCTGCGGCCGCTCCCTATCCCCTCCGAGCCCCCCCCGGCCCCCGGAGCCGCTCTCCATCCGCTCACCTTGAGCAGGTCCAGCGGGTGCGTGCAGCAGGCGGCGCCGCACGACGCGAGGCCGCCGAAGTACCAGCGCGATACGCGCCGCTCCGCCATCGGCGCCTCTCCGCGGGGAACACACGCCCCCAGCCGAGGCCACGCCTCCTCAGCAACATGGCCACGCCCCCAAGCAAACCACGCCCCCTTCGGGGGCAACGCCACACCGCCCACCTGCAGCACCGGGGGTGGAGAACCGGGACGATGATGCCTGGGACTGGGAAGGGAGGGGGCCCAGCAGTGGGGCTGCCATAAGGAGCCTGGGGTTGTGGCGGAGGCTCCTCTGCCTCACAGTCCCGGGCCCCAGAGCCACGTTTCCCACCCGCCACCTGGTTAACAGGGAGGGATGAACCATTTCTGAGGGGTTTTCGGCTATTTATGAAGTAGAGTTCATCGCAGTGCCAGGACCAGATGGCAGCCCCACCAAACCGTAGAGCATTCTTGCACAGGGCCCCTTCCAGAGAGCATCCCCACTGCACTCGGAAGCACCCGGACCCTGGTGCCGGGGATGGTGGCAGTGGGGGTGGCTGCCATCGCACCAGTCCCTCCGTGGTGAGACAGGGATGTCTACTCCAGAACCACAGTCCCTCCTGCTGCCTCCAGTGCTGCTTTGATCTTCTCCGCTTCCTCCTTGGAGACGTTGGCCTTGATCTCCTGCGGAAGGGACTCCACCAGCTTCTTTGCCTGCGGGAGGGAGAGAAGTGTGAGATTGGGAACTGGCTTTCACTAATTGGCTTAACAGATTCAGAGCCATGAGACTGACCTCAGCATAAACCCAAGGTGCAATGCCCAAGACTTTCACTTGAGCTATAGCACATCAAACCAGGGGCTGTTTAAATCTGACTGCAAGTGATGGCGCATCCCCTTCAGCTCTGGAAGACCTTTATCAGTGAGTAACTGCTCTTCAATTCCTCCCACTGCATGCTCGGTGCCCCTGACATGCAGCCCTGGTGCCTGGGCCGCACCACAAGGGAGCTCCTGGCCTTTCCAAGTGTGACTGTTTTGGTTCACATGTTTCTGCCAGCAGGGAGGAGGCTGCAGGGTTCAGCTGTGCCAGAACACACTGTACTGGGTAAAAGAACTCCAGTACCGACAACACAATCTTCCTATTTGTGGGACTTTTTACTCAAACCACTGGTACGCTGCAGTTCTTCAGTGGTTAAGACAAGCTGAAAAGCTGCTGAGCTCATTTAAAGGGAGTTCCTGCAGGGCTGCTGTGAAGAAAGGACAGGAACCCAGACAATAACCCCTGGTGCAGTCGGATGTTCTTCCTCTCACCCCAAGCAGCACAACAAAAGCTCCTCAGGTCCTTAAAACAGAGCTCACGAGGTTCCTGTGGCACAGGGCTGTTGCAACATCTCTGCCATGTGGCTCTGCAGGTAGTGAGCACCAACAGCCTGACTACTACCAGCAGAAAGAAGGGTTTGTGGTTTTGATTCCAGCTGGGGGCAGCGATGATGAACCCACGGTGGCAGAAAAAGGTTGGTTTTGCTAGGGATGAGGAGGGGTTGTGGCACAGGCAGAGCTTGGCAGAACAGAATCCGGACAGGAGCCCATTGTGGCTGGCTGGGATGAGGACAGGGGAACAGCCAAGGCTATCTCCAGTTAAAACCCTTCTCGCCAATGCCTAACCACTGCTCTAAAGCAGCCCTGGTCAGAGCGGCTGTTCCTGGTGCCCTGCAGCAGGCCCCAAGCTGGTCTTGGACAGATCAGCTGCTCCAGCCCCAGCCAGAGTACAAGGAGACAGGAGGTGAGTGTGTGCCTATGGAGCTGCCTCAGAACACCTTTCCTGAGGTGCAAACTAGAGCCCAGCTTGTGCTGACGACACCCCCATCTCATCGAGTTGTTCCTGGGGGAACTGACCTGAGCCCATCGGTGCCCAACACCAGAGGTTCTCCCAGCAATTCTGGCTTCCAAGTCATGGACAGCCCTACAGGCAGGGAGGGATCCCCGCAAGGCTCGTTAGAACACCCCAACCAGATGAAAGCAAAACTGACAGTAAAGCTGCACCAGCCATGCTCTGAACACAATCTCACAGATAGAACCAGCAGCAGCAGTGATGGTTTTGAGTCTGGGTGTGCTTGAACCAAAGCACCAGCTCGGATAGGTCACACCTGGCAAAGTCTGCCAGCAATAACCTTCATCTACCAACCTCGGACCTGCACGGGAGCTGAAACCGGCTTGTTTGGCAGGTTCCATGCACGAAGACAAGTTGTTCAGCTTGAGTTCTCCAGGGAGCTGCTAATTACCCACTGGTTGTGTCCATTACTGGGTCTGGTGTTTTAACGTTCACATGAGACCCATCAGCTGGACCAGCCAAGCTGACAGTCACTCAAGCCAGCAGCCAGTGACACTCATGGCTCTGCCACTGGAGTTCCTGTTACTGAACTGTTTGCTTTGGGGCTGATCAACATGAACAGGTCAGAAGATTTTCTAGAAATCCTCTCAACTCCTGGGCTACCAGTAAGAGCAGCCTCTCCTCCCTGCCACCATGTGAACAGAAATGGCTACTGTTAACTCCAAGGCATGAAAGCATCACCTGTAGAGGACTGAAGCACATCAAATGCTTCCCCAGTCACAGTTCTATCCCATTCTTTCTTCCCAGCCTATGTTGCGGCTCAAGGGCACGAGCTCAGGCCCTCACAGGACCGTGAAAAGCCCATCTCCTCCCAGGAAAAAGGAGGAGGCACTACGTATGAAAAGAGCAGCTCTGGAAAGGGCCAGAAATATGGGCTGCAGGATGTGTGAACTGGAGAAACTGGACTAAATTCAGAAATATGACGGCCTTGACCAAGCAGGGAGAGACCCAGCAAACCCAGTGAGCTGGGTCCCTGGCTGCTCCCAGCTCTGCAGGACAGCTCACAGTAGCTCTTGGATTTGAGGCTGGCACAGAGGAATTTGAGATGTTTGCTCTGAGCCTCCTTCTTCACCCCCTTGCTCCTGCCAGGGCCTCTGCTGTCGGCCACGCAGCAGAGGCGGGGGGGAAGACCCTTCCCTAAATATGCCAGATGCATGGATGCAACCAACTCCTGCTCCAACCTCGTCTGCTCCCCTGCACCGGGACTGTTCTCCCAGGCCCGGGGATCCAGCCCCCTCCTCACCTGCACAAGGTTCACTCCTGGCACAAAGTTCTTCACCTCCTTGATCAGCTTCACCTTGTCGGTCGCCTTCAGCTCCGTCAGCCGCACGGTGAAATGGGTCTTCGCCTTCTTCAGCGGCACCTCCTCCTCCTCCTGCTGGAGCCACGGGCGCGCGGTGAGCAGAGGGGGAAGCCCAGGAGTGGGGCCCGGGCCCCCAGCCCACCGTCCCCTCCGCATGGGGACCCGCGGGGCCCAACTCCCGTCCCCTCCCCGGAGAGCCCGGTACCTGAGGAGCCGCCTGGGAGGGCAGGAGGGTGGCAGCCGCCGCGGGCATCACCCCCACGTCCGGGATCTTCAGCGTCTCCTGCGGGAAGAGCGGCCGGTGAGGCGCAAGCGGGCAGGGCCGGGCCGGGCCGGGCCGAGCCGAACCGAGCCGCGCCGAGCCGAGCCGGGCCGAGCCGTCCTCGCCACCTACCTTGAGCAGCGCGTTGAGGTCGGCCACCTCGAGCAGCGTCAGTCCCGCGATGTCCCGCACGAGCTGCTGCACCTTGGGCGAGTACTGCTTGGCGGCCGTGTCCAGCGGCGCCCCGGCCAGCGCCTCGGAGCGCCGCGCGCGGCCCGTGCCCAGCGCCCGCGGCCCGGTGCAGCGCCAGGCGGGCGGCGGGCGGCGGGGCAGGCGCGGCGGCAGCGCGCGGGCGGCGGGCAGCATGGCGGCCGCAGAGGACACGGCGGCGCTCTGCCCCGCTCTCGATGGTTCCGGCGGCCCCCGCGCCGCCGCTCGGTGGTGGGGCGGGGCGGACGCTCTAGCCGCCGGGTCCGCCAGCACTCGTTCGCCCCTGTCGCCGCCCCGCCCGTCGCAGCACACCGGGCGCGGATCGTTCCCAACTCTTTATTAGCGCCGGTCGCGCTCGGTCTCCCCCACGGGGACGGGGTCGGGGTCCCGGGGACGGGGGGGAACGGGGTGGGGTGATGGGGAACGGGGCTCGGCGGGACGGCGCGAGGCTGCTCCTCGGGCACCGGGCACGGTCCCGGGGCCGCGCTCCTGCTGCTGGGCCCCGCGGAGCCCCGTCCCCGGGGCCGGGAGGGCAGGACGAGGAGCGGGAGAAGGGACGCGGTTCCGGAGGTCGAGCAGGGTCTCAGGCAGCGCCTCGCCGGGGTCAGTCGAAGGAGATGAGCTGAGCCTCGCCGCTGCCCTGCGGCGGCTGCGCCGGGGCTGGCGGGGGCTGCTGCGGAGGCTGCTGCTGCGGGGTCCCTCCCGCAGGTGCCATCTGCAAGAGGCGAGAGGCCTCCGTTAGAGGCGGCCCCGGCATCACGCACCCCCCGCACCCGGCGCCCGCACTCACCTGCTGGTAGAGGGGCTGCTGCCCGGGCAGGTAGGACTGCTGAGCTGGCAGAGAGCTCAGTGCTGCTTCCTGGCCCGGCAGGGCAGACATGAGACCCTGAGAGAGCGAGGGGCGGCTGTCAGAGGGGCTGAGGGACACGCAGTGGGGCAGAGGCCAAAGACCCCCATCTCCACCTGGCCAACAGCAGCACAGGCCCAGGACTGTCCCATGCACTAGAGCCCACCCTGCAGCCAAGCAGCAGCCAGTGGGACAAGGGGTGCTCACCTGCATGCTGTAGGGCTGGTAGCCCATGGAGACTGACTGGGTGCCCATGTAGCCCATGGCACCCGACTGGGGGGCTTGAGAGATGGCCGGGATGCTCTGTGACTGTGAGGCTGCACTCTGGGGAGGAGAGGCTGGTGAGAAGCGGTACCAGCTTGACTCAAACCATCACCCCAGGAGCAGCAACACTCCCCAAGCTCCACTGGAGACAGTGCAGCATCTTCTCTCTGTGCCATGGGGAGCCCAAACCAGCCCTGACTCCAACCCACTCCCACTGTGAGTTGAAGCAGATCCAGAGATGGGACCAACCAGCCCATCCTCCCTGCTGGCAATCCCATTGCCAGATCCCCGAGCCATGCAGAAAGCCCCAGCCCCTACTTGCCTGGTAGCCCTGGGTTGAGGTCGGCTGGTAGGAAGAGTATGCAGGGGTGGTGGTGGGCACCGCGGGGCCCTGCTGCACCGCCTGCCCACTCCCTGCCCCTGCCTGGTACATGTAGGCATTCACCATGCTGGGATCTGGGGCAGAGAGGCAGAGACTGAAGCTACCACCTTGCCCACAGCCTCCACCCCAGTGGGCTCAGCTGGGCACGTACCTGTCCCTGCGACGGGCATGGCTGTGTACGGCCCAGTGGTCCCCTGCGCTGCCTGGTTCATGTACACGCCATGCATGGGAGAGCCTTCCACTGAGCTGGCTGGGCTGAAGGTGCCAGGGAAGCTGCTGGGCCCAGAGGGCTGGTAAAGCACCCCACCGGCGGCAGGCATGGCCTGGAGCTGTTGAGGGAAGAAAAGCAGCTCTAGGCCATGTCCCATGGGACTGGGCAGGAGGGACTCTGGCCCTGCAGACGTACTTGGGCATAAGGCAGGGAGAAGGCTGGCATTTGGGCTCGCATCTGGATGGTCTGCTTCTGCTGTTCCAGGCGCATCTGCCTCTCTTTCTCCTGCTCCTGCAGTCGCTGGATGGCCAACTGACGCTGCATCTCCAGGTACTCCTGTGGGAACAGGGCTGTGACAGCCAAAAGCCAGGATGCTGCAGCATCCCGCCCTGCCAGGGCAACCCTGGGGCAGAGCAGCCAGCAGGCCTGAGGGCTGATGTGCCCCACGTACCCTGGAAATGCTTCCCTGCCTCACCTGCTTCTTCTGCCTCATGATCTCCAGTTTCTGGGCCAGTTGGATCTGGCGCTGGCGCTCTGCCTCCTCTGCTGCACGGCGCAGCTTCTCCTGGTGCTCCTCCCGCAGTGCATTCAGGGCTCCACGCGCATCCCGGATCTGGGCCAGTTTGTCTTGCAGGCCCTCGTAGTACACTGGGGAGGGAAGAGACACCTCAGGGATCCGCCTGGGACAGAGCACTCCAACCTTGTGCACCACACTGCCTGCTCTCCGGAGAGACTGCATCCCAGCAATGCCAACCCCAGTGCTGGGGAAACCCCTGGCAGCCACCCCAAGACACAGTCCCATGGCCACGGCCACACAGCTCCCACATACGCCTGCGCTCATCCAGCTGGTTGAGCAGCTCCAGCAGCTGGGGGTGCATGTTGTTGATGGACTGGAAGAGGGACAGGACGGCAGAGTCGTTGGTGATGCTGCGGCCCCGCATGTGGTTGCTCTTCATGCGGTTGACAAACGTGGTGACTGCGTTCTGCAGTGCCTTCAGGAACTGCTCGTGGTTCTCCTCAGACTCGCCATTCTGGTACTGCTGCTGGAAGGACAGGGCAGCCCCTCAGCTCTCCAGCGCCAAGTCAACTGCAGGCCTGCAGTGCTCTGGGGCCAGGCTGCACCAAGGAGCTGGGTGCTCCTTGCCCCTCAGAAGCTGCCTGGCAAAGGTCCAGGCCCCCTCTTACCTCCACAACACTGAGCGGTGCAGGGTGGGCCTCCCCGGGCTGGGCAGCTGGCTCTGCAAGGGACAGGGGTGCTGATGGCGTGGGGCTCTTGCGAACCTCTTCTTGCTTCTTCTCCCAGTAGTTGCGGTTCAGGTACCGAGCCAGCTGCCAGGGAGAGAAGGAAGATCAGCATCATGCTCCACAGGGAGCAAGCATGTGCCATGGAACAGCAGTGCCTGGCTCCTTACCTCTGGGTCAACGTCCTCAGCCAAGGGAGCAGAGGAATTCTGTAAAGAGACAAACAGGGAAATGTGATTCAGAGAAACAGGAGACTTTCAGCTCCCACAAAACATCCTGCTCGAACCTGGCCATGGACAACCCAGTACTGAGCATCAGCAAGAGTGTGGAAGGGAACAGCCACCTCCTCCCGAGTACAGACCTTGCTGACAACACAGCAATGCTGTGACAGAGCAAGGGGCTGAACAGGGCAAATCTCTCAGAGCAGGAATTCAGCCTGACACAACCAGGGCAGACTCTGGGCAAGGACAAGGCCTGTGTCCACCTGAATCACATTTGGGGCCCCCACGAACGTACCACGGGCGGGGAGTAGAGCGTGCTGACCGGGGGAGCTGAGGATGTGACGGGAGTGGGCTCAGCCTTCGGGTACATGGAGTAGGTTGTTTTCTGCCTCTGCAAAACAGGAAGAACAGTTGGCTTGGGGCCTGCCCAGGCTCTGGTCAGCAGCAGACTGGGCACACCAGGTGGGTGAGTTCCTGGTGATGGCCAGGCGTGGCAGACCCAGCCTCATGTTCCGCACAGTTCCCACAGGCCAGCGTGTCCCTGGGCTCCCAGCCTGGGCACAGCCTCCTTCCAGGATTTGGGATTGCAGTGCAGCACAGTCCTGGCTCCACTGTCACCCCCTCATTCCACAGGCCCTGTGACTTGCTCTGTCTTGTGACACCAGGACATGCCCAGGATCTGTCACGGCACAGCTGGGAGATGCTCAGCACATCACCCCCAGCAGGGCACAAACCATTCTCTCCTTCTCCTCCGCCTCTGACTGAGACAAGGCAATTGCGAGCTGCAGCTCCTCCTCCTCTTGCAGCGCTGTCTCATCACGCTTTGGAGGCAGCTGCGAGCAGAAGGAAGAGGTGGTCAGTAAACAGACACCAAATAGGTCAGGATCACTACAGCACCTATAGGCAGCCACTCACCTGGGACTGCTGAGAGAGGGGACTGGTCAGGTATTCGGGGGGCAGCTCGGAGGTGGCAGCAGCTTTACCCTCAGCTTTCCTGTAGTCAGAAAGACATGACAGTGCAGGCTGAATGCTCCTTCCTCCGCACCAGAGCCCCAGCACTGCACAGCACTGCAGCTGAAAGCCCCATTCCCAAGAGGATGGGAACCCAGCCCAGTGTGGGGAACCCTCGCTCTGCTCTGCTCAAAGCTCCTCCCTCACAGTCCCAGCTGCTGCAGGCAAAGAAACACACCACAAAGGTACTGACTTGTTGAGATGCTCGTAGCAGGGCTCACAGACTCTCACTTCCTTCTCAATCCCAAATTTTGGGATGGTGGAATACTTAGAAGAGCATTTCCCACAGAAGATCTGCCCACAGGCCCTGCAATGATGCTGCAAAGGATGGGAGACATCAGTGTGGCAGCAACACGCTCCTTCACCATCAGACACCACCTCTCAGGCACTCCTGGCACTTCCCCGCCAGCAGCCAGGGAGCACTGCCCAGCCCCAGCACTTCCCGGCAGGCTCAAGGAGTCCTGCAAGTCCCTGGGGACTGCGCAGGACCAGGGAACCCAGAGGGGCAGGAGCAGCACCCACCTTCCGTGTCACAACCCCAAACTGCACTCGACATCGGTGGCACTCCTCAGCATCCACCCAGTCTGGAGCCTGTCCAGGGTAAGGAGAACTGGGTCAAGGAAGGTGAGAGCCTCAAGGAGATCGCCTCCTCAGAGCTCCTCAGGAGCTAACTAAGGTGCTCTCATGAACGGGGATACTGGAAGCATTTGCAGCTCAACAGGAATTACTGATCCCCACATTATCCCCTCTCATGTTCCTAAAGACTGGGATGCTTTGGGCAGCAGTGATGCTGGGAGCCACCAAGCAGGGCAAGATGAAACCAGCTCCCTGTCCTGCTCACTCTCCCCTCCATGGGGTAGCTCTGTACAGGAGCCCAGAACTGCCAGCATGGCACTGGGAGCATTGTGCCCCCACCCTGGGCTCTAATCTGCACAGAACGGAAGAGTGCAGGAGCTGAAGGTTCAGTAGAAGGGGACAGGAC
This sequence comes from Pezoporus occidentalis, assembly GCF_034315485.1. NCBI lineage: Eukaryota > Metazoa > Chordata > Aves > Psittaciformes > Psittacidae > Pezoporus > Pezoporus occidentalis. The sequence goes on from NW_026914852.1 coordinate 349,901, forward strand.
AGTGAGGTCTGTCCCACAGCACCAACTCCCTCCCCAGCAGCATAACTCACCCGTTCTGCCGCGAACATGGCATCGCTCTCCTTGAACTCCGGGAATACATGGCCTGGGGGGAAGAGAGCAGGAGCATGGACCAGTCCTGGAAGCACTAAGGAAAGCCTGGGAGGATGGAACTGCAGAGCCCTCCCCAAAGGACACCCTGACTTCAGGCCAGTTTCCTGAAGCAGCGCCTCGCTGCCAACCCTTAGCTGCCAGCTGGGCTGATCCAGGGGCAATGGGGTTGTTCTCTCTTTGCAGTGGGATTCAGTCACCTCAAGAGGTTCATTTGGTATCAAGACACCAAGAAAAAGCTCTGTATTGAAAGTCCAGACTTTGCTAACACCAGACAGGGTCCTGACAGCCCTTCCTTCTCCTGCAAAGCTCCTCCAGAGCAGAGCTGCTTGGCCAGTTGTCCACCCACCTTTGCCCACAGAGTCCTCACCTTCAACCTTCATTATCTGATAGGTGTCCTGCACCACCTTGTACTTGGGCTCATTGCGGAAGGCATGAGCCCAGGCCTGGATAAGGTACAGGATCTTACTGCGGACACTGGTCTCCACTTGCCTCTGCACAGAAAGGGAAGAGAAAACAAATCCGAGAAAAAGGCCCTGAAACCTGAAGGCTGGTGTGAATCTGCTGGAAGCCAGAAATACCAGTCAAGTATTTCAGAAAGACTTTAGAGCACTTGTGCAAGGTGAGAGCTGTCAGAAAGCCACAGGAAGGACAATTCACAGCAAGGGCTGCCTGCTCCTTCAGCCCAAATATGAACACATCCTTCGGAGCAGCGTGGCCCAACCTGACAATGGGTTAGGATGCTTCTAGAAAACACCCACAGAGCCTGGTGTGAGCGCTGCCCTGCCCAGCTCTGCTCACCTCCCACAGGAGCTGCTTGTCCTGCACTCAGAACATTGGGTCACCTACAGTCACGGGGCTGGGCAGAGCAGCAGCAAGCGCCTCAACCAGCACTGCTGGGGCTTCAGGAACTGGCACTGCAGGGTGCTGGTGCTGGGCTGTCAGTGCCTCCAGCCCCAGTGCTCCTGCCCAGGAGCACCCGAAGCTGCCCAAGGTAGGATCAGCAGGGCAGGTGCCCTTTGGAGGCAGGGGTTGTGTCACAGTTCAACTTGGCAAGCCTGTTCCTGCCCCAGCCTCGAGAGCAGCCTGTCATCAGCTGCCTGAGTGACCACAAGTCCACATGACCGGCTGCTCCAGAGGCAGAGGAGCACTGTCCAACTCCGATTTCAGCTCAGCTCGGCCCACACAGTGTGACTTACTGACCATTCCAAAAATCCTGCATTCCACACGTGTCACAGCCCTCAGCCTCCTCAGAGCTGAGACCATTTTACCAGCACTAGGCATTCACAAGCAGCAGAGCAGAGAACGGGTCTGCAGCAGTTATGGAACTACAGAGGCAGAGGACTGCAGAGAACCACAGAACCTCTTGATCTGATCTCCTCAGCAGGAGTGGCTGTGCTACTACCCCTGGCCATGACATTCCTGGCTCAGCAGATCCTGCACAGAGACTGAGCCAGCCCTAGCAGCAAGGTGACAGGAGACACCCTGGTACCGTGTGCGAGGTGATGGGACCTGCACAGCTCATTCACCAATTATGTGGGTCATCCGGTCACCTGTTTCTGATGAAGACAGAGGCTGTAAGGAAGGAAAAGCTACGCTTTGCCTGGGCATTGCACTCTGGGCAGGGAGCCAGAGACAGGAGTTCCCAGTTCCACTTCACCTGTGGAAGTCCACTCCAGGGACACAGAGCGCTCCTGCAGGTATGACATTATATCAAACTGGCAAGTGACAGCTTGTGCCAACAGCCCGTCAGTGAAAACAGCCAGGTTTGCATCCTGCAAAACTCCTCAAATGATTCCACAGGCCAATGGAACAGCCCCAGTAAAGAGGAAGCTTTTGGCAGTTCTCCCCTTGCTCTTTACCCTCCTGTGTGCCTCACGCTGTACTGTGAAGGGAACCCCTCAGTCCTCGATGAACCGCCAGAACATCCCCTGGTTCCCTTTGCTGCCTCCTGCCAAGCAAAGCATTGCACCTACCATGAAAGGGTCAAGGCCTTTGCTCCTCACCTCTCACATTACAGCCAAACATCACCTCTGCTCTCAAAACATCATGTCTCCTGAGCTCTCTACACACCACACCACAATTTGCCCTTTTCTCAACTGCATTTCCAGACAGTTTCCCTTCTGTTCCTTACACGAAGGGAACAGAAGTGAGGACACACACAGAGCTCCTGCTTTTCCAACCTCATTCCAAAATGACAGTAAACCAAGCTGTATTTACCTTGAGTATTTCCTTCAGTTCCTCCATAGTCTGTTTATTGGCCACCTCATCATGGACCGTTTGGCCACAGTTTTTAACCACTGACTCCATGACCTGCAGGGGCAGAGGACAGCATTAGCCTAACACATTCCTCCCTCTCTGCAGCCTGTGAGGAACCCCAGCACACAGAGACACAGCACTATGTGAGCAATGGGTTGCACTGGGGCAGCATCAGTAAAGCCACGCTGGAGCCTGAGCTCCCCTTCTCCTTCCCAGGGGTCTCTGCACAGCTGCTGTGTACAGACCCCAGGGAGGGAGTCTTAAATCCCACTTTGCCTGTTCCTAAAGCTGAGATGGGATTAAAGATGGAAATTCTCATGCTGATCAGTCACAGAACTCCTGTGGTAGAGCTGGGAGGAGGCTCCAAGCTGTGACCAGATGCTGCATGCAGCCTGTGCAGTACAGAAGGCTTGGTAAAACTGGGATGTTCCCTGGCCAGCGCCATGGTTTGGGCTGACGTTACCTCCAGCGCGTAGAGAGCCACGTGAGGATTCTTGTCATTGACTTTCTTCTTGATCGCGTTGACAGCGTATTTTGCTCTGGGTAAGGAGAGAGAGAACATGATCTTAGAGAGTGAGGAATCCGAGGGGAGATTCCACTTGCGGGTGGTAACCTGCCACCCCCCCCCCCCCGCAAACAACAGAGTCTACGGGCTCAGAATCACAGAATGGTTAGGGATGCAAGAGACCTTAACATCACCCAGTTCCAACCCAGTGCCCCGAGGGCAAACTGGGAGAAGGAAAAAGCGCGCTCAAACCCGAGTGTCTCTGAGGGTTTCAGGCCAGAGATGACCTGGGCCCCCCGAGGCCGGGGGGATGGCAGCCCCTCAGGGTGGGTGTGCTGTGCTGCGAGGGAGCGATGGGGCAGCGCTGCCGCAGGCAGGCAGGAGCCGCGCTCCCGGTGCAGCCGAAGCCCGGGAGCACTTACTGGGTGTCTCCCTGCCGGATCATGTCGCAGATCTGCAGGATGGATTCCCAGTCCGTCTCCAGCAGGAGCTGGCTCGTTGCCTTATCTGCAGGGAACAAACCCACGGGGCAGCTCCAGCCGCTCTGCTCCCCCCGGCCCCGCTCTGCGCACCCCCCCCTTCCCCGCCGGCGGTGCTCGGGGGCCAGGAACGACCGGGTTGTCCTGGACCGCGCCGGCGCTTCCCCTCCAGACCCCGGGAACCCCGGACCCGCCCGGTGCCGAGCACCAACCCCGGGCCCATCCCGGCTCCCTGGGCCCGGTCAAGACGCGCGCCCCTCGCTGCGCCCGGGGAGGCCGCGTCCAGTACCGAGGAGCCGCTCGAAGGTGCCACCGCCGCGCCCCATCGCGTCCCCCGGCCCGGCCCGGCCCGGCCCAGGCCAGCCCCGTTCCACCGCCCCTCCGCGGCGCTTCCGCTTCCGGCTTCCGGAGGCGGGGCTCCTTCCGGGGGCGGGGCTCCTTCCGGGGGCGGGGCCCCGCGTCGGATGGCGGGCGCGGGGCGAGCGGTGCCCACGTGCCTGGTGCTGGGGGTGGCCGGCGGCGGGAAGAGCCTGCTGGCGCGGCGGCTGCGTCATATCCGGCGGGGCGGACACCGGGGGGGGGGGCACCGAGGAGGGGCACGGGGATGGCCCCGGGGGGCGGGGATCCCGTCCCCTCCTGTCTCGTCCCGTCCCCTTCCCGTCCCGTCCTGTCCCGTCCCGTCCCGTCCCGTCCCGTCCCGTCCCGTCCCCTCCCCTCCCGTCCCCTCCCGTCCCGTCCCCTTCCCTTTCCCGGGACCGATCCTTAACCCGCGGCACAGCTGAGCGCCGAGGAGGGGCCCGCGGAGCTGGGCGAGCCCCCGGCCACGCTGCCCACGGTAGGCAGGGCCCGGAGGGGCGGGGGCTCGGTGCGGCCGCGGGGCCCCGGTGCACGCAGCCCAGCCGCCTGTCCCCGCAGGTGGGCACCAACCTGACCGACCTGCGGCTGCCGCGGCCCGTGACGCTGCGGGAGCTGGGCGGCTGCATGGGCCCCATCTGGCAGAGCTACTACGGCGAGTGCAGCGCTCTGCTGGTGAGCGGCAGCCGAGCGTGTCCTGAGCCCGTCCTCGAGTGAGGGACTGGGCTGGGGGCACAGGGCAGGCCCCCGCAGCACACCCGCAGCAGCACCTTCCCGTGTCTCCTCCAGTTTGTGGTCGATGCCGCCGACCCGACCCAGGTCTCCTCGTCCTGCGTGCAGCTCCTGGCCGTGCTCTCCGCAGCGCCGCTCGCCGCCGTGCCCGTGCTCATCCTCTTCAACAAGATGTGAGGAGGGGGCACCCGGAGGGTGGGGGCAGAGGGCACTGAGGGGCTGCCATGGCTCCTGCGTCCCTCCCGTCGGGTGGTGGACATGTAAGGAAGCCTGGTGTGTCCTGGGGGGTGGCAGCAGCCCTTTGCTGTACTGCCCAGGCTGGCTTGGGCTGTGGAGACCCCCGGGCCAGGGGCTGGGCTGGCAGGAGAGCCGGCACTGTGGGCTGATGCAGACCGTCCTGCCGGTGCAGTGACCTGCCCTGCTACATGTCCGTGGCGGAGATGAAGTCGCTGTTCCGCATGCAGGACATCGTGTCCTGCGCCACACAGCCCATCACGATTCTGGAGACCAGTGCCCGTGACGGCACCGGCCTGGTCGAGGTCCTGCAGTGGCTTCGGGCCACCCTTGGAGACCCGCGGTGACACCAGCCCTGCCCATTGCCTGCACAGACCCTGCCGGGAGCGGTGCTGCAGGCTGGACGTGGGCAGGACCCCACAGGACTTCACAGTAAAGCTTGCACTGTATTGACCAGGCTTCGGCTGCCCTGTACTCCAGTGCAAATCCCTCCTCCTGGGGAAGGGACCAGCAGGAGACGGGCTGTGCAGCCATGGGGCTGTGCTGGCACCTGCGGGATGGGGGAGGTTGTGGGCAGCAGAACTGGAGGCTGTGGAGGTGCCTGGACCAGGCTGGGCAGGGCAAGGGCTGGTGGCACCTCCCAGGTTGGAGGCTGAGGGCATGTGAGGCTCTGGCAGCAGCTTTGGTTTTGCCATACAGGGCACAGTGGGGTGACCTGGGTGGGTGTCAGGAGCTGGGGCTACCTCAGCTGGGGACATCCCATGAGCTGCAGGGAGTAGCAGCCTGTGGCTGCTCTCTGGCACTTGGAATCAGACAACAGCTGGGTCAGTGCAGAGAACCCAGCCTATGCCCGCAGGAATAACCTGTGTCTGACAACTGCTTCGTGTCCCTGCTGACAGCCCCATGCCCAGCACGAGTGCTGGATCATGGGGGTGGTTGTGGCCACCTGGGCCTGGCACATGCTGTGGCACAACCCTCCTGGGACTGTTGGTGTCATGCCACAGGGGCAACCAGCTTGCCAGGGCTGCGGTGGGACACAGCTCTCAATGCTGGGGGCTGCAGGGACCACACTGATGGTGAATGGTTCCTGGCGCCACACACGATGGGGCGGCTGCTGCTGCGGTCCTTTCCCTGGAGCATGGGCACAACCTGATGGGCAGGAGACACTGAGGAGCCTGAGCAGACCCAGCCCCTGAGTCACCAGTGCTGGGGCACACCAACACCCCAAACCTGCCCGCTCCCAGCCCAGCAGGTCCAGACACGGGCCGGGAGCCCTGCACACGGCTGTGTTTAATGGGCAGCTCAGTCTGAAGTGGGGGACCAGAGCCCCCGGTTCCTCTGCCCAGCCCTCAGCACCACAGTGGGTTGCTGAGCCTGTCGTACGGGCAGGTGCAGGATGACTGCCTGGGGGGGACACAGGTGGCCTTGTGCATGGGGAAGGTATTGTGCAGCTCCTCTCCTCCTGCTGGGACATGGGGCTGGAGGTGCGTTGGGGCTGTTCTGGGCAGTGCAATGGGGCTGCAGGTTCTGTCCAGCCAGTGTCACTGTCCCCAAAGGCTTCTGAAAACAGCCCAAAACTGTCCTGGGGCACTCACGGGAGGGAGCATTATTCTCTGCTGACAGTAACCACTCATGGAGACAGCCCCAGCCCAGGTAGCTCTGTGCCCTACGGTCCTGCTGCATCCCCAGCAGCTCCGGGCAGTGGGAGCACCCATGTCCCTGTGCTCCAATAGGTCCTTAACCGCGGCAACCCAGAGGAGAGGATGCTCCACAGCACTCCCTGGTCCTGCTGATGGCTTGGAAAGACGGAGAGATCCATTCCCTGACTGCGAGCAGAGTCCTGTCCCGTCCTGCTCCTTCCTGGGCATCTGACACTAAGAGGACAGATACAGACCCTGAGACACTGAGTGTCTGCTGCCCCATTCTGCCCCACTCTAAATGTCCCAGCCACCTCCTGCTCCCTGCCCCAGTCCTATCCCAATCCTGATCCTGGCTCTGCTGTCAGCCGGAGCCATTCTCAGGCACCAGCAGCACCATGGATCCAGCATCCCCTGGGACACACTGGGTACCAGAGCAGCCTGAGCACCTCCCCAGCAGGCTCAGCCCTACATCCCTGGCTGCCTGTGCCAGCAGAGCGAGTGGACATGGAATGCTGGGCTCAGCCCAGCACCTCCTGCACCTTCCTGCTCCCCAGCAAGCAGTGGGGCTGGCCCTGGCCATGTTGCTCCCACCATTCCAGCACAGAGCAGAGGAATGCCCACGTGCCCAGCTGAGAGCCCTGGCAGTCCCTGTCCTGCTCGTGCAGGGCTCACCCGGGGCTCAGGCGCGTCTCCCCCTCTGCTCATACACGGAGTGAAGCTTCTGAATGAGGAATACTTTGTCTTCCCCTTCCTGCAATGAGAGACATCGCAGTGAGCAGCCGCCGGACGTGCCCTGGGATGTGTGAGGTGGCACCGGGCAAGAGCCCGAACGCGGCCACGCCGGGGCTGCAGCAGCCGGGCCAGGCTCACGCACGTTGGCGATCTGCTCCTTCAGCAGGCGGATGATCCTGCGCTGCCCTCTCAGCACCTGGATGTTGAAGTAGGTCCCGGCTCTGCAAGGACAGGGAGGCAGGGTGGCAGCATCGGGGACACCGCGCCCTGGAGTGAGTGCGGCTCCAGCCCTGCTTGGGGCTGGGACAGGGCACCCCAAAGCACATCCCTGGGGGCAGCCTCGGGTCCATACTCACAGCAGGACCCCGGAGACGAAGAATGGGAGGAACGGGTTTTCCACCAGGTGCTGGTGGGCCCAGGTGAACCAGGTGATGTTGGGGTTGGACTTCTCCAGCACTTGCCCCCAGGCCTGCCAGGACTTGTAGATGGTTTCCAGCCCCTGGAAGGGGCCACAGGTTTCTGACGGCTGCACCCTGAGCACACAGAGCGATGGGGCCGCTCAGAGCTATGGGCAGCCCATGGCCCAGGGCACTGCCCAGCCTCAGAGATCCAACCCTCCAGGGACCAGCCTGCCCAACCATCCCCCTTGTCCTGCATCAGGAACAGACGGGAGCAATGGTCACAGTCCAACTGCAGCTGTGCTGTGTGCAGTGACCAGCAGCTGGGCAGCATCTCCCTGCCCAGGGCAGCGATGTGCAGCCCTGTGCCAGGCTGATGTGCTCCATGTGCCATGAGGGCTGGAGGCACCATCTCCTTCAGCGGGCAGCAGCAGTTCTGTGCCCAAGCCATGGTCCGGCACATACTCACGACCAGATGGTGTACAAGAGGAAGACGGCTGCACCCAGGAAAGATGGGAAGCAGAGCAGGGTGATGAACACGGTGCTCATGTGAGACGCTTGCCAGGGCTTGCTAGGGGACTGGCAGTTGTGCACCAGGCTGGTCTGCAGGCAGGGAGCACAGTCCCGGGCTCAGGGAAGCAGCCACAGGAACATGAGCAGGACAGATGCTGTCCCATCCACGCGCTCCACTGAGCAAGCCTGGAGACACCCTGTCCTTGCTCCCGAGGCTGCGCTGGTGGCTGCAGGGCAGCCCGTGGCACTGCACAGTCACAGGGAGGAGGCAGCTCTCACCTTTTTGATGTAGAACAGCAGCAGCAGCTTCAGGACCTGCACGGCCGGCAGGAGCGGTGCAAAGAGAACACCCAGCCTGGGAGAGGGGGACCATGCACTGAGCCGGGTCGGAGCCCCAGGGAGGCAGCGGCGCAGCACCCACACCAGCTCTGGTCAGGCTTCCACGCAGCCAAGAGCTGGCACCTGCGCCCCTGCCTGCTTTGATTTGTTGCCCCCATCCCACCCGTGCGGGGCTGAGGGGTCCCCCATGACCCCACTGAGTTCCCAGTGCCCGGTCCCAGCCAGCCCCGGCGCTTGCAGGGCCCCCGGCGCATTGGACAGCAGAGGAAGGAGCTGTGCCAGGTGGGACGCGCCTCACCAGGTCAGGGTCTGGCCGTAGATCAGCTCCAGCACGTTCCGTGCGATGTCAAACTCGGGCTTCTGGTTCCTCTTCAGCCTCTTCTCCAAGACGAGCCTGGGCAGGGGCAGAGCTCTGCTCCCACGCTGCTGCTGGGGCTACGGCAGCGGAGCCGGGGGACACCTCCCGGGGCAGTTACCTCCACACCAGCTCCCCGAGGAGCGTGTCCAGCAGCGTGAATACAAAGTCCATCACCACAAAGCGATACAGGTCCTGCCCCACACACGTCTCCCAGCACTGGGGAAACAAACGGAGTGGCACAGACCCGTTGGCAGTGCACCCTGCCGGCTCACGCTGAGCCTCTCTCATCACCCCAAGCCCTTCTCCTCAGGGCTGCTCTCAAACCATTCTCCACCCAGCCTGTATCTCTGCTTGGGATTGCCCCAGCACACATGCAGGACCCCGTGAGGCTCCTGCTGGCCCACCTCTGCACCATGTCAAGACAAGCTGGCAATGAGGCTTCTCTTCCTCGGCCTTCCCGTGGCTGTGAGGGGCTCTGGGACCTTTTCCTCCCTTGCACCCATTTAGCAGCCACCCCAACTTTGGAGAGCCCCTGTCTGGCTGTCACCCCCCTCTCCCCTGCAAAGGAGCAGATGGTGCCTGCGGTGCAGAGCCCTGCTGCAGCCTTGGCTTTGCTTTGTGCCCCCTGGGCAAGGGATAGTCTGGATGCTCAGGATAGCTCCAGGGGGCCCACAGGGGCTCTGGGTGCCCCTTGCACTGACCCACACAGAGTCTGACATTTCACAGCAGCACTGACCTCCTCCACTGAGCAGACAACCCTCCGGCTGAGCCACTGGTAGCAGAGCAGACCAAGCAGGACCATCTTCAGAATGAGGTTCCTGGGGAGCAGGAGCAGGGCCAGGAGCCCCTGAGCCCTTGGGTTGGGGGGGGGGCCTGAGCCCCACGGACAGAGTGCCCGGCCCCAAAGCCTCCCCACGCCGCAGGTGGGGCACAGGATGCTCCCGTCCACCCTACCTGCAGACGGCCACGTAGACCTGAGCCCCGGGGTAGTCCTGCCTCTCCCACGCTCCCAGCAGGTTGTACACATGGGGCATCACCGCGTTGAGCCCGGACACCACGAGCGGCAGGGCCAGCAGGAGGGTTTCCTGCTGCCGCTGCCCCCCGCCCCGTGCCCGGTGGTCCTGCTGGACCTGGCGAGCAGCACCTCGGTGAGGACATGGGGAACGACGCCGTGGGGCTGCCCCTGTCTCCAGGGCTCCCCAGTACCCAGCCCAGCGCCAGGGTGAGGGGCAGCACTCACCACGTGCATGTGCTGCGAGAAGCGGTGCACAGCCACGGCGCAGCCCAGCACCGTGCTCAGCGACAGCAGCCAGGCCAGGAGCAGCACCGCGCCGCGGCCCAGGCGCTGCCACAGGCTCCGGGAGCAGGAGCGGGAGCGCTGCTCCGCCAGCAGCTCCTGTAGGGCAGAGCCAGAGCCAGCGCTGCCCAGCCTGCTCCGGGCTGCACCCAGGTGGGACCCAGAGCGTGCGGGACCAAGCTGAGTGCTCACCTTCAGCAGGGTGCAGATGTTCTCACACTGCAGCTTCACTGAGCGCCTCTGGACCACCTTGAAGTCCCAGGCACAGAACACTTTGACAGGCAGGTCCCGTGAGGAGCTGCCTACACGGTAGCTCTCCCCGAAGGAGCGGGACATGCTGCAGCGAGAGGAAGGTGTCAGAGCACCAGTGCTGGGTGAAGGCTGCGGTGCCTGAGGTGCTGCCAAACCCACCTGTACACCAGCAGGACACAGGTGACGAGGAAGGAGACCCCAACACTGGACATGTAGGCCAGGGGCATGTTGTATGGGAGCGGGGGTGCTGCAAGGGGGCATGTGCTGGGGCTGGAGGCACAGGGGCTGTTGAGGGTGGTGTTGCTGTAGTAGCCGTAGTAGAGCAGCGAGTGAGTGAAGTAGCCCTGTGGAAAGGCACTATGGGGCCCATGGCTCCCCGCCCAGCCTGGCACATCTGGGCCAGCCCCTGGGGAGAGCTGGGTTGGGGCAGCACCAGGGCCCTCTTCTGCACCCTCAGCACTGATGGTCCCAGTGCCCTGGCTGTGCAAGAGGAGGGACTGGGGCATCACTGTGGTGGGGATGCAGGGATGCAGGAGAAGGATGGGGCACCGCTAGGGGTGGGGGGGATGCAGAGCTGAACCCCGGGCTGGGAGCAGCTCCTGGCCTGGGGATGCACTGGCAGTGGTGCAGCACTTACCGCTCCTGTGAGGAGCTCAAGGCCAGTGAAGGGCTGGGGGTTGGCTGAGGCAGGGGGATACGCAGCCTGCAGGGCCACCACAAAGACCAGGAGGATGAGGAATGAGATGATGTTGAACATAAAGAGCGTCTTGAGGAAGAGGAAGTAGGAGAGGACACTGGAGCCGAAGCGGCCACCAATCTGCTTCAGTGCGTAGTGCCAGGGCTGCGCGGCGGGAAGCAGGGACAGGAGCCTGTACCAGAGCCTGCGGCAGCACTGCAGGGACAGCACAGGGAGAGAACTGGGGTCAGACCCTGCACCAGAGCCCCCGGTGCTGCTCTGCACACCCGTGCCCTGGACTTACGAGGATGATGTGGTCCTTGGACCCTCCGCAGGGAGACGGCTCCTGGTGCTGGGCACGGTGCCTCAGGGGCCCCCTCTGCCCGCTCAGCTCCTGCCTGCCCAGCAGAGAGGGGTGTTAGAGGGGGTGTGGGCCCCGGGACAGCTCTGGCTGTGGGAGCCCTGTGGGGCCGGTAGGACCGGACGTACCGGAGGGCGCGTTTCTCTGCCAGGCACAGGGGCACAGTCAGCAGCATGTGGCTGCGGTGGCTGGGCGAGAGGCTCAGCAGCTCATTCACCAGCAGGCTCCGCTTGTCTGGGGGCACAAGGAGCTGAGCAGGATGCAGCCACCAGGACGTGCCTGTCCCAGACCTGCTGTGGGGACAGTGCCTGGCGATGCTCACCCTGCAGTGTGGCCGTGGCGGGGTTGGTCTCCAGGTCGTACAGCCGCAGGCTGGGCCGCGCTGCGCGGCAGAGCTGCTGCAGGGGCGGGCGGCTGCTCCGGCGCCGCAGTCGTGCCGTGCGGTTGTAGTACTGGGATATGATGGCCCCGCGGCTCCGTCCTGCAAACGACAGCGGGCACAGGGTGCGTAGCCACAGGACAGCAAGGGGACAGGAGAGCTCCTGGGTCTGGGGCTGCCGGGTGGCACCTACCGATGGTGCGGCTGGGCATGCTGGCAAGGATCCGCAGGGAAGCAGAGGAGTACCCGGGGTGCTGCTCACCCTGCCTGGGCTCTGGCCAGGCTGTGGCACCGGTGTCTGGGGTAACCTGACAGGCCAAAGGCTCTGGGAGAGGGAGGGGAGCACATAGAGCAGTAAGAGCCAGAGCACCTATGGCTCTAGTCCCTGTGGCTTTGCTGCCCTGCTCTGGCACTAAAGCCAGGCACCTGCCCCAGTGTGTGCTCCCTCTGGCACACCCTCTTCTCCAGGGCCACTCTCCATGTCCCCAAGGGCAGGTCTGTCCTGCTGCCTGCACTGGCGAATGGTCAGCAGGCTCCTGCACATGCTTTGGCAGCAGCTGGCCCAGGCAGGGTCCAGGCACACACACTGTCCCTGTCCCACCCTGCCTGTGGCCATGGGGCTTTACCTCTGCCCCTGTCCTGCATCTCCAGCTCCAGACCTGCCTCCATCAAGCTGCTCTGCTCCTGGATAAGCTGGTGGAAGGAGGTGTGCAGGGCTCCTTCATTGTCCGGGCTCGGCTCCTCGCTGTGGGGACACAAACCTCTGCTCCTAGGGCTGGGGCAGGCTCCAGGGCCTGGAGCCATGGCAAAGCCCCAGTGCCAACCCACAGCCTGGCCATGCTGCCCCATGGCACAGGCACCCAGAGCCTGTTGGGGGGCAGGATGCTGGAGGCACCGTTCGTACACACCCATCACTCCCGGTGTCCTCGGAGACGTGGAGGGTAAAGGAGGGTGGTTGGGACATCCTGCAGGGCTGAGGGGTCTCGGTGGCACTGCGCTCCCTCCGGTATGTGCCCTGCCACGGTGAGCAGACACGGGTCAGCGGGCCTCGTGCCACAGCACCCCGATTTCCTGAGCTGCCCGGGGGGTGCCGGCCGTTGGGACGGGGATGGGGAGGATGCTGGGGCGAGCCGGGGCTGTGGGGCTAAACCCGTATCTAAACCCGTGAGGAGCACAGGGTCCGCCCGGCCCGGAGCCAGCGGGCTGGGACCTGCGGAGGGGCAGGAAGGAAGGGCAGCGGAAGGCGGCGCAGGTTCCGCCGAGCAGGTCCCGCCGCACGGGGCGCCCGCACCAGCCCCGGGCTGCGCCGCGGGAGCCCTCCCGCCTCCGGGGCTCTGTGCTTCCGACCGGCACCCGCGGTCCCAGGGCGGCGAGGACGCCCCTTCTGCGGGCCCACGGGGCTCGAATTGGCCCTGCGAGCTCGAACGGCTCCCTCCCCCCGAGCAGAGCCGTACCTGCCCCCCCAGCCTGTGCCCTCCCGGGACCCGACAGCGGCTCCGCAGAGGCCCCGCCGCTCGTGTCCCGCTGCCCCCGCCTGCCGGAGCCCCAGCGCCTTCTCCTTCCTCCCTTCCCTGCTCCCCCTCCACCACCCCAAGCCTCGGCAGCCCTCCCAAGGCAGACTGAGGCTGCTCCTGGCAGGGGGTGGCACCCGCGAAGCTCCCGGCCCGACCCCCGCCGTGTCCCCCCCCGACATCTCCCGCCCGCTCTGGTACCAGGAACCGGCGTCTCGGCGCGGGAGCGAAGCCGCCCCGTCCAGCTGACCCCGGGCCAGCCCAGCGCTCCCGGGGCCGAGAGGGGCGATCCCCCAGCGAAGCGCCCTGCTCCCCGCCGGTCACCGAGACCCGCCGCGGGGCCGGGCCTGTCCCGCGCACAAAGTACTTCGGGAGGTGCCGAGCGCTCCCCCGCCGCGGACCGCGTGGAGCTGCCGTGGGGCCGGGGCTCCCCGTGCGCGGCTGCCGCTCTCCCCACCGCGCGGCACCGATCGCCAGCGAGGCCCGGAGGTCCCGGGGCTGGGCTCGGGGCTGGCGCTGCGCTCAGGGGCCGGGCTGGAGGGGACCCGGTCTCCACAGGCTGAGCCCGCTCCGCCCCGCCCCGTTGGCAGCGGGGACCGCCCTGCCCGGTCCTGCCCGCCCCGGGGCGGTACCGCGCAGAAGCGGCGGGGACGCGGCGGCGGCTCCGGTGCAATGGAGGGCGGCGGCGGCGGCGCTTACGGGGCTGCCAAGGCCGGCGGCGCCTTCGATCTGGGCCGCTTCGTGCAGCAGCCGCAGGTCGTGGCGAGGATCGCCAGCGCGGTGAGTCGGGGCTGGCGGGACGGGAACTGGAGGGGCCCGGCCCGGCCCGACCTTCCCCTCCTCTCCCTGTCGCCCGCCCCCTCCGGGCCCCCCCGGCCCGGCGTTCCCTTCCCTTCTGCCCGCCCCGGAGCCCGCCCGCCACGGCCTTCTCCTTCCCCTTCTCTTTCTCTCTCCCGGCCCGAACATTCAGCGGAGCCCGGCCCGGCCGGTGCCGGTGCCCCCAGCCCTGGCAGGACTCCTCGGCCCCGGTGCTGCCCACCGGACCCCCGCTCCCATCTCCGCAGGTCTTTGCCCTGATCGTCTTCTCGTGCCTGGTCGGGGAGGGCTACACCAACACCTCCAGCTCCTCCCAGCTCTTCTGCATCTTCAACCGCAACGAGGATGCCTGTCGCTACGGCATCGGCATCGGCGTCATCGCCTTCCTCGCCTGCGTCTTCTTCTTCATGGTGGACGTCTACTTCCCACAGATCAGCAACACCACGGACCGCAAGTACCTGGTCCTGGCAGACCTCGGCTTCTCAGGTGCGTGCGGGTGTGGGCAGGGCTGTGCCTCCTGCGCTGCCACAATGGCTGCCCTTGTCCCATGACGTGGCTGCTGGTGCCTGGCGAAGGGAGTCGCTCCCGCCTGGAGCACTGCCCACAGACCACGCGCTCGTTGCTCAAGGCACTTCGAGGAGCCACGGGAGGCTGTGCCGGTGCCTGCGCCAGCCACCAGCCCTATGCAGCCTGGTGGGAGCAGGGTCACGGCTGGGGGCCCTCCTGGAGCAGCAGGGTGCAGCCCTGGCCCCTCATGCTCCTGCCTTCCTCCTTTAGGTCTCTGGACGTTCCTGTGGTTTGTTGGCTTTTGTTTCTTGACCAACCAATGGGCCTGGACACGGGCCGAGGATGTGCACATCGGGGCTGACTCTGCCCGCGCTGCCATCACCTTCAGCTTCTTCTCCATCTTCTCCTGGGTGAGTGCTGCCGCGGGGGAGCTGGGCGCTGCCGTGCTCGGGAGGGTGGTGCAGGGGCTCCCCGCCCACAGAACCCTGACGCCACCGGCCCCTTGTCTCTCTAGGGCCTACTGATCACCTTCGCTTACAAGAGGTACAAAATGGGGGTGGAGGACTTTGCTCAGAGCTACATCGACCCCAGCCCGGAGGTTTCAACTCCCTACTCCAGCTACCCCAACATCAGCCATGAGAGCTACCAGCAGCCACCTTTCACCCAAACGGCGGAAGCCCCTGAGGGGTACCAGCCGCCGCCAGTGTACTGAGCCATGGCCGGGGCCCAGCAGGGATGGCTGCACCGGTGCAATGCTCTGCTGTGGGATGCAGGGGAGGGACCTGCCACGTGAAGGGGGACGGTGGGTGGGAAAGTGGCTGCTGCTTTGTGTGAAGGCCACTGGCCGTGGTGTGAGGTGCAGAGCTCCCCAGTGATAGGACCCGGTGTGCAATGCACAACTACTGAGTGCAGCCCCATGGCTGTGGGGAGGGTGAGTGTGTGGGGGTGGCCCTGTGAGGCCAAGCTCCTGCCCTTGGGGAAGCTGCTGTGGGGTGAGTGTGTGGTTTGCACCCCCAGCTCTGCCCTGGCCATGCCCATGACTGCTGCCCTATTCTGGTGCCTTTCCAGCCCCGCTGGCTGTGACCCCTCAAGTGCCAGCTTTTGCTGCCATAGCACAGCTGGGCCATCCGGCTCCTGCCTCTCCCGTGCCTTCCCCTCAGCTGCTGCTGGGTGAGCTTCATGCCAAAGCCCTGTCTTATCTCACCTCTAAACTCTGCTGTGCCTTCCCACAGCCTGCATCAGAGCTGCCAGTGCTGGGTGATGCTGTTTGGGATCTGTGGGAGCAGTGAGTGCTGAGATCTCAGTGGGTCCAGGGCTGACCCTGCTCTCCAACAGGGGCCCTGGGTGTAATTCCTGCTGCTGCAGCCCCTGCACTTGCCTCTGCATCCCACACCCTGCTCAGCTCCCGGCCCATGCCAAGGCACTGGTGCAGGCTGCCTATCTCAGGTTGTGTGTGCTGCTGCACCCAGCAGCAGTGTGGTGTGTGAGCTGGCGCTGCTGGGGCTGGCCTTCGAGTAATTCTTTGCCACTGTAGATACGGAATAAACTTTTTCACCTTGCCCCCCCCCTCTGTCTCTCTTCTCTGGGGAAGCAAAGCAGGATTCCTCCTCTCCCCCCAAGGCCCAGGGCCCCCAGGCCAGGGAGCAGCAGAGCAGACCCAGCCAACTCCTGCACTGCAAACAGCACACTCATGCTGGGTCTATTTTTAGTCTGTTGGGTAGGTTTGGGCTCCAGCACAGGCAGCTGCTGTAAGCTATCAGCCCGTGCTGGTCCTTGCAGGGGAGCCTGCTCAGAGCAGATGGGTATAAAACACACACAGAAACTCATTTATTTATTAAGCTTAATTCATCGAGTTAGTTATTAAAGGGGAAAGCCCAGGCCTGGCACTTGCACACTTGTGTGTGCTAGAACTGTTACCACCTCGAGTAATGCAGAGGGACACATGCTTACCCTATTGTGTCATAACCTCCCAGGGAGGTCCCTCCTCCTGGCTGCTGGGTGTAGGCAGAAAGCACTGCATTGCACAGGGAGATGTGAACTGGCCAGAAGCAAGAGCTGCTGCTTGGAGCTTGTGGGCACTGGCCTAAAGGTAAAAGTGCTTTGGGGAGGAATAAGGAAGAAAACCCAACCTTCCAGAAAGCCAAAGGTCAAACAAAGGGAGAAGAGGATCCTTCAGCCAACCTGCAGCAGAGGAATCAGCCTTGAGATGTTTCAGAGAGCTCAGAAGGCAGCAATGTACATGAGTAAGAGCTGAGAACCACTCACCCAAAGCAGAGACCCTTCTCCACGTCACTGGGTCTTTGAAGGAACAGCAGCCCAACCCTTAACAGGTTGTCCTGAGCCTCCAACCCCTTCACAGGTAACTGAGCATCGAAGGGGCAGCACTGAGCTTGGCCCTGAGCAAAATCCCCTTCCAAAAGAACCCTGTCTTAAACACAGAGGCTACTGCTAGACTAACACTAGTAAGAGCCTGCTGTCAAGCTGCCCGTCACCCTACCTTTCCCCCTCTTTGTTTCAACAAAGATTTACAGGACAGTTAGATCAAGAGTGTAATGGCAAAGGGATGAGCCACATGCAGTCATTCAAAGGGAACACCGAAAGGCTGAGGGATGGGTTATCCCCTTGGACTGCATGGAAAAGGGAAGTGGGTTAAACACACTGAGTTACTGTACGTTGTGTCTTAAGAAACCTGGGATTTAGCAACAGGGCACCACAGAGAAACAGTTGCATTCCCAGGTGAGGGAACCAGCCAGCAGAGCCAGGCTGAGCCTATGCCCAGCCCAGGAGAGCAGCTGGAGCAGTGGGAACCTGCAGCCCGACTGCTGGGACAGGGTTCCAGGGCTGGTTTGGTGGCAGCATCAGTAGCTACACCTGTCCCTTCCCGTGTTCTGAGACAGGAACTCCCTTTGAGCCAGGCTTCCGCTTCTGTGTCAGGTGCAGCTGATCCTCTTCCTCCCCGTGCCTGGAGCAGGGGAGTGGCAGGGGCTTTGCAGGGGGCACTGGGCAGTTCGGTTCTGCGGAAGCAGAGGAAGCCGGAGCACTGGGAGCTGCAGCCTTCAGCTGCCTTCTGCTTGGCCTCCTGCACACAGGAGCCCAGCAGTCAGGAAGCAAAGATCTTGCGGCAGGAGGCAGCCACATTGAGCTGCTTCAGCATCAGGGGCACATTCTCCTTGTTCTCTGGCCCAGGCTGAGGGGGCTGATGGCGGAAGTAGCAGGCTCTGCAGACGGAGTGGTACTTGTCTGCTCCTCCAATCACCTCAACCTGGCAGGAAAAATGGGGGAGTGACTGCAGAGCTCAGCTCCCCTGAGAAGATCCCTCCAGAACAGCAGGACTGGCAAGGTGAAGCTACTGCAGGGCTTTCTCTTCCAAGGGAATCCTAGACTGGTTTGGGTTGGACCTTAAATCTCATCCAGCTCCACTCCTCTGCTACGGGCAGGGACCCCTTCCACTGGAGCAGCTTGTTCCAAGCCCCTGTGTCCAACCTGGCCTTGAGCACTGCCAGGGATGGGGCAGCCACAGCTTCTCTGGGCACCCTGTGCCAGCATCTCGGCACCCTCACAGGGAAGAGCTTCTGCCTAAGAGCTCATCTCAGTCTCCCCTCTGGCAGGTTCAAGCCATTCCCCTTGGCCTGTCCCTACAGGCCCTTGTCCAAAGCCCCTCTCCAGGTTTCCTGTAGCCCCTTTAGGCACTGGAGCTGCTCTAAGGTCTCCCCTTAAGGAACCTTTTCTTCTCCAGGTTGAACCAGCCCAGCTCTCTCAGCCTGGCTCCTTAGAACTCACCTCCCTCTCTGCTCCCAACCTCTTTGTGTAGGAGGCCTCTCGGTAGCACTCCATGCACACAGCATTCAGCTTCACCACACTCTCTGCCAGCGGCACCAGGTTCAGGATGCTCCCGAAGGCCTGTGCCAAGAGAGCAGGATGGTTCTGTTGGATGGTTCTATGAGGGGGTCAAAGCAGCTGCTGTACTAAAACAAATGTCTTACCTTTCTCTGGAAAGTGCCATCAAGAGCAGCAACTATGATGGTTTTTCCGGTGTTGGCCATCATCTCACAGAACTCCACAATGTCTGGGAACTAGAGGGGGTACCGAAACAGCGTAAGGAGTAAGAAGGGGCAGTACTCTGCTCAGGATCCAGCAGCACAGGGCACAAAATAAAATGGAGGCATGCTGCCTACCCCTAAAATGGGCTCCAGCCCCCCTGTCCTCAGCCTGCAGGAAGGACAGCGTCTGACTGTACAAGCACAGGGGGATCAAATAGCCCCAGGGTATTCCTCCCCCTATTCCCCCCGAGGATTTAGACCCTGGGCTGCGTGGGGGAAGTCCCATCCTGCAGAGCTTCCCAGGACCTGCCCTGGCACTTACAAACTGGCCCTCATCGATGCCGATGACTGTGGAGCTCAGCGCCTCCTGGTACACGTCCTTGAGGAGACAGGCTGGCACAGCCTCCATGGTGTTCCTTGGGAAGGGAGAGCAGGTGAGGCCCGCAGCCGAGCTGCTGGGCCCGCAGCGGGGGTGCCCCTGCTGCAGGGACTCACTTGTCGTGCGTGGAGACACCGGAGGACCCGTAGCGCGTGTCCTTGGCGTATTTCACCAGGAGGCAGCGGTACTGAGCGAGCTGGAACCGCCGCACCCGCCGCATGAGCTCCGTGCTGCGGGAGAGACGGCGGTCAGCGGGACCGGGGCCGTCCCCTGAGCCCCACACGGGCCCCCTCCTGCTCCCGCCCGCCCCGGGCCTACCTCTTCCCGGAGAACATGGGTCCGAAGATCACCTGCGGCAGAACCGGGTGTCAGCGGCTGCAGTCAGCGCGACGGAGCCCCACAGGCAGCTCCCGCGCCCCGCCTGGCGCTGCCCCGGGCCCCCCCGCAGCCCGGCCTCAGCACAGCCCCCCCCCCCGGTCCCGGTACCTGGATCTGCCCGCGCGGGCGGCCGGGGGAGCCGGGGTGGACCCCGGGCACCGTGAGGCAGCTCATGACGGCGCTCACCGACCGACTGACCCCGCGCGCCGCTCCACCGCCCCGCCCCACGGCCAATCAGAGAGGCCTCCCGCCCCGGCTCCGCCGCGCCAGCCAATCGGAAGTGTCCCTCGCCGCGCGTCGGGCCAATGGCGGCACGGGCGCGAAAATTCTTTTTTCCCCTCTGAGAGCCCGCGCCTTCCCGGCGTGCACCGCGCGCCGCGCTGCGGTGACGTCATCGCTCTGCCCGCCCGCCAGGTACCCCCGGCCACACCCCCCGGGCTGCCAATGGGAGCGGAGCGGCCCCGCCCGGGGCTCCGCCCCCGTCACGTGCCCCGGCCCCACCTCCCGAGGTGCCAATAGGAGCTGGACTGCCCCGCCCCCGGGCGGACCTGGGACCGGGACCGGGACCGGGACCGGGACCGGGACCGGGACCGGGATCGGGATCGGGATCGGGACGGGAACCAGGACCGGTCCAGGCCGCAGCATGGGCGGGTGGTGGGACATGGCCGCGGAGGTGGGTCCGGGGGGTGGGCAGCGCACGGCTCCCGCCGGGTTGCGGAGTCGGGGTCGGGGTCGGGGCGCCTCGCCCGGTCCCCGCCGCGCCGCAGCCGCCGTGCCCCGCAGGAGCTGGAGCAGCAGTACTCCCCCAGCCGCTGGTCTCCCCGCCTGGGCCCCGACGAAGTGATCCAGGCCCACCTCGCGGCGGCGGCGGCAGGTGAGGAGCGGGCTGCCCGGTCCGGGGGGCCGGGACCGGGAGCAGGAGCGGGGCTGACCCAGGCGCCGTGTCCCTTCTCCCACAGGAACCCAGCGGGCCCGGGCTGGCGCGCAGACCTCGCTGCACGTCCCTTACGGAGACGGGGACGGCGAGAAGCTGGACATCTACCTCCCCACGGACCCGTCTGGAAGTAGGTGACGGGCAGGCCGTGGCAGCGGTGGTGGGCGGGGGCTGTGACCCCTGCTCACCCGGGGCTGTGCTGCACAGCCTTCCCTGTCCTGGTCTATATCCATGGTGGATACTGGCAGTGCCTGAGGTGAGGTGGGCTGTCGGCGAGGGAATCCCTTGGGAAGGGAGTCTCCAGGCCCCCGTTACTGCTTCCCTCCTCATGACACCGGGCTTGTTCTCGGTATGCTGGGTCTGGACCCAGAGACCGCGACCCCCACAGCCTGGCCACCTTCTGTTTCCCCGCAGTAAAGACGAGTCAGGGTTTGCTGCCCCCTCGCTGGTGTCACAGGGTGTGGGGCTGGTGGCCGTGGGCTACGACATCGCTCCCAAAGGTAGGTGCTGGCCGGGAGAAGCTGTGGGTGCCTCTGCTAGCTCCATGCCCTCCTGACGCTCAGCTCTGCCCAGGACACATGGACGCCATGGTGCTGCAGGTGCGGCGCAGCATCGCCTTCCTGGTGGAGCGCTACGATAGGATCAGGTGGGCTACAGGCCACCCCCGGGCCCCTCTGCCCCACCAGCACAGCTGGCATCTGGTTGTCAAGGCAAACTGTGCATGTGGTGGTCCCTGCACGGGGTTTGGTGGTGGCAGCCGACCCCTGAGCTGTGATGGGGCTTTGACAGCTCAGTCTGAGCGCTGGGCAGCACCAGTGGCTGTGGCGCCTTTGTCGCAGTGTGAGGTGTCAGCCGATGGACTGAGAAATGTGTTTGGGCTGTGTTTGGATTGTGGCGCTTGTGGAGAGAGCAGGGTGTCCCCAGGCTCCTGTCCCACTGGCTCATGGCTCCCTCTCTGCAGAGGCATTTATCTGTGTGGACACTCAGCGGGGGCTCACTTGGCAGCCATGGTGTTGGCCACGGACTGGACGGAATACGGTGTGGTGCCAGATATCAAAGGTAGCAGCAGCATGTCCAGGCACAGGGGCTCAGAGGGAGATGGTGTCTACACCCAGGAAGAGGTGTCTCTGTTGCCCAAGGAGACAAGTTGCCCAAGCTGATGTCAGCCAGGACATGCTGGGAGTGTGGGACTTGGCTCCTGGACAAGCTGCCCCCGTGCCCACCAGCCACTCTCTGAGGTCTGGGATGTGACATGGGCACAAGAAAAGTGGTCTCACAACCCTTCACCCTCCTCTGGCCCAGGAGCTGTGCTGGTGAGCGGCGTGTACGACCTTGAGCCCATCCTGCACACCTACGTGAACGATGCGCTTCATATGAGCCGGTGAGCGGGGCTGTGCCCTCTGCCTGCCGGGGCACGTGGCTCAGCACACGGGGCTGCGGCCACTGCCACCGCGGTGTCTCCTCAGGGAGGTGGCCCAGCGGAACAGCCCCCTGCTGCACATCGCCCCTGCAGCACCTGCGGCCGCAGCCTGCAAGGTGCTGGTGGCCATGGCCCAGCATGACTCCCCGGAGTTCCGCCGGCAGTCGCGGGAGTACGTCCTGGTGAGCGCCGGCAGGAGCCGGGACCCTCCAGGCTGGGAGGAAGGGCTCGGGTGCTGTGTCAGCAGCAGTCCTGCTGCTGTGGGGGATGACAGCGGCTCAGCTCGGGGGGATGCTCGTCCTTGAGGAGCAGTGATTCCCTCTGCTGATGGGGGACGGGTCCCTCCCACCAGTGCCTCTCTCTCTGCAGGCCCTGCGTGCAGCTGGCTGGTCCGTCTCCATGCTGGATCTTGCCGGCGTGGATCACTTCGACATTGTTGAGAAGCTGTCTGAGGACAGCTACATCCTCACTCAGGTAGGGGAAGAGCCCCCATCCTCCCTTCCCTCCAAGCACAGCCAAGATTGCACAGCCCGGGGGGCTGTGCTGAGGGGAGTGCTCCCTGCATATGGGTGTGGGGCTGCAGCCTCAGGCCTTCAGGAGCAGAGGAGTGGAGCCAGGCACTGCTCACAGGGCTCCACTCCTCATCTCAGGTGATTCTGAACATGATTTTGAGAGCCTGATGGCATGGCAGGAGCAGAGATGGGAAACAGCCCTGTGCACACCCAGCCCTGCTGCCCTCCTCCCTGGCTCCCTGGTTGCCCTCCTCCCCGGGCTGATGCCTGCAGCCAGGCAGGGGGCTGGATCAGGGGAGCACCAGTTACTACCGGGGATAGCATTCCTTTGCTGGGGTGTTTCTGCCCATATGAAGTGCATGGAGCTGGCAGACATGGTGGGCTATGTCTGGACAAAGGGGTGATGATGTTTGTTCCCTTTAAACTGCTTATTGCCAACACAAAATAAACAAGGAATAACTGCCGCCTGGGTGGAACTACTTCCTGGGGAGCTGGGGGTGTGCTAAGCCAGCAGGTACCTCCGGGCTGCGATGATGTCCCTGCTGCACAGTCAGGAGAGCTGCACACCTGGGAGGAAACACCCTGCGCAGCCACAGCCCTGCCAGAACATGTTTATTTCATGCCCTGACCATCCCTCGGGATCTGCCTCTCCACTGCAGCATCCTCACACCCATGCAGTGCACGTGAGCCAGGCACAGCGTGTGGCCTTGGGGTGAGGGGTGTCTGGCTCCACCTTTGGGTGCTCTATGGGACCCAGGTTACAGTAGCTAAGCTGCTGCAGGACCTAAAGGATGCCCTGAGGATGTGTTTGCTGGGTGACCCACAAGGCAGGGACCCTGCCTCTGAGGGGACCAAGTGGCGGAGTGTGCTGTGGGCTCCCAATGTTACCTCTGGATGTGTCTGTGAAGATGCTCCCACTGCTAAGCAGGCTGGGGTGTCCCCTGGGCTGGGCTCACACTGGCTTGCGGGATGAATGCTGTGCTGCAGATGCTGTGGCTGGTCCCAGCACCTCAGCTGCCAGGACAGGGCTGGGGGGATGCTCAGGCTCCCCTTGCACTCGGAGGGGTTGGGCGCAGCCCCAGGGTCAGCTTCTCCTGGCACTTCCTGGCCACAAACTCCAGCTTCTTCTTTGCAAGCTCGGTGTCGCGGGCCGAGATGCCGCAGTGCCAGACAGCGCGCACGGTGTGTGCCGACCAGGGGAAGAGCAGGACGCTGACAGCGTGGCCAGTCTGGGCCAGCTCCTCCTCGCTCACAGCCCGCAGGTGCTCACAGAGCTCCACAGGGGATGGGTAGGCCCCGCTGATGTTCACCATCACAATGTTGGTCTCCACCGCCGTGAGGTTGACAGAGCAGAGGGGCGAGTTCAGCTCCTGAATGCCTGTGGGAGGTAGGGGTGGCAGGCACCGAGCCCAGTGGCTGGATAACCGGGAGGGGAGGCTGCACTGGTCTTGGCTGAAGGAGGGGCCCTTTGCCCTCCCCTCTGTGTGGCACTGTGGGCACAGGCACAGCATTGTCCTGGCGCTCCAGCCAGGCAGCATCATCCTGGCCTGGCTGGAGATCCAGCCCAGGGAAGGTGCCTGTGCCGCTGTCCTGCAGCAGTGCCGGGTGCACTGGAAGGGGTGGCGAGCCCATGCCAACCCAGCAGTGCAGCAGCACAGGGAAACAGAGAGCAGCATTAGGCTGCTTCTGCCTGCGCCTCCCGCGTGCAGAGGGCCCCCAAGATACCTTCAGCAAAGCGCCAGGCATTGTCGTGGTCCCTGCGCAGCGTCACCCCCATGCGCTCAAGGCCAACAAGGGCTGCAGCTGCCAGCACTCCGGCCTGCCGCATCCCACCACCCAGCAGCTTCCGCATGCGCCAGGCCTCGGCGACAAAGTCCTTGCGCCCAGCCAGCACTGCACCAGCTGGGGCACCCAGGCCCTGCTGAGACACCAAGGGGTGACCGGGGCTGCCCCTGCTGGGATGTGCCCAGGGACACCCCAGCCTGCAAGCTGGGTGCTCCGTCCAGTGCCCCTGAATACAGGCAAGGCCCCAGTGAGCACCTTGGAGAAGCAGAGGGCCACGGAGTCGCAGTGCTGGGTGAACTGAGCTGGCTCCATGTTCTGTGCCACTGCCGCATTCATCAGCCGTGCTCCGTCCATGTGCACCTGCAGCCCGTAGCGGTCAGCGAGCCCACGGACCTGGGGGGAGGCACTGAGCTGGAGGGACCCCTGGGCCGGCCAGCGCCAACACAAGCCACGTTCTGAGCTCTGGTGTCCCTGTGGTGCACCCTGCCAGCACCAGCAGCCGGCTCTGGCTGTGGGCTCGTACCTGCTGGAGGTAGGCAAGGGGCAGCACCCGGCCCCCAGCAGAGCTGTGCGTGTTCTCCAGGCACACAAGCTCGGGGCGCGGGTGGTACCGGCTGCCGTGGGCCTCACGGATTGTCAGCTCCAGCAGCTCCAGGTCGAAGGTGCCATCGGGCAAGTCCGGCAGCGCCTGGGAGTGGACACCAGCGACCTGCGCTCGGGGCAGGGCAGAGCAGAGCTGACCGGGGACGGGGACGGTGCCCGCGGCTCCCAGCCCAGTCCCACTCGCGGCCCGGGTGATGCCGGTGATGTTTCCGCGCAACCCAGCGAGGGCTCCTCCGCCGAGCGCGGCGCCGGCAGCCAGCGGAGGGCAGCAGCAAGCCGCCCTCCCGCCCGCGCCCTCTGCGCTGCCGGTGCCACCGGGGCCGCCCCGTCCGCGGCACCCACCTGCGCGACCCCGCCGTGCTCGTAGACGTGCAGATGGGAGTCCCGGCCCAGGATCACCTGAGCTCCCCGGCGCTGGCAGTGGCACATCACTGCGAGGGAGAGCGGCCGTGAGCGGGCAGCACCCCGCTGGCACACGAAGGCTGATTGTGCAGCACAGCGGGAAGGTCCCAGCACCGCAGCCTCCTGCGGGCACCGGGCGCCTGCTCTGTCCCCCAGGTGCTGGGAGTGTTGGAGGTGGGGATGTACTGGGAGGGGCACGGTTCCCGCATCCTGGTGCGGACAGGAGGCCAGGGCTGGAGCAGGTCCCATGCTCCCAGGCAGCACATTGTGGACCCTGGCCACAGGAAGGCCGGGAAGCAAAGCTGGTAAAAGTTAACATAGCAGGGCAGAGGCCACACATGGGACTGGTACGAGCAGACCCAAGGCAGGGCGGGGTTGCTTAGCAGGGAGCAGTTCCAGGGTCCAAACAGAGTTGTGCTGCTACAGATGTGAGGTAGAGGGGGCTGAGAAAGGGGTGAGGAGATGCACCTAGGTCAGGGAGGACCTGCTGCCCACAGCTCTGTCCTGTGGCCACCTGAGTGACTTGCCTAGCAAAAGCAGGGCTCTCCTTGGACCTTGGGGAGCAGAAGGGCTGTTCTCGCCTTCTGCACCCTCCATGGGCTCGGGGCACAAATCTGCCCCTGGGTTTGTGACCTGGCTGCCCGGGGCCAGACAGGGGCTAGGCACAGCCCCAGCACTCACCAGCAATGAGGTTCGCCATTGTGGCCGTGGGCACAAACAATGCCTCCTCCATGCCCAGGGTCCCCGCGGCCAGGCGCTGCAGCTCTGCAGGAGGGAGAAGCACCGGGATCCTGGGGGGGGGGGGGGTCTGCTGGCTCTAGGGGGTCGATAGGGAACCCCACAGGCCCAGGCTGCTGCCCCAAGCCTCGGAGAAGCCCCCTGGGGCTCCCCATCCCCACTGCCCTTGACTTTGGGTGGCTGCAGGCAGGGACCCCACCGTTAACCGTCGGGTCCTCCCCGTAGTCGTCGTCTCCCACGGCGGCGCGGGCCATGGCGCTGCGCATCGCCGCGCAGGGCTGGGTCACGGTGTCGCTCCGCAGGTCCACAACGAGCGGCGGGAGGCGGGGGGGACCCCGCGGCTGCACCGAGCACATCCCAGCCCCCGTCGCGGGCAGCCGCCCCCACCGCAGAGCGCCCCGCGCCGCCAGCATCGCCGGGACCGCCCCGCCGCAAGGGCTCACGGGCGGAGGGAGGGGCGGGACCGGGACCGGGATCGGGATCCGCGGTGCGGGTTGCGCGACCCGCAGGGACGGCCGGGCACAGGGCAGCGGGCACCTCCCGGGACTGCCCCGCAGCGCGGCCCCTCCAGGCCCCCATCCCTCCATCCTCGCTCCTGCCTGGCCTCTGCCCAGTGCCCACCGCAGCCCTGAGACACGGTCGGGGGTGCTGGACACGGGTGGGCGCTGCTGCAGCCCCCGGCTCGCCCGCGGGCCCCTGTTTGCCAGGAGCACCCATCCCGGGTGTCCTGCCGGAGGGACCCGTGCCCCCTCGGCCTTGGCTCCGTGAGGACACACACGTCCCATGGCACCATGTGCTGGACGGCAATGGCTCCTGCCACACCGCCAGCAGGGACAGTGCAGGGTGACCTTGCGGCTGGGAATTGGCTCTGGCTTCTGGCTGCGTCTGCCCTGGAAGCAGCTGACGTCCTGTGCAGCGCAGGCAGTGCGTCCGGCAGCTCCACCGGTGTTGGCTGCAGAGCTCCACAGCTCTCGGCACTCTGCCTGCACTGGGGGGGCACCAGCACCTGGCAGAGATCGCTGGAACAGGGGAGCATGTGCCCAGCACAGCAGCAAGACTCCCCCCCCCGGTGACCCACTGGGCTGGACCAGCCAGAGGCTGGTGAGGCTCTGTGGGGCAGACCTGATCCATGATCATGGGGCTCTACTGGGAGGGCCTACACCACAGCCCCTGCTACACCTCTGCCTTCTTCCTCCCTTCACCATGTGCCAAACACATGGCCTAGGACACCCCAGCTCTCCCCCCCCATCTGAGAGCCCCCTACCACTGCCCTGGCTGGCCGCCTGTGTGCCTGCTACCCTGCCTGCACCCCTGTGCCCTGCCTGCATCCTGCCTGTACCCCTACACCCTTCCTGCACCCTGCCTGCACCCCTGCACCCAGGGCCTCATCACCACTGCCTGCTGCAGCCCTGCTGTCAGACCCTCAGATGAGTGAGCCATAAACAGTCAGTCCTTCACAGAGACGTTTTTCACACGCAGGGCCACATGTTAACAGTTTTTCTTTATTTACTGCCTCCATTTCCTCTTTGTTCCAGGAACTTGTCCTCCAGCTTCAAGCTGCTCATGATTAGGCAAAAAGGCCTCTAATCTCCCCGATCTGATTTACCGTCACTGAGAGCAGACGCTTCCCGTTACTGGCCCTGGACCTAGAAGCACGGACAACTGAGCTGTGCCGGCTGCCGAGCCCAGCCGAGCCTCCCCAAAGCTGCCCCGCCACACGCGCTGCCTTCCCAGCAGCTTCCTCTTCCAGTAAGCCCTGGGCAGCCCAGCCAGGCACGCTGCAGGTGACAGGCTGAGGAGGGAAGTGCAGCCCTGGGGCCCTGAGCCTGGGACCCCACTGTATGTGGGGCAGCTGCCCTGAGGTGGGGCAGGCTCCAGAGCCGCTGTCTCCACTGCCTTGGGAAGTAGAGCATCCCTAGGCCTCCCCATCTGCTCACCCACTCATCCTCTCCTGCTGCTCCCAGCTGCGGTGGCCCTGGAGTGCCCCATGGGTGTGGGGAGCTTCCATCTTGGCCATTCCTCTCATCTGAGCCCCTCAGGTGCTGGTGCTGGAGAGCTGAGGGGGGTGGCTCTGGCTGCGCAGCTCCCTCTTTCCAGCCCAGGCAGGGGCTCGCTGCTGGGAAGCCGCTGCATCCTCGGCAGGGCCCGAGCGTGGCACGGCCTCCTCCGCAGAGCCCCACGTCCTGCAGCCCCGCTCCCTTCCCGGGAGCTCCAGGCTGGGACGTGCCTCGGGGTGACCCCGCTGCGGCACCCGGAGAGCTCCCCCGGCAGGGCTGCGGTGGGGCCGGCACTGGGGACCACGGGCGGGGTTGGCCAAGTCAAGGCTTGCGGGCAGCGCGAGGGCAGCACCGGGGGCTCGGCCGTCACCTGCCGGCGCCACCGCGTGAACGCGGGGCCGAGCTCAGGCTCCCGCGGAGCCTCCCCGGGGCTAAGATTAGAAGCCGAGGCCGGGCCGGGGAGCGCAGCCGAGGAGGGCGAGGATCGGGTTTCCCCCCACCCCGCCCTCCCTGCCACAGAGCTGGCAGCCGCCGGGACGATTCCCGGAGCCGGCCGGGCTCCCCCTGCCCCGGCCCCACCGGCAGCCCCAGAGCAGCCGCTGCCAGGCCCTACCCGCGACACGTCCCGGCCCCGAGCGCAGCGTCCCCTCTGCAGTGCCTCAGGAGAGGCTGCAGGACGGGGAGCACGGTGTCGAGCACCAGTGTGGCTGTGCATCCTCGGACATCACTGGGATGAGGCTCAGGGAGCGCTTCCCAAGCACTCGTGGCTGCCCCGGGAGCAGGGCTGGCACTTGGCTCCCAGCATCTCAGCAGAGCCGGGGGGCTGTGGGCAGGGGCTGTGGGCACAGGACTGCCCTTGGTGCAGGCGGTGAGCTGGGTGGCTTGTGCTGGGTGCCTCGCGCTGGCCACGTGCCCGGCAGCGACCCTGAAGTGCTCGCCATGAGCTTGGGGACATTTTCCTGCCAGGCTTCCTTGGCCCCGCGGTGGCCCTGCCTGCACTGCCTGCGTGGCGGGCACCATAGCTCATCCTCGTGGGCTGGGGCTGGCCACCCTGTAGGGTCTACTCCCAGCTGGGCAGGGGGAGCCACCATCAATCATCCCTGGAGGGAAGGAGCCGTGGAGCCAAGTGATTTCCTACTGTCGGGAACTGTGGAGCGATGCCTGGAAGCGCTGGGACGTGCTGGGCTCCTGGCTCAGCCTGCTGGCGGCACAGCCAGGCCTCCCCTGTGCTGTGCCACGCTGTGGTCAGTGCCAGCCTGTGCTGGAGACGGCACTGAGGAACTGGTGCTGCCCTCTCCACCAGCGCTGGTGTCCTGGTGCAACGCTGCTGTTCATGTGCTGGGCACACCTATACTGGCGGCTGCTCACACACGACACCCAACGGGCCTGAGCCCAGAACAAACCCCTCGATGGCCTCATTGGGATGCACCTGCCAGGTCTGGTGGAGTGGCACTGCCAGGGTCAGGGCTGGTGAAGGTGGCCAGTGCCATGCGAGGTTCGGCTGTGGCTCTCACACCGCTGTGGTCCAGGGCCGTCTGTTCCCCACGGGGCACTGGTGTGGGACACAGTGGGCAGAGCTGCTGCGGGTGGCTGTAGGTGCCCGGGTCCCGGGACTGGCCTGGCCCCAGTGGCGGGGCCGCGGGCAGGGGCAGCTCTGTGAGGGTCCAGGGGCTCCGGGAGCAGAGCACCATGTCCCACCGTGCGGACAGCGAGCCCCGCGCGGGCCGGCGGAGTGGCCGGTGCCGGCCCCGGTCCTGGAGCCCGTTGGGCGCTGCCGGTCCCGGTGCCGCGGGCGGTGCGGGGCCGGCCGGTTCCCCCGACCCCAACCTGCCGGGGCCGCTCGGCTGACCCCTCCCTCCGCCGGCAACAACTTTTCCAGTAAAACCACCGCAGAAATCCCGGCTTCCCGACA
This sequence comes from Pezoporus occidentalis, assembly GCF_034315485.1. Classification (NCBI taxonomy): domain Eukaryota; kingdom Metazoa; phylum Chordata; class Aves; order Psittaciformes; family Psittacidae; genus Pezoporus; species Pezoporus occidentalis. The sequence continues at coordinate 379,451 of NW_026914852.1, forward strand.
GGACCGCCCCTCGGCCGCCGGGGGGGCGCGGGCCGCCCTTAACCCTTCCCGGCCCGGCCCCGCCGCCGCCTGACGCCCCCCGCGCTGTCCCGCCCGGTGTCTCCGAGCCCCCGGGACCCGGCGCCCCGTGGCGCCGCGCTGGGGGCTCCGGCCGCGCGCCCCGGTTCAGCGATGCCCCTGCCCTGGCGTGCCGGGGGCCAGGGTGGCAAAGCTGGAGCGCCCAGACCCCCCGTGCTCGGCGAGCTGGGCACAAAAAGGAGCCCTGGTCCGGCGGGACGTGGCACCCGCAGACTGCCCAAGTGTCACTCGACTGGAGGGAGACCCCTGAGCTCGTAGTGCCAGCGGTGCAGCTCGTTCTCCTTCCCAAGGGGCAGCTGACGTGAAGGGAACAGGACTCAACCCTGCCATGGGCAGAAGTATCCCAAGGTCCAAAGAGCAGGAGAACTGACTGGGAAACAGCCTCTTTCCAAGGGGGACTGTCCTCAGTGATGCATGAAGCTGGGCAGTGCTGGGGCCATGCAGCCTGAGCCCTTGCTTGGGTGGACACCCACAGCTGGGCCTGGACATGGTTCCAAGCTGTATGTCCCTGGGCTGAGGAGGGGGAGAAGAGACCACTGCAGGCGGGTGGTGAGGAGGGAGCAAGTGGCTGCCGTGTTCTTGCTGGGTGGGACGCAGAGACGTGGCAGATTGGGGTTGGATCCACGGGATGTGCCCTGTGACAAGGAGTAGTGCAGGGGCTGGGCAGGACCCCTCGGTCCTGAGCCCTGGTGCTGGGAGTGGCTCCTGGAGCACCCTGGCCGGCTGGGGCTGTGCTCCTCTGGGGTGATGCTGCCAGGGGGGCAGAGCCAGGCACTGGGCACTGAGAGCTGTGTGGCCATCCTTGGCCATGCTCTGCCTGCTGCCAGCCCCAGCCCCACGCTGGCTGCTGCACTGGCCGAGTCAGGGCTGAGGTAAGTGCTGTAATTGTTTTCTCTGTGGCCCGAGATGAATAATTGAGAGGTCTTTGAGGAGAATTAATTAGCCCTGTTATTGGCAGCAAATGCTTCTCTCCAGATGATGAAATAGATCCTGAGCCACCCGTGGGGCAGGCAGATGAAGGTCACTGAGGCTGCTCCGGAGCTTGGCAGTGACAGATCCATGGGCCGGCCCTTCTGGTGCCCTGTAACCACCATGGGGCAGGCACCGGCCCCCGTTGCCTCCCGGCAGCACCATGTGCCCAGAGCTCACTGTACCCATGGCAAGTGCTTTGTTCAGGGGACCCTCTGAGAGCAGAGGCACCAAGGGGCAGGATCCTGCCCCCGCCCCATGGAGAAGCTCCTTCCAGGCTGCTCTGGACTGGCAAATCCTTCTGGACAGCCCCAGCCAGCTCTGGCAGAGTTCTCCCCCAGGCCATGGCACAGCACAGGGGGGCTGGCACCATGCAGAGAAGCAGGAGTGAGCCATGAAGCCCTTTGTCTTCTCAAAGCTGTCAGCTTTGAAGGGCAGCAGTGCTGAGCCTGCCCTCAGTCACCCACTGCAAGCTCACCAGTGGACCTGTGTCCCCATGAGTCACTAGTGCTGATGAGGACATGCAAGGACAGATCCCAATGCTGTGGTGTGGGAGCCTTCTGCCCCCCACCATGTCCTTGTGGCTACTGCTTCCTCCCAGCTCACAGCCCATGCTGGGGGCTCCTGCCTTGTGCAGACCCTGCTACATCCCCTTGTGTCTCCTTCCTCGGGGCTGCCGCGGTGGTGCCAGCTTGGAGGCTGTGGCCTGTGCTTCCTCCTCTTCTCCTCCTTGTCCTTCTCCTCCTCCTCCTCCCCTGGGCATGAGGCAAAGGGCCCTGCAAGGCCAGAAATGCTTAAACAAGGATTTCCTTGTTGCTGCACGAGCTGTTTGCCTTGCTCCCAGGCCAGCGTTAATGAGGTTTGGCAGGAGGCACCGGCAGCCCCAAACATTGGATTTCTATAAATCAACCTAGTGCTAATGCGTGGGGCTTGCAGGGGTGGAGCTGCCGGGCCCTGGTGCACAGGACCGCAGCCCGCAGGCGGCTCAGGGTGGCCATGGAGCTGCTCAGCATCTGTGTGTGGGACCGCAGGGGAGGGGGGGGGAGCAGTGTCCCAGCTTGCGGGGCCGCAGGTGCTGTGCGGCACAGTGCTCGGGGCAGGCTGGGCTCAGTAACCACAGACCCTGGGGCCATGGGAGCCCCTCTGGGCCTTGAGCAGCTCCCAGGGGAGCTGGAGGCAGCCCCAGGCACAGAGCATCCTGTGAGGGCAGAGGGATGGGGCCGAGGGGCTGTGGCAGTTCCGAGCAGGAAGGTCAGGGCGGCCCTGGCTGCTTCCAGGAATGACAGAAAGTGTAAAGCAAAATAAAGCAGCTTCCCACATCTGCCGCGTGCTGATCCCTCCCCACGTCCCCCAGCCCCGGAGGGCCCGTTGGGTACTCAGCGAGCAGCTTTGCCCCCTGCCTGCCTTGCCTGTGTCGCACGCGCTGCGTCCCCAGCCCTGAAGCAGCCTCGGTCATGCAAAGTAGCACAGGCAAATGCGCCAGCGCTCCGGGAAGCATCGCTGCGGCTGGTGGCTACCGGGAAGCAAGGCGGTGGCAGGGCCAGCACACGGGCCTGCTGCACCAGAGCTGCCCATGGCACCCACATCGTGCTGGGCTGGCCTGGAGCGGCTGTCCCTTGGACACAGGCTGTGCCATGCTGTGCATGGCTGGGAGACTCACTGGGACACCTGGAGTGGGGCACAGAGGAGATTCCCATCAGGGGCTCTTGCAAAAGGGCTCTCGCAGGTCCTGCTCCCTTCGGGTCAGCCCTGTGTCCAGGAAAGCAGCTGCTGGGAAGCAGGACCCGTTACCTCTGGTTTCCCACCGCACTGTGCCCCCTTGCCAGTGCAGGGCTGCGAGCAGCTGGGCTCTTTGCTCCTCTCACCCATGGGCTGGAAGCGGCACAGCCTGTTCCCCCAGTGCAGGGGCTGTGTTGGGTCCTGGGGCAGGGGCAGCCCGGTTACCGCAGAGGTGTGGGAGAGCAGCGGGGCTGCCTGGGAAGAGCCACCAGCCCCGAAGGTGACATTTCGGTTCGTGCTCTGAGTGCACTTCCCCTCATCAAGAAACCTCTGCTCTCGCTCTGAGAGTTTCTGCAGCGTGTGGAAACCGAGAGAAAGCCCGGCCCTGGCATGGCCCTGCTGCCCGCCCAGGGTCACCCCTGCCTGACGGGAAAGCCCTGGCCCCCTCCTCACCAGCCATAGCCTGGCCCCAGGCTGCAGCAGCCCATGTGGATGCTGTCCCCCCATTCAGCAGCAGCCCCCTGCAGTGACCCCACACAGGATGGCACCAGGATATGACATGCCTCTGCCCTGGCAGTGTCCCGCATCTGCTCCGGTCACGCTGGGTTGTCTCCAGCGATATGGGGGTGGGATGTGCCCGGTCGGATGCTACTGCTAAGATGATGTGGCCACTGCATCTGGGACCTTCTACTTCACCTGTCGGCACCTGCCTGTGGGTGTGAGCACAGTGGGGTGCTCTGAAGCACAGTGGTGGGCTCCGAACCGCAGTGGTGGGCTCTGAACCGCAGTGGGGGTTCTGAACCACATCTGGGGAGCTCTGAACTGCAGCTGAGCACCGCAGCGACAGCCCATCGGCGGCAGCAGCCATGCGGTGCTGAGTGCAGGGGGCACTGGTGGAACCCACTTATGGGGCAGCCATATGGGACATGCACAGCTCTGTGGGTGGGGGCACCTGTGCCATGCTGGGGACATGGGCTTGTCCTGGCATCCTCAGCAGCTCCAGCACTCCCAGGGCCCTGCTCCTCGCCTCATGCTGGTGCCTGCACCCTCGGCAGCTGTGGCTGTGGTGAGGCCGGGGCTGGGAACAGGAACCCCGGCAGGAGGTTGTGCAAGGAGGAGGGTCCCGGCACAGCCCTTGCCCATGTCGAAACTCCACTGGCTCTTACAGAAAAGCCCCTGGGCAGAATTCCTGACAGGGGTGATTCATTCCCCGCTGGAAGCGATGACTTTGTGTCTCCAGTAAACCCTCTTCAGCCCAGCAGGCTACAGGGCAGCAGTGCCCCAGTGCCCTCACCATTGCCAGCACATGCTCTGGGGTGCCAGGGCTGCCCTCAGGCCCGTGGGCAGTGCTGGGTGCCAGGTGCCGGGTGCTGGGCTGCTGGGGTGCCGGGTGCTGGGGTGCAGGTGGCTGAGAGCCACTGGCAGCAGAGAGGTGGGTGCCATGCACAGAACTGTGCCCCAGCTCCTGTCCCCGCGGGGCTGCCCCTGCCCCGGCTGCCACCCGAGCCTGGTGCTGCCTCCAGGTACTTTGGGGGTCCGTCCCCACCAGCGAGGGCGCACGGGACGGCCCTTTCCAGGAAGCGTGCGTGAGGGCAGCCAGGCTGCAGAGTTCCCGACAGCAGCTCTGGTTTTAATAACAGCAAATCAATGGATGCCCGATTCCGGCCAGAGCAAACCCCTGCGCTTCCTGCCCCGGCCTCCCCGGCCGCTGGCTTCACTGCAGGGCAGAACCGACCAGGGTGGGCTCCCTGAGCCTGGCGACTGCACGGGCACTGCCGGGCACTGCTGGCCCATGCCTGCTTCACCCTGCACCGCGTGGGAGGGCCCGGGTCCCCGCTGCCCCAGCGAGCCCACCGTGCGCGGGCTGCTCCGTGGACGGGCATTCCCATCTGGTCCCGCAGCCCTGTGCTGTGATTCAGCCTCCCTTCCCCGCGGGTTTGCACAAACCTCCGCTCTCTTTGTGCTTGTTTTGAGAACAGATTAGTCATGGCTCTTAGCTGGCTTCCAGCAAACTGCACAACAGCACCATGGAAAAACGAGAACAGCAAAGTGATGACTCAGCAGGGCTCACGCTCCTGTCCCTTGGGTGCCAACTGTCCCCTGCTGCTGCACAGCCCCGGGCATCCATGGGGACCCCCAGTGGGTGCAGCAGCAGGGCCAGGGTGGGTGATGCAGGGAAAGAGCCCGGGGCAGAGCTTGCCAGGAAGCAGCAATGGATGAGCAGGGGCTGAGTGGGGGATGCCAGGTCCCTGGGGGTGATGGGCCCTGCAATGCAGCCTCTGCCCCATCCCGGAGCCTCATCCTGCACCCAGCAAGTGGCGGCTCCCCTCCAGCCTGCTGGCACCTCACTGCCCCCGGTGGAAGCATCCCAAGGATGGAGCTCGGCTCAGCATTAGCGAGGCCGCACGGTGCAGGGGCTGCTGTGTGCAGGGGCTGCTGCGGTGCAGGAGCTGCTGGGACCCCGCTGGAGCCTCAGGGATGGGGATTCCAGTCTTTGGGCTCAGCAGGCACTGGGGCCCTCCCGGCTGGCACCTGTGGCTGGGGCCGTGCCAGTGACAGGAACGCTGGGGCGGGCCCTTCCCGTACCTCACACCTCGCTCAGCAGCTCCCACTGCCCTGCCCTGGCCGGCTGCCCGGTGGCACGGTGCACTGCCAAGCCTCCCTGCCAGGTGGCTTTATCGTGATCCCACGGCGCTGGACACCAGCTGGTGCCGGCTGCCAAGGATGAACAATGTAATTGCTGGAATTACAGTAAAGTGCTCCCATTCCCACTCGTTAAATGCTGAAACAGGGCCCTTGAGTCCTTCTAGGGAACATCTGCTCCAGCTGTCCCCTCTGCCAGTCACATGCCCCATCCTTGCCCATCGTGGTGCTGCCATCACCCATCGCCACCAGCCTGGCCAAGGAGCTGTTCCCTGCCAATGGGACCCAGGAGCCGTGGGACAGACACAGCCCTTGTGGGCACCTTTGGGTCCCCAGCACTGTGCGCTAGGGCACGCAGCTGGACAGGGAACAGCAGCACCCACCCCACAGATGCGGGTTCCATGTCCTGAAGCCCCATCTCCAGCTGGGTGTGCAGCAATGCTTCTGCTGCTGCTGCTGCTGCTGTTGCTGCGCCGGGGCTGAGCCAGGGCTGATACGAGGCCAAGGGATGCTCCAGGGCTGGGGTTTGGCACCTGCCCATGGCTGCTCTGCTGGGGTCATGCGAGGACTCTGCACTGTGCCGGGCAAGCACACCCAAGGCAGCTGGCAGCCTGGAGCACCCGCGGGGACCTCCCGTGTTGTGCCACTGGTGTGCCCGTGCCAGCAGTGACCACAGTGGTGGTCAGTGCCTCACTGCTCCCCGTGAATGCAGGTGCAAGAGTGGCCCAGACCCAGACCTGGCTCTCTGGCTGGGGGGCAGGAGGGGGCTGACCCAGGGAGGGCACAGGATGGGGCCTGCCCATGTGCTGGCACCCGCAGCCTGTCCCGGGCATGGCACAGGCACTGTTTGGCAGCAGGACCCTCTCCCCTGGCGCAGGAGCAGGGCCGGGGCTGCCGGGCGCATCACGCGAGCATCCATCCACCCAGCGCCCCCGGCACCGGGCTGCTGCTTCTCCGCCTTGGCTGTGTCCCAGCTGAGGTCCAGGAGGGGGGGTCTGCGGCTGCCATTGCCGCAGCAACGCGGCCTTGCTTGCAGCCCTCCTCTGAAATGTCAGGACTTCCCTTGGGCTGCGGCAGCCGCTGCCGGGATGAAAACTTCCTCCGGGGTTGAGGAAACGTGCGCGGGGGGGATTCCCCTTGGACCTTCCTCCTCTGTGTGGGCAGGGAGGGCTCTGCCCGCGCCGGTGGTCGGAGGGTGCAGGACTGAGCTCGGCGGCCCCAGCTGCGGGGCAGGGGCAGGGGCAGCGGCTGCTCCCTCGCAGGGTCCCTGGGGCGGGTGAAGGGTCCGGGCCCCTCACAGGCAGCGGGACCCCCGCGAGCAGGGAGCCGGTGGAGGTGGCTGGGGCGGGGGAGCCAGGGCAGCGCAGCCCCGCGGAGCTGCTGACGGAAAGAGTGAGGAATCCGCAGCGGCTGGCTCCCTGCGAGATGACTATGGTCTGGCTGGAGAAGCAGCAACAGAGCGGGGTTTCCATGGGGATGTACACAGGCCTCTGGGCTCGCCTGCATCCCAAAATACACCCTGGCCTGGGCACAGGGTCCTGCTGCTGCTCTGTGCTCCCTGCCTGCCCGGGCTGGGAAGAGCCAGGGCCCGAGCCAGGCACACGATGTAGGGGGGCAGGCCAGCCCCTGCAGGTCCACCGGTCACCAAGGCTCTGCCACCTCTGCACCAGTGATGGGATGTGTTACAGCCAGCTGGGGCTGGGGGCCTTGTGGCACACCACAGGGCTTGTGAACCTGCCCAGGGCAGAGGGCGAGGTGAGGGGATGCTGCGGGACCAGAGGGATCCCACAGGCCCCAGGGACATGCATCTGCAGGGCTGCACATCCCGGCTCCCCTTCCAGAACAGGGACCCGTCCCCATCCCCTTCCTGCACCCAGGCAGCTGACGCCAGCCCTGGGCTGTGCCGCAGAGCCTGAGCTCGTGCTTCCCAGCAGCATTCCATGGAGCAGATGTCTCAGTCCCTGTTCCCAACCATCCCTGTGGGCCTGGCTCGCAGAGGAATTGCTATGTAAGGAGCAGGTGGTGCCATTTACAGTAAGTCCCCGGCTGCTGTACAGCCCTTTCCTGCATCCGACTGGGAAAGGCGGCGGTGGATGTGGGAACGTCCTGGAGCTGCAGAGCGGGGCAGGAGGAAGTGCGTGAGGGTGTGACATGGGGTCAGGGTGTTCGCAGCGAGCTCCCTGCCTGGCCCTACTGCTGCCGGTGCTGCCGCTCGCTGCCACCACCCTTGGGTGACCGCCAAGTCCTGGGTGGCAGGACAGGAGATGGTGGTGGCCATGCGGGGCCACCTCTGTCCTGCTGCAGGCTGTGGGTCGTGCCTGGTCCCACGGCTGCTCTGTCCCATGCTGCATGGGGCTGGTGCCTGCAGTGCAGCCTGCCCTGCTTGCACATCCCGCCAGGAAGGACCCAGTGTGGCCCAGGGACAAAAGTGCTCCAAGCAGGAGGGTCCCATTCTGGCATGGCCACTGCTCCCATGAAGGGAGTGGGATGCTCCCTCACACCAGGGGCATCTGTGGGTCCCGGGGTGGGGTTTGGGTACCTCTGGTTCTTTCCTGCTCCCCAGGGATGGCCCTGGCTGTGTCCAGATGTGCTTTGCCGTGTGGCTGGGTACCCACAGCAGGCCCTGGCCGAGCCCCCCTGAACACCGCTGCCCGCAGCTACCACAGGCTGCAGTTGTTTCCTGTTTTGGGTCTGCAGGTGCTGGTACACACCAGAGCAGATTTCCTGCACCCCCTGACCCCACAGGGCTCGGGTTTGCCATCCCGGCAGCACTTCCTTCTCATGCCAGTAACAAGCCAGCAGTGTGGTGGGAAGCATTGGTGGCTGCTCTGTGTCTCCCTGGGCAGGCAAGCCTAGCGCAGCACGTCCCCTGTTACTGTCCCACTCGGTGGGCAGCCTCCTGTGCCCGTCTGGTGCCCAGCCCCAGGCAACACGGGGGGGGGGGAGCTGCCGGACCACAGTGCCCCAGCCCTGCTCCCAGCCCCCTGTGCTCATGCATCAGTTCCCATCTGGTTCCCAGCACCCACCACAGTGACAGGGTTTAATCCGCACCGAGGACACGCTCCCCAGGCAGGGAGCCCCCTCGGGTGAGCTCAGCGGCTGAGAGGAACTGGCAGCCCATGACACACTCCATCAGGCGCTCGTGAAACCCGGGGCCAAGTCCACTCGGCTCCAGTGGGGAAGGCGGGAGGTTTGTGAAAGCCGGGGCAGGGATTTGCCGCTGGCCGCTGCGTCAGCGCTGCCGCGCGCCTGGGCTTCTTCCAAGAAAGCCGTGGGGCTGGCGGAGCTTCCTGGATTCTCGGCTCAGCAGTGGGCTGCAGCCACGGCCAGAGCAGGACGGGAGAGGCCCTGAACGCAGTGGATGGGGCCCTGCTGGGAAGTGGCGAAGCCAGGGGTGCTCCTGCAGGGATCGGGGTCCGGCCAGGGGTGTTGGTCAGTGCTGTCACAGGCAGCTCAACCACCCTCCCCAGGGCAGCTTCCCAAATCTGCCCCCCCCCCGTGGGGTACTGCAGAGCCATTGCTGTGCCGGGGGGTGCTGGGGTCCAGGGTTCCCCATTCCCTGCGGTGCTTTGTGCTGCCGGGAGCTACGATGCTCCAGGTCCCTCCCCAAGTGCTGGGAGCACCGTGGGAGCGATGCTTGGCACTGGCTGGGGGCTGCCCCCACCCTGTTCCCTGGCACGGGGCCGGGAGTCACCGGTGCTGCCGGGAGCCCTGACGTCGGGGATGTGCCTCGGCAGGGCCTGGCAAGCGGCCACCCGCACGCATGGACATTCCTCACATAGCTCCGGCGGGTGCCCGGGCAGGCCACGGCGCTTCCTGGCAGCCACGGCCCCGTGCAGCAGCACCAAAATAGTCGCTGGGACCATGCCGTGCCTGCGGCCCGAGTGGGGCCATCACCATCCTTCTGCCCGTGGTGATTCCTCAGGGAAGCCTCTTCCCAGCAGCTGGGGTTCCCGGGGCAGGAGCACGGTGCCCAGTGCCCGGCACGATGCCCCCAGTGTGGGACTGGGTGCTGCGGGCGCTGGGCACAGCCTGATCCCTGCTGCAGGGGTCTGCAGGTTTGTGGGGGGCTGGTTCCCTCCCAGGAGTTTCCCTTATGCCCCCCCAAACACGGGTCTGCAGCCAGGCATTGCTCCCCTCCAGACACACAGAGCTGAGGGGTTATTCCAATGCCTGCTTCACACCCTCACAGCCTCTGGGAGTAGGGAGGCAGGAGACACCCGAGGGAAATCCTCTCCCTCCTCCTCATCTCCTTGCTCTGAGGCCAGGCGGGTGGGTTTTGCACAGGGCAGCCCTGATGGCTCTGGGATGGAGCAGTTAACTCTGGCTGGACCCTCTCTGCCTTCCTGCTTCCCCCTGGCCCAAGCCTGCTGTGCTCACAGCAGAAGCACCACAAACCCCTTTTCTCACCCCACACCATGCCCTGTTCCTGGAGCCCTTCAAACACCACCTCCACCTTCCCCTCCCCAGACTGGGCTGGGGGCAGGAGGGAAGTGCTGCAGAGCCAGCGCTGCGCTTGGGGCTGTGCCAGCAGCCAGCCTTGGCCACCAGCTCTGCTCCTCCACGCCCGGGGCCATGGGCTGCGTCCCACAGTCCAGGGACAGTTTGTGGCTGAACCACGTGCCTGGAGCCCCGAGTGGACCCAGCTGTGCGAGGCTGAGCTGTACCTGGGCAGCACTGATGCACCACGCCTGAGTCACCGCAGGATCACCCCGCACCAGTGGCTCCAGGAAGCCGATGCTGACGTGGTGTAAACACCATCCTGGCGGCAGCGAGGGCAGAGGCCAGTAGGGAGGTGGGTGACCCTGGGTGGGCCCGAGCAGCCTCAGGGCACAAGGGAGGAAACGAGCCAGATCTGAGGATTTTCATTAAAAAATAGTGCTCTTTATTATAAATTATGGAAACATTTCCTTTCTGAATATAAATATAAATATGTGCAAAGTTTCATCTGAGTTTTGTTTTGGTTGAATTTTCAAGCATGGTTTTGCTCAGCCCTCGAGGCTGGAGGTGAAGATGGAATCTTTATAAAAGACAGTGATTCACGTTGGCCTGTAAACATCCCTTCGGTTCAAAAAATAAAGTAAAAAAAAGCCAGAAAAACCCAACCACTTCTCCAGGCGGACACAGAAAAGCACTTGTGAGACGATGCACTCCAGGGGCTCCTCCCATGGGAAGCGGTGCCTCTAGAGCAGCCGGGCAGAGGTGGGTGCAGTAACGGTCCGGCAGCAGCGGTGGGGCCCGGGGTGCTCCGTGGGACTCAGCAGCCTCAGGACTCACCATTTCCCCTACGTTTTTTCGGCACATAACCAGGACCGTTATCTCACAGCATCACCAACTGATGTGCAGTGACCCACGGGGCAGGGAGAATATTAAGGCTTAGTGCCCTGGAAAATGGCAAAGAGGGGAAAAAAGGCAGCAACCTCCAAGTCTGGGGCCTGGTGTGAAAGGAGCTTCCACTCATGAGGAGGCAGCAGGAGGTAAAGTACAGTATGGGCAAAAAACACTTTCCCCTTAAAACCGAGGAAAAGCGATGAGGCACTCGCAGGATCCAGTGCGTTCCCTACTCTGGTGGCAGAGGGGAGCTCTTGCCAGGACACCCCAAGGGGGATGTGGCTGCCGGGGCGCCTGTCCCTCCATACGGCAGGTGCCGTCCTGGCTGCCCAAGTCCGTGGGGGCTTTGCCGACAGAGTCAGCCTCCAAGCTGGGCACACTGTAACATCCACACTCTGACCAGAGCAGTCTCCTTCTCCATGGAGAGGGGGTGTCGCACTTCCTCGGGGGGGGGTGTATCCCCCAGCACCAAGGCTCACCCCAGTCCCTCCTTTCCTCCCCAGAGGGAGAGGCTTGCCGTGTCCCATGAGGCGTTGTGCCTGTCCCCCGCTCTTGTGCTTGTAGCGTGCGATCTCGCTCCACCGGCCCCTTAGAGAGGGGCATCGTACTGGTCCAGGAACTCCTTGATGGGAGCCGGCAGCTGAGTCATCTTCTCGTAGGAGTCCAGGTGCCCGTTGACAGTCTTCCGGCAGAGGTGCTGAAGGGTGGAGACGCTGGAGGAGAGCGGGCGGCTCAGCACCAGAGGGATCTTCTCGCCGCCCGAGTAGATGTAGTAGGTGCGCTTGGGGTGCAGGGCCCCCCCCGGCTGCTCGGGCACGGGTGGCATGTAGTGATGCACCAGCTTGAGCACGCAGTCGAAGCGGGGCACGGGTTGGCTGCTGCGGGGGTCGCTCTGCAAGGAGAAGCTGCCACCCTCGCACTGGATGCGCAGATTCTTGGTGCCCGACTCTGTCTTGACGCTGAGGGTGAAGAAGTGCCTCTGGTCTGAGCTGTCCCTGATGAGGAAGGTGCCGGCAGGCTCAGTGCTCAGCAGCAGGTTGGCCTCGCCTCCCGTCACCGTGCTCCAGTAGAAGCCGCTCTCCTGCAGCTTGCGCACGGTGTTCACCACCAGCTGGTACTCGCTCTTGGAGCTGAACGTCTTGAGGCGCAGGCTGGTGTCGAGGGGGCGGCTCATCCCGGCGGCGGGGAACTTGCTGTGGGTGACCATGGCGCAGGGAGCCAGCTTTGCGTGCTCGGGGTGCTGCTGCCGGGAGCAGCCGCTGCTACACCATCACCTGCAGCAGAGATAACGCTGAGCCTCGGCACCCCCGGATCCCCGTTCCCTTCGCGGGAGCACCGGCAGCGCCGGGCTCCGGTATTCCCCTTCCCCGCAGGGCACCGGCATCGCCTCGCCGGGGAGCACCGCTTTTGCCGGTCCCCGTCTACCTCGCTCACAGGGACGCACCGGCAGCTCTGGACCCTCTCTGTCGCCCTCCCGGGGCACCGGTATCCCCGGCTATCACCCTCCCAGGCAGCACCATCCTGCGGCTACTGCCCTTCCAGGGCATGCCCGGTTCCCCCCCTCCGGGGGTCACCGCGCCACCGGTCCTCGGCTATCACCTTCCCGGGGCACCGGTACCCCCGGCTAACACCCGCTCCAGGGTCACTGTGCCCCAAGTCCTCCGCTACCACCCTCCCGGGGCACCGGCATTCCCGGCTATCCCGCTCTCTGGGGAGCACCGACATCACCACTTCCCGGCTGTCGCCCCTGACGGGGGGGCACCGGCATTCCCGGTACGGGGCTATCCGTCCCCGCAGGACACACCGGCCCCACGTCCCCCTCCCGGTGCTTGTCCCCGTCCCCGTCCCGTCCCTCCCGCCGCGGGCAGCGCTGTACCTGGGGCTCGGGTGCCGGGGCCGGTCTCGGCGGTGGACGGCGTGGCCCGTGCGCGGCGGCAGACGGCGGAGGAGCTGCCAGGGCCGCCCGGAGAGGCCTCTTATAGGGGGCGCAGAGCCCGCCCTCGGGTTCCTGGAACTGCGCGGCTTCTTGTAACGCTCCCCGGCGCCCTCCCGCCGCCCCGCCCGGCCCGGCCCGCCTCGGCGCGCCGCCAGCCACCGCCGGCCCATTCCGGGCAGCGAGGCCGCCCCCTCCCGCTCCCCTCCACGCTCTTTCCTTCTAAGAAGAGGAGAGTCCTGGCCACGGCCCCCCCGCGCTCTGCGCCCTCCTCTCCCGTGGCCGGCCGGGACGGGCTGCCCCGAGCCCTGGCCCCCCCCCGGCAGGGCGGCTGCAGCTGGGGCCCGGGGATGTCGGGGCCCAGGGAGGGCACCGCAAAGCCACCCCCGCGTCTTTGGGGGCACCCCCATTTGGCACCCGATCAGGCAGTGATGGTTTGGGCCCGGTTGACGGGGTGCACCGGTTCTGGCATCAGCACATTGCTGGCCTTTGTGTCAAGGTGCCAAGCTGCTGCCAGCACCGCTGCGCTTCCTAGGGGAGCACTGCGAAATAACCCCCCCTCTACTGACACAAGGGGACAATAAGGGGCAGATCCTCCCCCGATGCCGTGCCAGGGGCTCCCAGGAGACGGCCACCCGCCTGAAGACTTGCTCCCGGGCAGCTGTGGCCCCCGAGGGCTGTGGGATGGTGGAGGTAGCCCCAGTGGTGCCTGTGCCCGGCAGCTGGGGGCAGTGCTGGCTCCGGGAGCCCTTGGGTGCTCCGTACGTTCGGCTCTTTGGCACCGGCCGCGGCAGAGGACAGGGGCCCAGGCGCCCGTCCGCAGGGGGCGAGCAGCCACGGCCCTGCCGGCCCTTGCCCAATGCCGCGGTGCAGCGGGCTCTGTCCCGAAGGGATTTCCGCACCCCCCTGAGGTAACCGATTGTCGGTGTGGACCCGGGAAACAGCCCCGGCTTTGTCCGCGGGTTTCTTTCACACAGTTTAATTTGCCCTGGAGGAGCCGGCGCTGCCGGTCAGGGATAAACTCCAGCCGCGCACTTCTGGGAAGTGAGGCTGCGGTGAACCAGAGGGGCCGGGACGCGGACGAGCTCTGGAGCTCTGCCTGCGGCCGCGGGGCGCGCGTGTAGGGACGGGCGGGACGCTCCAGCCGGGGCGGCGGCTCCGGGCTCCCCGCAGCGGGGCTGCGAGCGGGACCGCGGGGCTCCGCTGGGCACGGGCACGGGTACGGGCACGGGCACGGACCCGGACCCGGACCCGGCCCAGGCGAGGGGCTCGGCCGCGGGAAGGAGTCGCGTGGGCACGGGTGGCTGTGGGTGACCGGAGGGGCTGATACTGCCGCGACGGCGGTCACGGCTGGCGCGGGGCTCGGGACGCGCCTTGCGAGGGCAGGGAGGGACCGGACAGCGAGCCCCGGCCGGGCCTTCCCCGGTGCCCCCGGCTGCGGCCCCTCCCGCCGCTCGGGGCCCAGCGCTGAATGGCGGCGGGGGGGCGGGCGGCAGCAGCGGCCGCCGGAAGCGGAAGCGCGTGACGGCACGTCGCCATAGTAGCGGCCGGAAGCGGAAGCGTCGCGGGGCTGATGGCGGCGGCGGGGGGTGCGGCGCTGTGGCGGCGGCTCTCGGCGTGGCTGCCGCGGGGCCGCCTGGGCCTGGCCGCGCTGCTCGGCCGCCTCTCGGATCGCCTGTCCCGCGGCCGCGACCGCCGTGCTCGCAGGTAAGGACCGCGCTGAGCGCCCCCGGCGCCGGTTCTGCGTTACCCGGGAGCGTTGCCCCCCACCCGCCGCTTCTCCTGTCCCTGCCGGGCCGGGGCCCGTTCCGTTCCTGCCGCTGCGCTTTGCGCTCTCCGCTCGCTTGCAGCGGCCTCAGTTCTCCCGCGGCTCTCAACGAGCGCTGCTCAGCCTCCGCCACGGGACTGCCCGGGTTTGACTGTGCCCGGGTCGGGGTTTGCCCGTGGAAGGCGAGATCCCCCCGCCTGCCCTAAGGGAGAGAGAGGCGGGAGCAGGGCTCGGCCCGGCTGCGCTGCGGCTGCGCCTGAGCGAGAGAGGTGATGGAAACGAGAGAGGTGAGGGGAGCCGGGACCGCGCTCCCTGTGCAGCCACCGTTGTGCTGGAGCAGGTGAGCTGTCAAGCACGCACACGGGGTGTTCTCACCATCATTCCATCTCCCCTGAGCTGCTTCGGCTCTCCTGTTGGCCGCTGCCTTAGTTTTGTGCTGCTTTCTGTGGGGCTCAGCACAGGTCATGCTAAAAGCAAAACGTTAAATACCGAGAGGGGATTGTTTTTCTGTAGAACCACATCCTGGGTTCAGAAATGATCAAGCAAAATGCTTTGGAGTTTTTAAAGCTCAGAAACCAGCCTTTTCCCGCAGTCTTCAGGCATCACTTTGCACTGTACTGGTAAGAGAGTGCTGGACAGATGTTATGTGTTTTGGTTTGGGTTTTTAAACCCATTCTGCAGGGGCAGCCTCTCGCATCACAGCACGTCTTCATGCTGCTGCTCTCTGCTCCTTGCTGCTGTCTCAGCCCATGTTCTGCCAGATGTTCTTGTTAAGCCAAGGAAATTCTTACCAAGCTTCTCTTTTGGTTTCATTGGTGTTTTTAATGTAGATCGGTTGCTGGCCTGAGCCCTGGAATGAGACATCTGAGCTCAGACACGCGATCTGCAGGTTCCCCGGTGCAGTGACGTCTGTGTGGTGAAAGGACAGCACCGAATCCTGCAGTTTCACTTCACCGTTGGTGCTGCAGATGAGGTTTTGCACCGAAGGAGTGTTTCAGCTCCATCATGAGTCTCAGAACCAAAACCACAACTTTTAAAAATAGAACACACACAAAAAATCCCTCATTTATATTTAGGGTCAACATTGACATAGAAAAGATTTGAGGTGGTTCCTTGTAGTTCCGTTTTCTCTTCCCAGTTAACTCGGTGGTGAGGAGTACGTGGGAAGGGCTCCCCCCACCCCCATTTCTGTTTCTCTGAAAGCTGGTTTGTTGAAGTGTGGAATTTTGGTGATTTCTTCATAGTGTTACAGGGTTCCTGGCTGTGGTGTGTGTTCAGCTGGAAGGATCCTGTGGTGTTTGGGTCGTCACGAGTTCAGTGATGGGTGGGTAGAAGCTGCTGCTTTGGCAGGTGGTTGCTGTCGCATTGTTACTGTTGGCTGCAGCAAAATACTGATTTCTGGGCTAATTATAAAAGCCTCAGGCCTTCAGCACTGAATAAGGTCTGAAATGCCAGTGTTGGATTAAAAGATCAAAGAGTGAGGAGGCAATAAAACTCTTGAGTGCAGAGTTAGTGGGTATCATGCATGTGTTGGGTTAATCTGGAGGCTCAAAACGAACGGTGCTGGTGGCACTCACGGGTTGTACTGGCAGCAGCCAGGAAGGGGCTCTCTCTGGAGCACAGACCACGCGCGGGCACTGCCACTCATGGTTTTCATGCTCTTTGGCAGGAAATGGCTTCTTGGAATCGTTTCCGGAGAGTGGCTTCTCAGCCACTGGCTTCTGGAAGTGCACGTGGCCAGGATGTACGAGTGGGATTATAAAGAAAATATTTATTTACTGAAACCAGTCTTTCTTGTATTTTCTTTCTGCTTTGATTCTCCTTTCTGACCTCATTAGTGGAACATTTCCATTGCTTTAGCAGCCTGTTGGTAACTGTACAGCTGGTGGGTGTCGAGTCTGAGCCTGGTCCACATGATCCATTGAAAACCACCATCCTAGGAATTCTTGCAGGGATTGACTCAGATTTCTGATGTGATGAATAGTCAGTGACAAAGTAGTGGATTTTCCAGGAAATACAACTGCCAACTGTGGCTTCTGCATAAGGGTGTTCAGAAACCTTGTGAAGATCCAGTGTTTTATCGTGAAGCAAAAGAGTGAAATCATCTTCCTGGAATCTGAGGTCATTTGGGCTTTGGATTGTGGTAAAACCTAAGAGTTCCTCGTAACAAATTCTGGTAAAGATCGTAAGCGAGTCTCTTTGTGGTGTGTGGTGGTGCAGGCACTTGGGCATGGGTCACGGGATGGTGGCTGCCTGTTGGTCCTAAGGATCCAGCCTTCCTCTGGGTGAGACCAGCAGCGTGGTTCTGTCTCACTCCTGCCAGTAGGACCTGCAGGCCAGAGTGTGTCTCTAGTTCAGTCCCTTGCTCACTGATTCCCGCATCTCATGGGAGTTGCTGCTGCTAATTGTGCTGAAATGTGGCTTTGTCATGTGGGCAGTCTCCTGCCAGGGCTTGTTGTGTGACTTGATGAATTTGCATGCACAAAGCCTCCAGAGAAGACAAGATGCCTTGTGCTTCTTTCCCTGCCCCCCACCCCCGCCAGCGTGACTGTTGGCAGTAAGTTGGTTTCTTCCCAAAGTGACTTCAGATGAATCAAATTTGTTCTGAAATTCCTTTTTAAAGAATGAGCTTCCTGCTGTTTCCCTTACAGTTCCTTTGAAGTGTGTGGAAGTCTTGACCCTCTTTCAGTCCTTGTGCAGAGTGCAGGCAGCGTCCTTATACAGGCTGCCCTGTGTTCCTCAGTTGTGGTTATTGGCTTGTACCTGTTGAAACGCACTCGATCACCTGGTCCTTCTGGTGCTGTGACTTCACTGCTTTTGCTGGGACTTGTGCCAGACACTTCTTGTGTTGTGGATCTTTCTTTTTGGATACATGTGAGGGGTTGAGGCATTTTTTCATTTTGTTGAGGAACTTTCAGAGTTCAGCTGGGATTAAGGAAGGGAAATGGTGTTCTTGCCGTCCTGTGCTGGCCCTGGTTGCAGCTCTTTCTTTCCCTGCTTGGAGGCTAATCGTGGGAAGCGAAGGCTCCATGTAAAGAATTTCCCCATCTTTCTTTCCACAGATCATCATGGCTTCTCCTAGCCCCATTGCTCACCCCTTCTGTTCCTGTGATCACAGCCCCACCTTGTTCCCTCTGTCCAGAAGGAGCACACAGGTTCCAGTGGATTGGGAATCTGGTTCCAGAGTTTGGAATCTCCAGCTCACATATCAAGGTGCTTTCATCCCCAGCTGAATTCTATGAACTCTTGAAGGTAGGTTGTGGGTTCCAAGTTGCAGCTCTCCTGTGCCCTGAATCACAGCAACTTGTGGTCACAAGACCAAGGATGACCCTTAACTTATGTTCTGCTGTTCCCAGGTACAGATAAAATCAGCCAAGCAGCGAGTGGTGATGGCTTCACTCTACCTGGGAACAGGGCTCCTTGAGCAGGAGCTGGTGAGTGTGGAAGGGGTTTAGGAAGGGGAGAAAGTGACTGAAGGGAAGTGTTTGCCTTTGTGACAAGCATCCCGCTCCTGTGGTGGAAGAGCTGTGTGTGAGGAGCAGTTTGTGAGCTCGTAAAGTCCTGAAAACTTTGATACAGGGGTTCTCCTCTCCCAGAGAGTTTTGTAGGGTTCCTGGCTGCATTTGGGGTGGAGAGGGAGGAATTTGGAAGGGAGGTTGTTTTTGCATGTAGTTTCTGTTTGAGGCCTAGTATAGAGCCATGGAGCTTCCTCACAGGATAACTAGCCTGAATTTTCCAGCCTGTCAGAAGCTACTGTGAGTGTCCATAGGAGGTTTGTGGAACTGGGATCAGGGGTGAAGGGTTTTTCTGAACATTTCTCTTGAACACAAAGTTGATGTGTGTAGTGCTGTGTTCTGCCCCTGAAGTGCAGCAGCTCTGTGCATTCAAGACAGAGGTCAGCTTTGCTTCATGTTGTTTACCTTTTCCGTTTCCTGTTCTTTCCCCTGGAAACAAAAGTGTTATTTGTGAGCCCTTTAAGGCAGAAGCCTGACCTTGGCCGGTTTCTCATGCTAGAATGCAGATTCCACAGCAGGATAAAGGTGGACAAAGGCCTGCCCAGGGCTTTGCCTGGCTTTGTCTGGGCTTGTACACAAGATGTGAGTTTGCATGTGACAAGCGGCCTTGCAGTTAAGGGATGAAGCTGCCTCTGCACCGTTTGTGAGTCGCTCCAGGGTTTCTCCTTGATAATGCAAATCCTGTGTTTCGGGAATGATGGTGGGAATTTTTCTGCTAATATTAATTGCTCTTCAGAGGCTCAAGAATGTGCACATGCAAAATCGATGCCCTTTCATGTATTGCTTTAGGCTGACAGAATAGGGTGCCAGTCTGAGAGATGCAGAGTCTAAACTAGCAGTGATTTGCATGAGTGGGAAAGACTCATAGCAGGGTGTGGAAGCTTTCATGGCCACCAGCCTCCTGGCTGCTGCGTGCTTTCTTTATAAAGCTTTATTTGCTTTCTGTAACCAGAGAAATGTCTCTCTGCAGGTGGATTGCTTAGAAGAAACACTGGAGAAATCCTTCCAAGCAAAGGGATCATCTGACCTCAGAGTTTCCATTCTTCTGGACTACACCAGAGGATCTCGGGGTAGGTGTTACAATGCTTTCTTTCTTCAGAGGCTTAGTGTACAGTTAGGCTGCGTAGACTGCTTTTTCAGAGAGAGTTTGTCTTGACCAGTTGGACCTACTTGCTTAAATCATAGACCTCTCAAAAGTGGCCTTTTGTGTACCAGGAACTACTTATGCCCAGAAGATCTTCAAGCTGAGCAGCTTTTCTTCTGAAATAGGTGGTTGGAGCAAGAATGGCAGAACTCTGCTCTGTGAAGCTTGTGCTTTTTTGCTTAGTTCACTTGTCAGTGCACTTGCCCTTATCCAGCATGCTCTCTTATATTTTCATTTCTAAAAGAAAGTGGAAATTGTCAGAAGTAGCTGTACACCCTTGTGGTACCTCTTTCTGGCAAGTGTTACTTGTGCAAGGTGTGGCTTGATCAAGAAACTTGGAAGGTGTCAGACCTGCTCAGTGGTGTTTCCAGGACCCTTTCTCAGTGAAGGTGCAGGTCTAAGTGTGGGTTTCAGAACTGACCTAGTGGAAATGAAAGTGACTGAAAAAGAAATAAAATGGAAAGGAAAGAAATGGAGACAAGTTGAGGGCCAGCAGATGAGCTGGGTGCTCTGAGGGCCAGCAGATGAACTGGGTGCTCATGCTGTGACCAGCTGTGGTGCCATGAGGTATCCCCTGGCTGGTGAGATCCCCTCTGTGAAACTCCCCTTGTCTCCCAGGTCGGAAGAATTCCCGGACGATGCTGATTCCATTGCTGCAGCGATTTCCCGAGCAAGTCCGTGTGTCCCTCTTCCACACCCCGAACCTGCGTGGGCTGCTCAGGCTCCTGATTCCAGAGCGCTTTAATGAGACCATTGGACTGCAGCACATCAAGGTCTATCTCTTTGATGATAATGTGATCCTCAGCGGGTGAGTCCTGCCTCTTCAGGCCCTTCCATGCTTCGTTTAGCTGAGGTGTTGAGGCAAGGTGTGCATGCTGCCAGCACTGTCTGAGCGTCATAGCTGCCTCTGGCCGTTCCATAGTCATTGTAGCAATGCTCTTCTGAGATGGAAGAGCAACCGCAGCTCTGCCACATGAGATTTTCATGTGTAAGAGAGTCTTTCTCAAAAGGGAAAGAGAAAGGTTTCTCAAGATTCAAAAGGAAATGGCCAGTTTGTATTTAAGTTATGTTCAGAGTGAAATCTGTGATGGGCCGAGGTGTTCAGGATCACAGGCCTATGCTCAGTTCTGGAACTCAACTCTTCTTTTTCTCTCCTAGTGCAAACCTGAGTGATTTGTACTTCACCAATCGCCAGGACCGCTATGTTCTCCTGCAGGACTCTCCTGAGATCGCAGACTTCTTCACGGAGCTGGTGGATGCAATTGGAGACGTGTCCCTGCAATTGCAGCGAGATGATTCAGTGCAGATGATGGAGGGGATGGTGCACCCCTACCAGGGTAGGAGGGAGTTCTCTTACCTGGTTGGAGGGTATGGTCCAGAGGAGGGGGGTGACAGTTGGAGCTGATGGATGTTGAACTCCATCCGTTGGCAGGTTGCTGGGTGTCTGACCATTGCTACCAGGCTCAAGGGTGTCCCATTTCTGTGACACCCATTGCTGGAATCAGGTTTGCTCCAGTTCTGAGACTGGGTCTTTTGGGGTGTTCCTAGCACAGTGGCTGTCACCAGCTCACCAGGCAGAGGAGAGAACTGGCCCTGTACCTGTCTCATTGCTTGTTTGTAATTCTGCTGATGACCTTAAACAAGAACTTAAATTCCTTGAGAGGTTCTTTCTGGTTTTGATACTAATAGCTGTAAAATGCCAGATGTTCTGTGTGTACATAATGTGAAACTTTCATCTGTTTTTGAGACTTGGGGAGGAAAGTTGTGCGGTCTCTGTGTTAGCTCTTTTTTGTTCTCATGTTGGTGTCCCATCAGTAGTTTTTCCTGCTACATGATAGGTGATATGTAGGTCTGTACCTTTAGGTCTGAAACCCAGTGTCGTGTGTTTTTCCTGCAGGGGACAAGGTGGCTTACTGTGAGATAGCAAATCGGAAGGTCATGGAGGTGATCAACTCTGCCAGGACCCGGCAAGAGCTCCTTCATGCAAAGACTTTCCACAGCAGCCAGCAAGGCAGCTCCTTGTTATCCCAGAAGGGCTCTCAAGCATCCAGGGATCTGAAACCAGAACCCGACACCTGGATCTATCCCTTAATCCAAATGAAACCTTTTGGGATTCAAATAGATGAGGTGGTCACAGAGACGCTGCTGACAGAGGCTGAGCGGGACGCCAGGATATACCTCACCACTGGCTACTTCAACCTGACCCAAGCGTACATGGACCTCATCTTGGGCACGAGGGCTGAGTATCGGATCCTCCTGGCCTCACCGGAGGTGAATGGGTTTTTTGGTGCCAAAGGGGTGGCAGGTGCCATCCCTGCTGCATACGTTTACATAGAACACCAGTTCTACAGTGAGGTCTGCTACCTCCACCAGCAGGAGAGGGTCCAGCTGCAGGAGTACTCGAGGGCCGGGTGGACTTTCCATGCCAAAGGTAAGATGTCCTTCCCCAGGAAGATTAGTTCAGAGGTGTTTGAGGCTTGTGCATACTTGGATTGTGCAACTGGTGAGGGGATGGCTGAGTGCTGGGTCTGGACTTGACCTCCAAAATACTCATCCAGCGGTTGAACATCTTGTGTAAACCTGGGAGGTTTGGATCACTCAGGGCACAGCCATGCAAAGTCATGTCTTGCCCCTGGATTTCTGATTTGAATATAGACCCAGAGATTATCCAGGAACTGTCCCAGTGATAAGAGGCTTAATGTGAAAGCATCTGGACGTGTTTATGATCACAGTAACTGGTGACTGTGGTGACTGTGCTGGGGCCCCTGGGGTGGGATCTGTAGCAGGAGCAGGAAGAGAACTTGCTGGTGCCTCCCTAGGGGTCCTGGGTGCTGTGTTCTCTTGGCAGCAGGTTTTCACAGGGATAATACAGGTGTTAAGGAATTTGTACCAGCTTCTGTTCAGGGCATACAGAAAAGTGCAGCACAGTGAGTAACTGCACCCATGTGCCTGCTGGGAGCTGAAGGGGAAGTTGCTGAGAAATGCATGTTGCTTAAAAAATGTAGTTAATAACAAACAAAGGTAATTAATACCACTAGCATGGTCTGCTGCAACACGTCAGATTCTTTCCTGCTTGATAGATGTGTACAGCCTTCACAAGCTCAGTGCCACCTTGATCAGAGCATGAGTGTTTCCCCCAACTGGTTGTTGCTGGTTGTGTCTCCAAATTCTCCTTCCAGAAAATGCAGCCCTTGACTCTTACGTTCTCCTACTTTAGACGCAGTAGGAGGTATTTGATTGCTCAGTAATAGATTTTAATGATGTGAATAACTTAGGAAGTCTAATGGAAGGGTTATTGGTTTAGAGAAGACAGATGCCTGTGACACTTCATAACTGTCGAGGTTCTCAGGGTCTTCCCACATGGAGGTGCCCCAGTGGAACTCCTCACAAAATGACTTGGTCTCAGGCTCAGGCAGCCCTTGGCCGAGCTGACATCTTTGCCATGTTCTGTTTCTCAGATCTCCTGCGAGCAGAGCTCTGGGCTGTGTCACGGTGTCACTTCCTGTGATGGTTCAGTGCTCCCCTTGGACAGCAATTCCTGTAAGCAGTTCCCAGCTTGGCAGTCATTTCCATGAGCCATTCCTCAGCCCATTCCTCAGCCGTATGGTGCTGAGGGACATCCCCATTGTTTGCAGCACGTGGGATTTGGGCACTGGAGGATGCAGCCCCCAGGCTCTGGCCTGTTTCTTTTCCGAAGTTGTTCTCCTCTGTTTATTTAAGGAGACAAGTGCTCATGACTGTGGGGATGCCTCTGTGTGCCCCGCTTCCTGCAGGGCTGCCCAGAGCAGGTTCAGAAGTGGCAGGGAGAGAAATCTGCTCAGGCTTTCTCTTGACTCAAGAAAACACACAAGTGTTACTCGCTGCCTCTGTGTTGAAACTACAAACCTTCCTAAGGAGTGTTGTGCCCCTCCTGCAGCGAGACCAGTCACTCTGTCCAGTAAACCCTTATCTCAAGTCCAGGGCCTGAAGGAGGTGCCTGCCTGGGAAGTCCTGTGTGGTCTGTCTTCCAGGAAGCACATGCTGAAGTGATCTGTGGCTCACAGGTTCCCCCCTTGCTGGGCACTGCTGACTCCAAGTGGGATTTTGTGGTTTGGTGTGGATTGAGCTCGGGCATGGGCTGCTTTTCCAAGCTACCAAAGTGTTTGTGGCAGCTAGTCCCTTCTTGGGCAGCTGTGCCTTCCAGAGAGGTGCTTTGGGCTCTGTCTGTGTATGATATTCTCTAGAGAGGAAGTTCAGGAGGTCCTGTGCCTGGCAGGAGGGATGTTGGAGGTGTGTGCTGCCTTTGCAGGGCTGCAGGGATCAGCGTGTGGCTCCTTTCTCTGACACGCTCTGCCCCTTGGTGCGTGTTTGATTCATTCTGCAAGAGTCACCCAGTGTGAGTGAAAGAGAGTACAGGGCAGAAGAGGGAAAAGGAGGAAACCTTGGAGACAGATGGAGGGCCGTTGCACATGGAGCCTGGCTCCTGGGAGGACATGAGATCTCCAGCAGCCCATAGTGCCCATTGATACTTCCTTTTTGGGCTTAGACAAGACACCCCTTTGTCTCCTGTAGGATACCCCTCCAGCTCCTCTTAAAACATTTTGTGTCCTCAGGCACAACAACCACCAGGGTTCTGGCTGTCCTTGGGTTTGTTCAGTGCAGAGAACTGCGGGAGTGGGAAATACAAACCCCTGCAATGAGAGGGGCTACCTGAAGCCTCCCTGCACATCCACCCATCTTGTGCTGTGTGGCTGTACGTGCTGGTGGGGGTGACGCAGGACGCCTCACGATTAGATCCCTTCCATGCAAGTGGGATGACAGTGCCGGGCAGGTGCCTGTTTGCACGAGATAAACCTGTATGACTGCTCGTGAACAGTGGCTGGGAAATGGCTCTTCCCCTTTCTGGAAAGGTGAGTCACTGTTTGAGCAGATCCTGCCAGGTGGCTGTAAAGTCAGAGACACCCTGAAGCCTTGGTGCTGCCACGTGACTGCTCCGAAGGAGCGAGGAGCATGTTCCTGTACCGGGCAGAGCCTTGTGCTGCCCTGAGCCCAGCACTGGGCACCGTGGCGGTGGCAGTGGGGTGGCAGAATTTGATGGGTCTCGCTCCCCCTCAGTTGCTTTGTGGGGTGTCCCAAAGCCCCCCGTGTCAGAACCAGTCTCTCTGTGGGGGGTGACCTGTGCAGGAGCCAGTGGTGCCCGTGGTTTGGGCAGTGCCAGCACTGTGCTGGGACGTGTAACTGAAAGTGGCAGCGATGCTGCTGACTGCAATGTGGGGGCTGGGAGGAGGTTACAGGAACCAGCAGTGAATCGGCAGTGTCTTACTCAAGGCATTCTTGGAACTGCTCTGGGGTTGAGTTAGGAAACCTGCTGCTATTTTAAGGACTAGGTGGTTTTTATGCCACAGTTTCTTTGTTGTAGTCTTTGTGTGACTTGCAGTAGGGATAAGCCATCTATCAGGGACGTGCCCAATGCTGTTCTAAGTGCTTGTGCTGTGCTGAGTGGAGAGCAAACACTCCTTGGGTCCATTTATACCCAGGAATGGCTGTATGGGCTCTCCTGGGCAACAGCCCTGGCTCTGCTGTGGCATCCCTGCCGTGCTGCAGTGGGTGTTAAGAACAGCGTGGTGTTTCCATCTTGTGCTGGAAAAGAGAGTCCTGGGTTGTGTCACGCTTGCCTTTGTTGCACTGGTGAATTCGTGTGTGAGCTGCAGTAGTGAGTGGGCTTGGGAGTCCTGCACCCTGGCAAGAGTGATTTCATCTTCAGTGGCTGCGCAGGAAGTGAGTGGGTGCAATAGTTTGCACTTCTCTTACGAGTCTTTATTTCATGTGAATTCACCTGTCAGAGCAGGAGATGCCTCTTCATACGCTGCCGTGTGCAGCTTTGGGAGGGGGTCAGTCAATGGGTGACTGACCGTGCTGCTCTCTGGGCTGGTCCAGACCTGCCCTGTGCTCTGTGTCAGTTTTGCTTCACTGAAACCCAGTTTGTCTCATTTCAGCATTTCTGGGATATGCTGTGGTGCAAAACAACCTGTAACTTGATGATGGTGACTTATTCTGGGTTATTTGGGGCCCCCATGCAGTGTATGTACATTCCTGAGCACGTGTCCCAAGGGTGGCACTGGGTGATGTGCAGCCCTCTATGAGCACCCATGTTTGAACAGCACAAGCTGTGCCAGGGTCCCCCAAGGTTCATATGAAGATTTGCAAGATCATTGCAAGGAAGCTCCTGTTGTGTCCTGATCTTTCATGGTGACTCTCATCTAATGTGCTTGGCTCATTCTAAGCACATGTGTGAAGCTGCCCCAGTCACATCCTTTGTCTGCCAGGCTTCCTTTCCTCTCCTGTTTTCCCTGCAGGCCTCTGGCTGTACCTGGCAGGAAGTGATCTTCCCTGCCTCACCCTCATTGGCTCTCCTAATTTTGGATATCGATCAGTTCATCGTGACTTGGAAGCTCAGGTCGCGATAGTGACCGAAAACAAAGCTCTGCAGCAGCAGCTCCACCAGGTGAGTGGCTCATCCTGGGGGGATGACGGGGATGTTGTGCTGCTGCCTGTCACACAGGGAATGCTGGTGACACAGTTGCAATAAAATCCTACAGCTGCAATAATTCTAAACCTCCTTGAGCAGAGGAAATCTCAGGAGCTGTCAGTTAAGTGACTATTGATGAGATGCCTGCTGCAAGTGCCTGTTTCTGGGAAATGGAGACCATAATGGGAAACAACATGTGTCCCCAGTGAACTCGAGCATCAGGAGTGCTCAGGCACTGGATGCTGAGCCATGGCAGTCAGGGAGGATGTGCTTGCTCCTTGCTGCTCACACAGCACGTTTCTGGGCCTCAGCCCCAATGTTTGGGCACAGCCAAAGTCTCACTGTGCTTGAGGGTATGAGGTCAGGCCCCTGGAATTGCTCATCTTGGACTTGGGGAGGGTTTTGTTTCTGGGGCATGTGGGAACTGCTTTGTAGGTATATGAAAGCCAATCCTTCCTTTAGCTTTTGAGTGGCTCTGAGGAGGTGAGCAAAGGCCGGACTTTTAGTGTAGCTTCTGCAAGAAGAGGGTTTCTGGTCTGGTTGGATTGCCCATGAAATTACATGACGCAATATAATCTTGAATGATAATATGGCAGTCTTGGCACAAACTGCCGCAGAAAAATTATGGACTCAGTCCGAGATCAATGGGATCAGACCAAAGCCGTTTATTATAGCGTATCAATCCTTTTTGTGCTGTTTCTCTGCCTCGGCTTACAATAGCTTGCTGTATTACAATCAGATACATTTTCTTGTAATACACCACAACTACGGTTACATTTACAATAGCTCGCTGTATAATATTTGGATACATCATCAATAGCTCACTGTAGGATAATTAGATACATGTTCAATAGCTTGTTGTATGATGATTGAATACATATACAATAGCTCAGTATACTATGCTGTGATACATATTCCTGCAGCACACAGCAACTAGTAACAATAAGCTTATGAGAACTTAACCTTTAAAATTTGCTAACAGTCCACTATTTTGTATCTTAGCACAGTCCAGTTTCTTCTTATCTTGCTTGCACTGCTACTTTTGCTACTGCTACTTTTGCTTCTTTACCCACGTCCTACTTCATCCTCAGTTCATGTCGAGCTCCACGTAGGCACTTGCTGACTTGGGAATGTGGCCGTTCTTTGCTGAAAATCCATCCACAACAAACATTTTTCAGTGGATTAGTGCTCAGCATCCCAGTTTGGTGTGGGTTTTTTTATTTAGTATTATGATTTTTAACTGGGCAACTTGGACTGCTCAGCACTTGCTGCTTCTCTAAATCCTGTCTGTCTTGACTCTGAACCTTCTGCTGGAACTGACTGTCCAAAGTATTTCCTATGTAGAGTTCTGATACAAAACAAATTGGTGTGGTTCTTCTGTGTGTGACTTAGGGATCTCAAAAGTGTATCCTGTTAAGCCTAGCCCTGGCGTAAGCAGGCACGGTTGTCTTCAAGATCAATGGGAATTGCCCTGTTGCATCAGGGCTCTTCCACAGGATGAGTCAGAGTCTGTCTAATCAAAAACAATTCTATTACTGGAAGAGTTGCTCGAATATTTCAGTTCATGTCTTGCCTCTGCTTGTTTCTAATGGAAGGGAAGAATCAATGAAAATATGACAAAGGAATTTTCTCAGGGGGTGCTGCAGTGATCTCATTGAAAGGGCTTTAAACCATTCCCATTTGCTGGAAGCTGATTTTGAGGTTGGCTGTTTGTTTACTGTACTGTGATCTTTATTTAGAAGACTTAATACATTCCTGGGGTGCTGCCATGAAATCACTTTGTCCATGTAACATCCAGTTCCACTGGAAAGTGCTGCTGAGCTCTGGGCTTGGGTGTCTCTGGGTGCTCCCTCAATGAACTGGTCTCTCTTCCTGTGATCAGACAACCTCATTGCGCTGGCTGACCACGGGGCACGACCTCAGAGCAGGGCTGGCTGGAGCACTTGGAGATTCAAAAGTCAGACTGATTTGGCACACACATGTCTTCCTTCTGTTGTTGGTTCACCTTTTTGGTATTACTCTCCACTGCTTGGTTCCTGCTTCCCTACTCCACTCTGAGTTTATACCCAGCGCAGAGCCTGTTCTGTTGATTGTGACAGCTTAGCTAACGAGAAACAGATTATGAACAGATTTACAGGCTGCTCTTTGTTTGCCTGTACCTCTCAGCCTGTCTGCTTTTGATAAGAGAACCGCTTCTACCTTTGATCAAAGAGCTGCTCTCACGTGTGATGTGAGTGTGTATTATCATGGTGACAGTTCATTTCCTCCAGCAGCACTGTGTACACATGGGAGAATCCAAAGTGTTTTTGGTAATTCAGTTGAAATCACTTCTGCACCTTCGGTTGAAACATGGTGCTTGGGCTGTGTCTAGAAAGAGCTGCAAAACCATGTCTTAAGGCTATGGGCAGGTTTCCTCTCCTGGCAATTGCAGTGAGGGACTCAGGAGCTTTCTGAAACAGAAGCTCAGCTCTCCTGCAGCTATGGGGCACAGCAAGGCAAACCCTCCTGCCTTTGCTCTTTGTGGAGTTTAAGTTGCTAATTCTTGAGGTTTTATTATTGAGTGTACTAAGAGTCATGGGGGGGGTGTGCTGTGGCAGCAGATATGAAGGCAGATCCTGTGCTGGCCCCTCTGTGGTGTAGTTGTGCTGCATGGAATGAGGCTCTTTATGTGCGGGCTTGAGGAGAAATGATACACCTTCTTGGCAGGGGCCATGGCCAGTTTTATCTGAGTATTCACTTTTCCTCCTAAAGGCCATTACATGACTTAACACTTAGGATTCACTGGGATGATGTTTATTTCCCTGTACAGGAGCAGGAGCAGCTTTACCTCTGCTCAGGTGTAGTCTCATCATCAACATTTGAGCAGCCAAATCGTTACGTGAAGCTGTGGGTGAAGCTGGTAACACCTCTGATCAAGAATTTCTTTTGAAAGAAGAAAAGTTGCTGCTTTGGGTGAGTTTTCTGCCATTCTTATGGGGAATTTATATTGCACTGACTGCAGTTAGGAAGTACACATGATGGAAATATGGATGATGTGAGGAAAAACCTGGCATCTTTTCTGAGGTACTTGCCTCTGACTAGATTCATTGTGCAACGTCTCTGTCGGGTTTCATCTAGAATTTCTGGAAGGGTCAGTGAAAGAGAAGCCTACAAGGGTATTTCCCATGCATAGGAATAAAACTTCCAGTTCTGAAATGTCCCTTTTAGAGTTCTGTGGGGAGGAATTGTGTTCAATAGAAAACAATGTTGGAATATTTAAAATGCATTATCACCTTTTTATCTGATCCCTGCTTTGTTTGCCCCTGTAGATGTTGGTTAACAGGGGCAGTTGTTTTACCTTGTCTGTTCCATACAGTGCCCTGGATGTGCCTGGCTGTTCAACCACCCACTGACTAACTGGAGCCCTCCTGAGCTTCCTGGAACTGCTCCTAGATTTCTCTCTGTGCTGTGCACAGGTCATGCAGTTGGCACTTCAGTCTGTGTCCTTGATGCTGAGTGTTCACACACCCATTGTATTTACATATATTTCCCTCCATCTCTGGGGACCCCTTTGATGTACATGTTACAATGTGTTACGAGTGTCTTTCACGAATTATGGAGAGGCCTGAGAGGACCTTTGGTGCTAATGTGAATTTTGGAGGCTTCCCACTTGCTGAGAGTGGGAGGCTGAAACCATAAAAATGTGCTGTACAGAAGACAGAGTGCTGTGAGGAGGAAGGGGATGGGATAGGTGCTTGCAGTTGTTCTGTTTGGTTTCCTCCAGTGGTCTGGCTCCCGACCAGCACTTTATCAGAAACCACCAATTGAAACGCAGCATCCGTCAGGAGAAACCCCATGTCCTGAAGGAGCAGGTTCACCATGACAGCAGCCCCAGCACGGCTTTATTGATACTTTGCTAAAATACTTTGGTACAATCAACCTTAGCCTAAGTTACACAACACTGACTTATTTTTGCAAGTAAAAGGATCCACTTTAGCTCTGTAAGAGCAGAGCCACGCCAGCAAGGACCCACTTAGCAGCTTTCTCTTTTGTCTTCAGGTTAAAGGTCCAGACGTAGGTGGGACCTCGCGTTCGTGTCTTATAGACAGGACATTCGTAGATGTTCTTGGTGTCCACGCGGTCCCCAGGGATGGCTCTGATGAGCATGACTGGCATCATGGGCGTCAGCTCCTTCAGCCGCGAGTCTGCGATCGTACCCGAGGGGATGTCCCAGCGCGCACCTGCAATGACACCACAGCGGCAGCGTCCTGGCTCTGCCCTGCCTGTGACACTGCGGGGTGCTCTCATAGCTGCTGGGGGGAGGGAAGGAGCTGCTGTAGCAGCAGTCAGGGAGGGAGTTGCAGCCATGGTTGGGACGAACATGTTCTCATCTCCCTGGGACTCATGAATGCATTTTGCCTTATACCTGTGGGATGGCAAATAAATTCTGTCCCCACTCATCTCCTCAGCATGGGTTTGCATGAACAGTGCATGGCCCAGGGTGGCACTTGGCCGTGGTGGGAGCCATGCTAAGCTGTCTGTGAAATGGGCCCCTTTGGTGCTCTGCTGCCACTGCCCTCTCATTCCCCCTTGCTTTTTAGCAGTAATTATTTTAGGTTCTGAGGTTCCTGATTTGTCTTGCTCTCACATCAAATACAGTATAATACATTTACTTTAGTAACCATGTAGCTTCAGCCACCCCAGTCCTCAGGTTTATGACGCTCAATTTCCAAACCCCAAGTGTCTGGTTTGTGACCGGGCGGGTGCTGCCCTCAGCTGGTGTGTCCCGGGACTCAGAGTGTGAGCCTGGACTCAAGGCTCTGCTACATACAAAGGGCTGTGCACATGGGAGTAAACCAGTGAGTAGCAACAGCCTGAAGGATTTTTAAGGCTGCACTGGCCTTTCTCCAGGTCTCAGCCATCTAAAGGATGCAGTCTTTTACCTTCCATGAACAATCCATGCACATAGGAGCCTTCTCGGGGTGGTGCTGTTATCTCCTCATGGTTTTTCGTGGTCACGTCCACTGCGAGGCACATCTTGTCCAGTGGCCACTCGTTTTTCCTGGCCATGGACTGCATGATGGCCGTGAGGAAGGACTGGGGGTTGAAGAATCCTGCCAGCCACACCGTTGCAGGCAGCACAAAGTCTGTTGTCCACACTTCCAGTTGCTGAAAAATAAAATTAGCAGAGAGTGAAATGTGTGCTTTGAGGAGCAGAACAGCGCTGGGAGCAGGGACAGACAGAGGTGATGCTTCACAGGCCCCTACATAAATGTCTAGCATCTTCTAGCCGGGGACACGGGTCTGGAGGTGGGTAGTAGTGAATCAGTGGCAGCCTCCTCTGCAGCAATGGAGCTGAACCCTTCATGTGGTTCGCAGGAGATGCTGCTGTTATTTTTTTAGCAAAGCTACATTTAAATAGACGGTTTTATGAATGTTTTTTTTTCTTCTGAGGCATATAAAGCTCTGACGGGGTTAACAATGTTCTTTCTTTGGAAATGGTGATATACTCTAATGGGGAACCCTTCTCAAACCTCTGCTCTTGTTCTTGGGTAAGAGGCCACTGCAGGTAAATCCAATGGCTTAATATTGAAAAATAAAGCAGTCAACCACTGTACACCGATGGAGGTGACCCCTGGTCCTGTGTGGTGTCCGCTTGCTCTCTAAGCTTGAACTTCCACAGGAAAGGTGCTCACCCTGATGCGCAGGAGCATGTCTGCATACCAGGCTCCTAAGCTGAGGAGAGAGGGGTAGGCATAGCGGGTCCAGGACTCGGGAACAGTGTCGTAGAAGAGTGCATTTGCCAAGTCCTCCATGTCGGCCGTGATCGTTAGCTCACCCTTTAGAAGAGACACACGGGGGCAGCTTTAGCTGAAGGCAGCAGCTGGGGGATGTGCTGGGTCTGAAATGCAACTGCAAACTGGGAATGTTTCATCCGAGGGAGCGGCTTCCTGGGCTTGGCCTCCTGCGTACCTTGAGCCCCAGGTCCAGCTCCTTCAGCGAGCGCCTCATCTCATGCATCAGGGAGTTCATTCTTTCGCATTCCTGGAAGGCGACCACCACGTATGGGGTCTTCTCCTCAGCTTTAGCCATGAGCTCTGCCATGATGAAGGGCTCTGGCAGCCGCTCCATGATCTCATCAAGGACTGACTTCACCTGGGAAGAGCAGGGGAAATGCTGTCAATTAGCAGACCACAGCCTTAGTAAGATTTTTCTGTTCTGCCGACATGTTTTCCTGTGCTTTCTCCTCTGTTACTAATACTCTAGTCCTTTACTAACTGCTCTTAGATCCTGAAGAGCTGCAGCTCTTTTGATAGCCAAGTTACTTAAATAAAACCTGGACAGGAATGTCCTGCTGAGCCAGGACTGCAGCATTTGTTGTGAGCTCTGCAGCGATAGGCACTGAGCTGGGATCACTCTGTACTGCCTTGCACTGGTAAGAAATCACTTGTTGCCACAGGGCATATTCCCCATCCGTTGTGTGAGTGGCTGTGCTCCCCACCTGCACTCGGAATCGCCATCACTTACTGTAAGGAGGCAGAAGCTCCACTTGCCTTTTCCTCGTGGGAGCTGCCCACGCCACCTCCCGCGTCCGACTCCTTGGGCTGCATCTCCAGAACGGTGCGGAAGAGCCTGTCGGAGGTGATGGTGAGGAAGCCGATCTCCGCGTTGGGGTGCAGCCCGTACAGGCAGGGGCTCTCGGGGGGCAGGTTCTCATCGATGTACGCGTGGTAGCCCTGCACACAGGGCAACCCCGGTGTTACTTTAGCGCATCCGGACAAAGGAGTTGAGTGGCTCCAGCCTTGGGAATGTGGCACCGCGGTGCTGTGGTGGGGACACAGCTCCTGGTGGTTCTTATTCAGGGTGGTTTTTCACTCACCTCTTACCTCAGGTTTTCACTGTCCCAGCCCCAGGAATTAGTTTTGCAGCTATTTTACATGTTTCCGCTATTTTTCCCTCTCCCCTCCCCTTTGGTTATAGCATGAGGGAACTCTTGACTAGTGAACGCTTACCCGAGCAGTGGGTTTCCACAGCAAACGGCAGTGCTGATCTTACCTTGTAATCCAAGCTGGGAGGGACCAGGAACCCTGGAGCCAAGTACACTTCCCCGTCCAGCATCTCCACGCGGATGTACTCGCTGAGGTACGTGCGGCACAGCCGGCGGTCCCAGTCATCCGTGATGTGCCCCCCGTACATGATTTCACCAAAGAGGTACCGGAGATCGTCCCACGGCACCTACAGGGAGCAGCTCACCATCGGATTCTTGTGGCTGCACACGTGCTGCAGGGCCACAGAGCTCTTGGAATGATCTGTCCAGTGTCCAGGGAACCGATGGACCCTGGACCACAGGGTCTCATTGACCAAGTGAAGGGGGCAAGACAGGGGACCTTGTCTTGGGTGTCTCTTGTGTTCAACCACAGATACCACCTTGTCCTGGGCCATCCATACTTTGAACCCATTATCCCATCCTTATTCAGATCAGTGTTGATCATGTCTGTAAGGCCAAGGGAGAGCAGGACTCTGCTGAAGGTGAGACCTCAATCCTACTCATTGCATCTTCATTCTTGGGGCAGGCTTTGCCTTTTGGGTGAAATGTCATTTAAAAATACCGAAACAAACCCAACCAGCCACTGAGGCACCAGCCAGAGCGAGCCCTTGTCCCCACCTGGTGCTGAACCCAGCCCAGGAGGACTCTGCACCTTCTCTGCTGACATTTTAAGAAGGGTTGATTGTCATGGTGTGTTTTGTGCTGGGGCACAGTGTCTTTGTCAGCCCCTTACCTTGGGGTTGGCCTCCAGGTAGTTGAACAGGATGTTAATGGATATGGTCAGGTCCCCGTTGTTGAAGGGGTAAGGTCTGTTCCAGCCCTGGGCACCAAACTTGCGCCGCTCAGCCACCACTGAGTGGAAGTAACAGAGTGCAAACAAGATGCATTTGAACTCGATTTCTTTGGTGCACATCTCCAAGGTATCCTGCAGTGGAATGAAAGGGAGAGGGGATTGGCAAGTGAGTAAATATCCCTGTAGAGAGGAGGACAAAGGAATCTGATGGTTGTTTATTAAATAAATAAACATGAAATTACCTTTTAAAGACTTGCTGATTTGTTAATTTTTGCACTCATTTGTTTATAAGCAACTTAGGACTACAGACACACACATATACATAGACCCGCCCCTGCTGACAGTGCCGGCAGCTCGCTCATGGCACCAAGCTGCAGCAGCTCGACATCCAGCCTTGGGAAAGGCACGAGCCATCCAGCACCCTCCCTGGTTCAGGAGCCTGGGGTCAGCTCTGGTTACTCCCAAATCACATCCCCACAGGCTGGGGCTCTGGGCACACAGGAGGATGTGCTGGGGCGGGCCAGCTGCTGTGCCTGCAGCGATGGCCATGCTGATGCTCAGCCCGTGGTACCAGCTGCGTGCAGTGGCGGGTACCTGTGTGAAGAGGTCGAGGGCTTGGTGCAGGTTGGCGAACATGCCCGTCGGCGGCTCGTTGGTGATCTTGATGGAGTTTTCCAGCAGCCCCTGCGGGATGATGTGGGACTCGGGGGTGGGGGCTGGCTCGGCGCTCATGAACAGCCGGTAGTCGTTGTGGCTGCCTGTGCTGTACTGCTCCACTCTCTTATCCAGCATGTGCAGCCACCGGGCCACCAGGTGGATGTTCTGCAACAGAAATTCTCCTGTACCGCTCAGACAAGCCTGGACCCAGTGGCTGCATGGGCTGAGACCGCGGCTCTGCATGATGGCCAATCCACCGGGATGGGAGCCTGAGCTTCAGCCATCCCGCGTACTCCACTGGTGCCAGTGGGAACACCAGGGATGGGAGAGCCCAGGGACACTCTGAGCCATGGCTGGCAGCAGCGCTCACCACCTACCTGCAGGATGACCCAGTGCCCCTGCTCAGCTGCCACCTCCAGGGCTCTTTCTGCCATCGGTTCCTGGCCCTGCCCCAGTGACACGTTGTGGATCCTTCCGTTTTCGATGGTGAAGTTCAGTTTTCTGCCTGGGGAGGGGAGGAAAGCACCACAGCCTGAGACCCTTTCTTGGCGCTGTCGGTACACGGAGGGGCCGTGCTGGCCGCTCATGGCTCACGCCACAACCGCAGCAGCCACTGAGGGCCAGTGCTGGTGAGGAGGGGGCAGCGGCTCACCCAGGGCCTCCACGTCTTTCAGGGGGTCGACACCAGGGGAGAGAATGAAGAAGAGCGGCGTGGAGGGGCTGCTCTCCTTGTACACCTTGGCAAGCTCAACGCTCCTTCCTTCCACATACTTGCTCCCCATCTTCTCTTCCACAAAGGCCCTACAGAAAAATAAACCCATAATGTGAGTTGGGACCAAGCATGGTCACGGCTCAGCCGGTGTGGTGATGCCGCGGGGCTCTGGCCAGGACAGCACCTGATGGCGTAGGTCATCCTGTCTGGCCGCATGCACCGCAGCATGCACAGCTTCTGCAGTGCAGACTTGTTCTTCCACTCCTTGGGGAACACCTCCTTCTCTGGCAACTCTGACTCCACAAACTTCTTCCATTGCTTTGCTGAGCCCTCAATGTCACTGTCCAAGTTCCTGAACTCCTCCATTTCTGAGAGCACCTTCAGGTCCCACAGAGAGGGGACAGATCACTGCTGGGCTCTGCTCGCCCTTGGGGACCCCGGGGATGGAGGGGACCCTCCACTTGGAGGTGCTGCAGGTGATCCCGCACCCGCGGCGCTGCCGTCGCCTCGGCACAGCGGGCGACCAACCTTGATGGCGCCCCAGCAGCGGTGCTGCAGGAAGTCCACGGGGGACGTGACGCCGGTCTTGGAAGGGAAGCGCAGCAGGAAGTCCAGCTCTGCGGGGTTCACTTCTTTCTTGAGGATGAGGACCTGGCAAGGTGAGAGCGCAGCTTCGCCCCTGCCCCGGCACACACAGCCCCTGCGCGAGGGCTGCGCCTCAGGGGCGACACTGCTGAGCATTCAGCAGCAGCGCGCAAGTAAGAGAACAACCTGCCTAAACCCACACAAACTCACGTACAGGAAGATACCACAGACAGCCCAGACCCGTGCGCAGTACCTGGAAGGCAACCTGGGCCAGGAAAATGAGTTTGTCTCTCTCAAAGAGCCCCTGTGCTGTATACACATAGACCGAGTAGGTGATCTCGTCCGTCAGGTTCATCACCCTTTCCTTGATGTCATCGCTGGGCGTCGCGCGCTCGATGGCTTTCTCGAAGATCCCGTGGAACGCCTGGGGAAGATGCAGCGGCAGCTCAGCGCCTGCACTGCGGGGGGCTCGGTACCAGCTGAGGCACCACGAGCCCCCAGCCCAACCCCATCCTTGCTCCACGCCTGCCTTGAGAGAGAACTGGTAGATGGGGTTGATCTTGTTGAGGTCGCTCAGGATGAAGTATAGCAGCGACGCTCGCTCTGCCACCGGACGGTAGGTCTCTCTAGCGACGTTTGTTTGCGTTTCGGTGACTTTTGCTTCTTTGACCTGGACGCACACCAGGGTCGGTGTTACCAGCGCCCTGGCACGTGCCCAGGCAGTACCCAACCTCTGGCTGAGTGCCAGGTGCCCCAGGACAGGTCTTGCTGCCTCACTGGAGCACCTCACTTACCTTTTCCTCTATTTCCATGGCCGTGCGCTTTGTGGTTTCCAGGTTCTCCACCAGCACCGTGTCCCCCAGGAAGTCCCCCCCAGCAGCAGAGAGCCAGGCGAGCAGCGAGTCCTCCAGCTCCTTCAGCTTGATCTTGAACTCGTTCTGGCTCTTTGTGAGGTTTGCCTACGGCACCAGCACACAGAGACACGCGGCGGTCAGCCACCAGCTCACGGTGAAGCAGCACAAGCGCCTGTGGCAGCACCAGGCTCCATGGGGCAATGCTGGACCCGTGGTGGGCTCTGACCGGGACTCACTCTGCTCTTGGTCAATGGCAGCAAGCTGCTGGAGCTGAGCTCTCACCTCTCCCTACCAGCAAACCCCTGCAGCAAGCCCAGACCCCTCTGCCACCACCTCACCGGCAGCCGGGTCCGTACCTTGAGAGCCTCCAGGTCTGGGTGCTCTTTGGCCACCACAGCAGCCAGAAGCTGGTCCTCCAGTCCCTCCCGCGTCACCAGGAAGTTGATGAGGGTGCATTGAGCCTGCACCTCTGGCTTGTAGTGCGGGTTGAAATATTTGGTGTGCAGAATCAGGCGGAAGCTTGGGTTATATTCCACTTCTTTGTCTCCTATTCTGATGTACCTGTTTGGTTAATTAAACATTAATTTCCATGCACTTGGCAGTAACTCACCACAGACAATCCCTCGACTCCAAGTGCTGCTTCTGGCCACGCGAGCTGTATTTCTGTGGCCAGGAAAAGGTGTAGCGAGGGCAGAAGTGCCAAAGGCTGAAGGAGCAGGAGCTAGAGGTGCCCTGCCACAGCCTCCCTTGGCTTCGGGGCTGATGCTTCTTGCAGGCTCCAAGTGACAAAACAAGGCAGCCCCTGAGCCCCATCCCCGCAGACCTGGAAATAAACCCTCCCAGCTTATCAGACCTTATTGCAGATGCACAGGGAACATGGTGTAAATCACTAAATGAACTGGATTCTCAGACCAGGACAGTCCTAAAGTCACATCAACCACAGGTATCCCCACTAGGAAACACCAGAGAAAATTGGGAGATGCGGGCAGAGGCCAGGGCAATTACAGAATCACCTGGGTTGGAGAAGGCCTTTAAGATCAAGTCAAACATCACCCAGCAGTGCCAAAGCTACCACTAAACCATGTCAGCTGGGGCCTCATCCACACAGTTTGTGAACACTTGCAGGGATGGTGACTCCAGCACTGCTCTGGGCAGCCTGTTCCAATGCCTGAGCACTCTCTGGGGAAGAAATTGTTCCTAATCTCTGATCTAAAAGCAGGGAAGGGTCAGGCCCCAGCTGCTTTCTTGCACAGGGGTGCAAATCAGCATTTTAGGGCCGCAGTGGCTCCTTGGAGCGAGCAAAACTCCTTGGCACCAAAGAAGAGGGTGTGCTGACCTGCCCTTCTTGGTGGTGTTCCTGCCCAGCAGCTGATCCAGCACCGGATCCACCGTCTCACCCATGTCTTCGATCAGCAGCGTCTGGCCCTCGGAAACTGCCCGCTCGATGATGTCCAGGTAGCTGCAGTGGGACGGGAGAGATGTGGGGTGGGACGGGGGGGGAATGCACTGCATGGGGTGAGCTGGGGTGGGTACCCTGCAGCGACTGTGCCCTGTGGGATCCCCGTGGTGACCCCCAGCCCTGGCCCTGCAGAGGTGTCAGTGCCCCATGAGCGCTGCTACCTTTGCATGCCCTGGTTTGATCAGGCTGTGGATGCCCACAGCATCCTGCATCCCCCCTGGAGCCTGCGGCCATCCTGCAGCACCCAACCCACTTTTTCTGGCCCAGGCAGACGGCCTGCAGCTCCTCCCCGTATTTGTTCCTGATCCACTTGATGCCCTGGAGCTGGGTGTCCACAATCAGGGGCCAGCGCTCGGTGTTGCAGAGGATGGTGGCATTCTCGGTGGACGTGCGGTTGCTGGGCAGCCCCTGGTTGCTCCAAGTTGCCACGTCAGCAGAGTCGGTGAGGAGGCTGAGGGGGTCCAGCCCCGGCGTGATGGGGATGGGCACCTGCGAGAAGGGGCTGTTGGGTGCCCGCAGAGGAGAGGGAGCCCCTCGGTGCCAGCAGGCATGGGAATGGGACCCGCGGCCACTCACCTCCAGCTTGCTGAGGAAAGGGATCCAGTGCTGGTCCAGCAGCTGCACCCTGTACTTCCTGGTGAAGTAGCCGACGTAGGACACAAAGGCGGAGATGAGCAGCACGTCCCCATACACTGTGTTCTCCTGCTCCCTGAGCATCTCCACCGACTCAGCCCAACGCACGTTCTCGGATGCCAGGCCCCCGACAAGCCTGGAGGGGTCAGAGGAAATGGTGGCTGCTGCGGGGCCAGGGAACACTCAGCTGTGATGCCCCATGGCCCGTGGGATTAACCCCTCTCTTGATGATAGGCTGCCCACACCAAGGCACATGGCTCCTTGGCTGTAATCCCCCACCCTCCCCAGATCTGTGTCCCTGTTCATGCTCCAGATTCTTCCATCTGGGGAGGGTACGGGGGGCTTTTATGCTCCCATGATGCCCGTGCCACTGTCACCAGGCAATGCCAGGGAGCAGCGGGCAGGCAGTACTTGCACGGTACCTGTTTGCCAGCGTGATGACTCTGTTGGTTGCATCAGCCTCCTGCTGACATTTGAGTTTCTCAGCTGTAGCTTGCTCAAACTTGGCGGTGAGAGCTGCCAGGTTGGCGTTCAGCTCCTTCAGAAGACAGCACAGCTCCATCACCTCCCGCACCCAGGGCGGGGAGCTGCCAGAGGCTGCTGCGGTGGCAGCGCCACCACCCTTGGGGTCGCCGGGGGGAACGTGCACTTACAGCCACTTTGTTCTTGATGTGAGCGAGCGTCTCCTGCGCCTCGGCCAGCTCGGCATTGGCTTCCACCAGCGCCTGCCTCTTGGGCTCCACCTCGCAGTACACCTCGTAGAAGCGCACGATGTTGAGGCACCAGGAGCACAGGCCCGCGGCAGCTGTTGACTTGGACATGATGAACTCCGGATCAAAAGTGGGGTCTGACTGGTAGGGCCTGGAACAGGAGAACACACCAGGCTACAGCCCCAAGCTGCACCCCCGGGGCTGCCCATGGCGGGAGGGCAGAGCAGGCGCCTGGATCCCTCCTGGCCCTTGGACCCCACAAAGCTCACTGGGTGATGGACTCTCCTGGATGCTGTGCCCAGGGCTGGGAGAGGGACAGGAACCAGCCATGGACTCACATAAACGCCTTGAGACAGGACTCAGGGATGTGCTCCTTGTCGTACTTCTTTAAGGCATCAAGGAAAGTGTCTACTTTTCCCATCATAACTTTTGCTGCCTTCCAGCTCCTATCCTTTGGAATGATGCCCTTGGGGGCTGTCAGCACCATCACAGCTGCTGTCACGTTCACCACTGCTTGGGGTGGCGACCCGAAGGACTTCAGCTCTGTCAGGTTGTTCTGGAAAGGGACCATGGGGCCACTGAGCATCACCCTGGTGTGGGGACACCGGCACCAGCCAGGAAACCACTTCCCACCGCAGGGTCACCCACCTTGTTGAGGGTGTCGAGGGCCTCCTGGGCAGCGACGAGCGCCGGCTCTGCCTTCGCCAGGTCGGTCTCGCAGGCTTGCTGCTTCTCAGCCACGATCTGGGGAAACGAGGGGGCGGGATGGGATGAGCAGCCAGAACCAACAGAGCTCTGTCCCGAGTTGGACCCTGGCATGGTGGGCACCAGCTCACCTTGTTGATGGCCTGGACCTTCAGTTCCTCTGCATCAGCGATGGCTTTCTCCTTGCTGACCTTCTCTGCCTCAACACCCACCATGTGGATCAGTTTATCTGTGTTCTCATTCTTCACCTTCAGCTCTTTCTCCTGGATCGCCAGAGTGGCTTTCAGGTCTTCCACCTGGATAGGGGAGAAATGGGAGTGCATCAGAGGGTTGATCCTGCTGAGCCCTGCCCAGCCTCACAGCAGTGGCTCGGTACAGCTCAGGGACCTCATGGCCACCGTGACAGCCCTGCAGGGATGCTCTTCCTCTCGCCTCCCTGCATCAGACACGCAGGGGATGCAATGCATAAATGATGCTGTGGGCAGGCACCTGGGACGCCGTGCTCTGCAGCTTCATCAGCCCCTTCTCCAGCCTCTCGATCTTGGCTGTGAGCTCGTCCCTCTTTTTTGACAGCAGTTTCTTGTAGAGCTTTATCTGCTCCAGGAAGGTCTTTGGCGTGGTGTAATTATAGCGCCTTTCCACGGCCAGGTAGATCTGGGATATCTCCTTAACACTTATGTGGACATATGCCATGAACTTGCTGATGGAGACCTTGACCTCGGGCTGCAGCAGGAACACAGGCAGTGAGATGCTCTGCCAGGAGCACAATGACCATGCAGACACTGTGAAGCGCATCTCTGAGAAACGCAGGCGACCACAGCACTAATGACACTGATGGTTGAGCTTAGCTCTGGTTTCCTGCCTCCTATTCTCTGGGGTTAACTTGGGCTGCACGGGGGAAAAGCTACTGTTTCCAGACTATCTGTGGTGCTGTTTTAATGCCAAAAGGGAAACGAGGAACTGCTCAGCCCACCTGCCCAGTGTGGGGCTGGCTGGAGCCCATCCCTGGGCACGCTGCAGCACGGAGAGCAGCAGAGGGGCAGGTCGTGCCCCAGAGCAGTGCCAGCACAGAGGGCTGTGCACAGACACGGCGTGCCCTGACCCAGCGTCCCGGCTCACCTCGATGTCCTTTGTCTCCTCCAGGAACCTGCTGCTGACGGCCACGAGCGCATCCTCCGGCCACTCGTGGAACCAGTCGATGGCCGCGCAGTTCACCAAGGCAGGGAACCTCCTTGCGCGCACCCGCAGCGTGGAGCCCACCGGGGAGAAGCAGAGGATGACCTGGGGCAGAGCACGGCTGCTGAGAGCAGTGTCAGCAGTGCTGGGTGGGGTCTCATAGGGCTGGGGGGATGTCAGCAGTGCTGAGTGGGGTCTCATAGGGCTGGGGGGATGTCAGCAGTGCTGAGTGGGGTCTCATAGGACAGGGGGGATGTCAGCAGTGCTGAGTGGGGTCTCATGCTGCTGGCAGGAGCACCACTGTGTGCTGCTAATCCCGATCTGCCCCTGGGGCTGGGGGATTAGGGCCCCACACTGTAATGAACCAGTTCTGTGTGTCCTGTCTGCAAGCAGGGAGCACCGAGAGCCCCCTCCCGAGTGAACACCCACCTTCAGCTGACGCCTGGCTTTCTCTATAAATACTTTCCAGCAGTTTTCCCTTGTATCTTGCAATCCAAGGTATTTCACTTCGGGTTTCATGGCATTGAAAATGTCTTCTAGTTCATCATCCTGGAAGAGCCCCGGCACCTCCCCAGATGCCAGGAAATCATTGATTAGGACCAGGAATGCTTCTTCAACAACTTGGGAGTCTGTCATCAGGAACACGGTGGGGACGTTCTTCACTGCTGCCTTCATGTACTGGGCGGCGAGGTCCAGCTGGGCAGGGGAGAGAAAGCGTCATGCCCCCTTCAGCCCCTCCACAGTGACTGGTGCAGCTCAGCACCCTTGGGCTGCCCTGGGAATCCAGGATGGTGCCTTTGGAAAGGAGCCCTTGGGAAGGAGCTGGGTGCCACCTGCTCTGCTCAGGCAGGGTCATCTGCCAGGGCTGCCTGCACCACATCTGCTCTCATGAGCAGCTCCTGCCCGTCCCTTGGGGCAGGACTCACGGGTGTTCAGAAAGCACCTTTGAGCAGATGGCAGGGTGCAGCAAGGAGAGCAGAGCCGTGCGCACCTGCCCGGGGGCCTGGAGGAAAGCTGCGCTCACCTTCAGGTCCTGGATGCTGTAGCCTTTCTTCAGCATGATCTGAAACACTTTCAGGTTGCTCATATAAGCTGCCAGCCGTGCCAGGCTCTGCTTTCCGCTGCCTCCAACCCCCACCAGTAGCGCGTTGCCCCAGGGAGACTCTAGGATCCGACTGATTCTGCAGATATGAGACGCTGCATCTTCAAAGAGCACCTGAGGAGAGCGGGAGGGGAAAGCTCCGTGCTCTGAATTTCAGCTGGAAAAGCAGCAAACACCCCAAAGTGAACAAGCCCAAGCAGGACGCTGCGGGAGGTGCGAGCGCTGCCTCGGCACTCACCAGGTTCATGGCCACGTTCACCTTGTTGTAGCTGTCCAGGGCTTCCCCC
This sequence comes from Pezoporus occidentalis, assembly GCF_034315485.1. Lineage (NCBI taxonomy): Eukaryota > Metazoa > Chordata > Aves > Psittaciformes > Psittacidae > Pezoporus > Pezoporus occidentalis. The sequence continues at coordinate 421,759 of NW_026914852.1, forward strand.
AGCAGCTTGTTGAGGGCCGGCCAGCTCGGCACCGGCATGTACTTGGGATCCCCCATGCCCTGGGCGAAGTGGCAGAAGATGTTGGGCTTGGCGAACAAGACGTCCTCGCCGAGGTTCTGGGAAAGGCAGTGCCGGCTGTGGGACTCGGCCACGGGGCTCAGCTGCGGGGCTCATCCCCACCAGGCCGGGGCCCTCCCTCATTTTCCAGCACAACTTACCTCAAAGTACTTCTTGCAGGTGTCCCCCAGCACCTTCCTGAAGGTTGTTTGATCCTTTTCATCGATGAGCTTGTCTCTGTACACCCGCTCCGCTTCGTGCAGCCAGAGGCGCACCAGCTCCACGGGGCTTTTCAGGCACTCAGGGGTGGAGAACAGCAAACCCTGACAAACACATGAGTCCCTCAGTCTTTGGGGGCTGTCTTATGGCTGCTCGGAGCTGAGTTTAAAAGGCTGGCTTTGGGAACTTAGTGCTTTACAGGGACATGGTGCACTGCAAGGACTCATGATGGAGGAAAAGAAGGAATAAGAGTGACAAAGGCACAAAGATGTGTTAGAGGAAACAGCCCTTGCACTACCTGGAATACGTTGGAGAGGTCCCGCAGGTTGAAGAGGTAGTGGAACTTGATGGCTGTTGGCAAGAAGGTGGAGGCGACTTTCTGGTGGAGGGCTGTGGGCAGGAACTGGGGGTGAGCAGTGGGCACGGGGCTCCCAGTGCTGGTGCCCACCTGTCATGGTTTAAGCCCAGCCGGTAACTCAGAACCATGCAGCCGCTCGCTCACTCCCTCCCCGCTGCTTCTTCCTCCCCTGCTCCCGGAGGGATGGGGAGGAGAATTGAACAAACGTAACTGCCACGCGCTGAGATAAGAGCAGCCCAGTAACTAAGGTATAACACAGACCACTGCTGCTGCCACCAATAATAATAATGATGATAAGGGAAATAACAAGGGAAGAGAATACAACCGCTCACCACCCGCCGACCGATACCCAGCCTGACGCAAGCAGTGATCTAGCCCTTCCGGGTAACTGCCCCCAGTTTATATACTGGGCATGACGTCCTGAGGTATGGAATACCCCTTTGGCTAGTTCAGGTCAGGTGTCCTGTCTCTGCTTCCTCCCAGCTTCCCCTCCTCCCTGGCAGAGCATGAGGCTCACAAAGTCCTTGGTCAGGATAAACATTACTGAGCAACAACTAAAACCATCGGTGTTATCAGAGCTGTTCCCAGGCTAAAGTCAAAACCACAGCACTGCACCAGCTACTGGGAAGGAGAAAAATGACTGCTGCTGCTGAACCCAGGACACTGCCCCATTCCCCCCGGAGCGGCAGGGGCTCACCCAGTGCTGCTGTGACCAGCTGTGACTGCAGCTTCTGCACAGCCACAGGCATCTTCTGCAGGGCGAGGTGCTGCGCGAGGATGGTGCTGTACACACTCAGCAGGGCCTCCTGGCCCGGAAAGCTCACGGCAAAGACGCAGAAGTGTCGCTGTGCCCAGGGGCAAAAATTCAGGCAGGAGTTTTGCCCTGCATAGGTTGATGCAGGCATCCTGCACCGTGATGTCCCCCATCCCATCCCATCTCACTCCACCTTGGTCCAGTCCCAGGACAGTGAACCTGCTGGGACAAGCCCCCATCCCTGTGTATCCTGTTTACCTGCAGCCTGGAGTCGATGGTGAAGGACCCTGTGGTTGGGTTCATGCAGGCCACATACTGGCAGTTGTGAATGTCCTTCAGGGTCAGTTTGTTCCTGTCGTACCTGCACAGGGACCAGCACTGTGATGCTTTCCCCAGGGATGGGTTTCTCCAGTTAGACTGTGCCCCACCAGCCCCATGAAGCCCCATTTGGGGGGATGTGGGAACAGGGATCCCCATTTCCCTGGTGCTCAGCAAAGCCTGGCACTGCTCTTGGCAATGCTACGTGGGGCCCTTCCTGCACCCCATAGCCAGATCTGGCCCCAAGCCTCTCCATGGCAGCTGGCACTTGCCACCTCTTCCCCCGTCCCAAGGGAGCCTTCTGCACTGCACGGTGCATTGCCAGGCACCAGGAACCCCGCCAAGGCTTCCCCGCCGGCGCTGGCAGTGTGGCTCTTTGCTTTGGGTGGGGTTTGGAGTCCCCAGCAGGGAGTTTTCCCATTCCTCTGCCAAAGCCTTCCCCGCAGCTCCAGGAATGAGCAGGCTGCGGGGGAACAGGAGGCTCAGCTCTGCAGCAGTGTGGTGGGGGGAGGCAGCACGGGCAAGGCACAGCTGGGAGAGGTGCCAGCATGGCACGGGATTGCCAGGGGCACCAAGGACCCATGGCAGGGGGCACTGGCCAGATACCCACCAGTGCCCGTGGTCCATGTGCTGCCGGATGAGAGTGTGCGGTGCCACGGTGCCGTACTTGTCCACCTCCGGCATGTTCATATCGTCGATGAAGTAGATGAGCCGCTTGCTCCCGGGCGGGCCATAGTTCCTCCCAGATTTCTTCTCCAGAGGCTTCTCAAGGACAGCTGCATTGGGAGGAGGTGAGCAGTGGGGCAGTGCTGTGGGGCACAGCCCGGAGTGGGGCTGGCTGCTGGCTCGGGCTGGCCTTACCCTGCAGCATGGCTGAGGTGGTGTAGAAGTTAAAAGGCACAAACTGCACGAGGTATTCATCTGTGCTGAGCGTCTCGAGCTTGTCCCGCATCAGGGCTGACTTCCCCGTCCCCGTGTTGCCCACCAGCATCACCGGCTTTTTCTTCTCCATCAGCAGGTCCATGAAGAAGCGCAGGCGGACGGTCTCGGTGGTGTGCACCAGGGAGGCCTGGGGAAACGGCACCGTCAGTCCCCGGAGCTCGCCTCTTGCTGCCGGGGTCGTTTGCAGGCAGGTGCCGAAGCCGTGCCTGGCTCTCCCAGCAATGCCAGCTGGCCGCACAGAAGATGCTTTCTCTGCACAAACCTGGTCCCTCTCTAAAGCAAAAGTCTCAGGCGCTTGGTTATTCTAAAGATTTTCTGACCAAAGACAGGAGCTCTCAGAAAAACGAGTCATTAAAGCAGCACAGCCCAGATCCTGAAACTGTCCAGCGGCTTTGCTCAGCCACCGCAGGAATCAAATTCCTCCCTGGCCCTTGGCCCCTGGCCCTTTCCCTGACACAAGCCCCCTCCCTCAGGACAGCATTTCAAAACACATGTAAATAAAGCTTTAAAGCACATTTTTGCTTTCAGACAACAGTTATTATTTCGTGAGAGCCTACAAAGCCACTGACCTGAAATTAAAAAAGCAGAGTCGGAACTTGCAGCCCCGCTGAGGTTTCCATGGGGTGAAGCAGAGCCGTGGATGGGGTCTGCCTGGTGCCACCCAGGGGAAGCCCATGGAGTAGCAGACAAATAAACCGCAAGCGCAGGGAGCCTGCGGATACCTACCTGCAAAGGGACATCAGGGTTGAGGTCGAATTCTGGCACTTTTTCAGACCAGAGAGTGAATCTCTTCGATTCCGGATGAATGAAGTAGTCAAAAATTGTCCCCTGAGAGGGAAACTTGATGGTTTTGAATTCGTTCAGCCACCACTTGCTGAACTCGAGGCGGTAATCCATGAGCTGGGAACAACCAAACGGAGAGCAACTCAGAAAGTGGCTTTAGTATCGTCCGGAGGGAGGCAGCCGCGGGCAGGAGGCTCTGATGAGCAGGGAGGCGCGGGCAGGCGCTGGGTACTTGGTCCTGCAGCTGTACCTGGTCCTGGAACAGGGCCCCACCAAAGGCCCAGGTACAGGCGAAGACAAAGTAGAGCTCATAGAGGTCCCGGGATGAGTCTGGCGGTACGTTCTGTGGCGTCAGGAGGCACTCGAGCAGGAACAGCACCATCTGTATCAGCGTGACCTCGGCGATAGGGGTGATCTTCTTGAATCCAGTCTTGTGCTTCTCTAGGCACACCGGCAGGTACTTGTCAAAGAGGATTGTCAGAATGGCCTTCTCGGACTGCACTGCCCTCGTCTCGATCCAGCTGGTCACAATGCTGCCAGAGGGACAGGCAGGGCTGCAGGCAAGTGCTCAGGAGCCAGCACCCTTCCATCCCATCCCATCCCATCCCATCCCATCCCATCCCATCCCATCCCAATCTCCCTCCCCAGGCTCACGGGCTCCAGCCCAGGTCAGCGGGGTTGATGTAGAGGATTCCTGCCCGGGACACGGTGGCCGGTGTGGCTGTCCGCAGGTGGCTGATCTCGAAGAGGAGCCGCATGGTGGGGTTGAGGGGGATGCGCTCATTGCTGGCCAAGGTGAGAACCTGGGAAGCAGCCCATAATGGGGGCATGCCCTGATCTTGGGGCACAGGCATAAACACATCGGATCATCTTGAATTAATGAGCAAGTAAAGCTCCTGGGGTTGTGATGGCACCGACCTTATTGTCATCCATGACCGTGTTCAGGGACTCAATCCACATGGGGTCAATATCTCCATCGAGGATGATCCATTTGGGCCCTTTATGTGTGATGTTGGCCAGGTCACGCATTGCTGTAGAAAATAGACCTGCCCCATAGAAAGACATATAAATTTGTCCTTTTGAGTAACATTTGCTGGGGGGACACGCAGGGCTGGCTGCTTCCCTGAACCGTGTTCCTCCTCCCTCACACTCCACTTAAATGCCCCAAGAAAAGGTCTTCCCATTCCACCACCACATCCCAAAGTGTTTACAGAGACATGCTTTATGAAGTGAATCATAAAGCTGCTGCAGGACTGCTTGTGCCGGCTCCCACACGGGTAAGTGACTGCTCACAGCGCCGGTGTCTCACCGTCCTTCCACTGCCGCGTGGACGGGTGAATAACGCCGAACAGCTCATCGCAGGTCACAGCCTTGGGGTCGAGGTCCACGGTGACTGGCTTCCGCTTCATGTTTCTGTAGGTCTGGTTGAGCGACCGCAGCACCTGCGCAGAGGAACCGTGCAGCCGTGGTGCTGGGCCCGGCCCTTGCGGTGCTCAAGGCTCTGGCGTGGCACCGGCTGCGCTGCCATCCCTGCCCCAGGCACAGCTGCTGACTGCGGCTGGCAGAGGCGTCTGAGAGGATGGGAGAGGCCATGGGATGTGCTTGACGAGGGGCAGGAGGGGACTCGTGTCCTCAGGGATGGTTTGTAGCTACCTGGGACTTGCCACAGCCGGCGTTGCCGATGACAAAGACGGAGTGTCTCACTTGCAGCAGCTCCTCCAGCTGCACCACCTTCAGCACGAAGCTCTCCTCTGCCTGCAGCTTCAGCTCCAGCACAGACTGCTTAATGATCTGGGAGGGAGAGCAGGCATTGACCACGGGCACTGACCACAGGCAGCTGCCACAGCCTCTGCGAGACCCCAGAGACCACCTGGCTTCCCCCAGATGTGCCCAATGCACCTTCAGCCTCTGGACCCTGCCAGGGCTGGGAGGGCCCCGGGTTCGCACCTCCTCCAATTGGAGGTCCCGCTTCCTGGGAACATCCAGGGCTGGGAACAGGTCTCCAATCAGCCCCATGAAGACAGGCAAGTCGTCTGTCACGATCTTGGGGATGTTGAAGTCTCTTAAAGCTCTCATCAGAACTTGGTCCTCAGCAGAGTTCGGGTCCTCTCTCTTCAAGGAGCCTGCTACCACCAGCACGGACTTGATGGCCCGCAGTCCCCAGTCATAGTGGTCCTGTGACAGGCAGCAAAGTATTAGACTTCATCTGTGGTGAGGGAGAACTGCTTTAACCAACATTACTGAGGAACACCCTCTCCATCACCCCACCCCCAGATTATCCACACAGTGTCCAGACAACCGGCCGTAAAGCGAGCCTATTTCCAGGACAAGCCCCAGCCTGGGCTTGTTTCCTGGAAGCACGGGCTTCTTGTAAGTCACTTCTGCCGAGATGAACAATACCTGGATGCTCTCATCTTAACTGACTATATTCTATTTGATTCTGGGTTTGGAATTCTTGATTTCTTCTGTAAAGCAGAAATATGCCAGATGATGCACCAGCGTGGAAGTGGAATTTACCCAGCCATAGACCTGAGCTATGCAGAGCATCAGCCAGCACATTACTACCAACAGTCTTACTACAATCCATCAGACTTAAAATTCAAGTGAGCTCTTTCATCTTCAAGGACTGTGCAATACTGTGAAATTACCTGTTTAGACAGAAGCTCTTTGCAGAGTGCGTACAGAGTAATGAACTTTCTCGCTAGGAGCTTCGCATTCATAAAACCTTCTGCAATAAGCATGATTTCACATATCGGCTCAAAATCGGGGACCACCATGGCACAGGGCCTGTGAAGGGCAGTAGTGGTTTGCAGGGCTGTGCATGAGCACCCACAACCCCTCATCCTCCCACATCCAGCAAGAATTTGCGCCTGGGTTGCCAATATAATCCATTCCCTGCTATTAGCATCACGAGAGCTGGGCAGTGATTTACACTGGCTGGGGGCTTTGGGGGTCTCTTGTCCAGCTTTCTGCTCCAAGCAGAGTGTCACAACTGGATCAGGTCACCCTGAGCCTTCTGCAGTCGCAGTTTGAGTTCCTCCAAGGACAAAGATCCCACAGCATCCCTGGGCCACCCCTTCAACTTTTAACCACATTTTTAACTATTCTCAACTGGATTTGTAGCTCAAGGTGGCAGCTGGACACCCCCAGCATCCTGTCCCCAGGCTGAGCAGCCTCTGAGCACCCCAGGGCTCTGAGCAGGGCTGTCCTGGGAAACAAGGTGTCCCCAGCACAAACACCCTTACTTTCACTAGCAGGGGCTGAGGTCATGTTATGGATGCAGCACACGAGTGTTGCTGCAGAGGTAAATGCTGCAGTTACTGCAGTCACACACAGACCCATCTACCTACAGTTACCTGAACAGAGCTTTTAAGTTTTCAGGCAGCTCTGTCCGTCCTGCATAGCCAGGGTTCATGGTGATGAAGAGCCCAACTGATGGGACCAGGCTGATCATCTCCCCGAGGAAATTGAAGGTTTTCTTCTTGGCACGAACTGCATCTTGAATAGACTTCACCTGCCAGTGAGCAGAGGTGTCGGTGCTGGCAGCACCGCAGGACCCTGTGCTCACCCTCACCAGCCACCCTGGAAGGAGAGCCTGGAGGTCTGCCATGCCATGAGCAATGCTAGAAGTAATACTGAGAGTTTGCCAAAGCCACAGCACCAGGTGATGGCAGCGCCAGTGGGTGTGATGGGTCGTTGGGATGGGACACAGAGGGGCTGCATGACCTTAAACGTGCCCAAAGCCCCCGTACTGCTACACTACCCCTCCATCTGCATCCCAACACGACACAGTGGAAGTACAGCAGCAAACCATCCCTTTGAAAGTCAGGTTTAACTGAGAGAACATTCTGCATGTGACCTGCAATGTCTCATCCAGTCCCTACCTGCTGCTGGTGTGCACAGAGAGCATGTACCTGCACAGCAATCACGGACAACACCTCCACTGCAATGCGGTTGAACTCATCGAAGCAGCCCCAGGCGCCGGTCTGAGCCAGGCCTTTGTAGATATTGCCACAGGACTGCAGGGAGAGCACCAGAGATGCTTTACACAGAGGCTGCAGTGTGGGGATTTGTTGAAACAGCTCAAGTACTGGGAGCTGCTCTTGCTTTTGTGGTTAGTGCTGTGCCCTAGGGAAATGTCCCACAGTGTTACAGCTCCCGAGGGTCCCCCGGGATTCCATGGACACGAGCTGGCTGGAGCTGTGGTGGGAATGAGTGATACAGGAAGGCATCAAGGGCTGTGGCCGGACCCACATGCGTCGTGCCAGGGAGAGAGCAGCTTTAGGGCACTGGTGATGGATGCTGCAGTCAAACACAGGGGCTGCACGCTGCAGTGGTGCCTCCTGACAGAGGGTCCCCCCCATCTTGGTGGGCACCCCCTGACTCTCACCTCAGTGCCACTGTCCCTTTCCGTACCTTGTAGTCCATCTGCTCGGAGCAGTTGAAAACATACACCATGATGCCCACAGCCCGGCCCAGGTCCTTGGTGGTCTCTGTCTTCCCGGTGCCTGCGGGCCCAGCGGGGGCTCCCCCCATGTAGAGGTGCAGGGACTGTGTGAGGGTGATGTAGCACCTGCGGCAGGAGGACACGGGGCTGAGCGGTGCCGGCAGCGCGCACGGCCCCGGCGGGAGCGGGGAGCCGAGCACCCACCTGTCCGTCAGCGGCGTGATGACCAGGCGCGGCGTGTTCCCCAGGTACTCGTACGAGTACCGGAGCTCCGCGTCGCAGATGTTGATGCAGCAGTGCTGCATCCCGCTGTCCCAGCGGTGCCGGAGCTGCGACTGCCACGGGAACTCCTGCGCGCTCTCCACCTGCGGGGCGGCCGGTCCCGACCCGCTGAGCTCCCGCTCGCACACCGGGACCATTCCCCACCTCTGCGCACGAGGGGAGGGCGCAGGCAGGTCCCAGTGCAGCGCTGCGGTGGGTGCGGATCATCCCTCCATGCGCCTGTGCGCAGCCCCACGCTGAGGATCGTGGCGGGAGCCGGCAAAGCTGCTGCTGGAGCTGGCTTTGCATGACCCCAGCCTGGTCTCATCTGCCCCGGTGGTGCTGCCACCTCCCCAGCTCCCCCCATGCACCCAGACACCCCATGTGTGCTTTACTCATGCTATCGGGATACTGAGAAAATATTGAGAAGTGATAAAATAACAGGGAATCTGTGCTCAGAGCTGCCAGGACCCCAAGCAGTAAAAATACCCTCTTGTAATGAATACCTTTGCAAGGATCATTTTGGCCACAACATCCCTGGCGTGGACATCAATGGTGCAGATTGTCATGATCTTCATCCTGTCTCCAGGAGCGAGGTGTCCAATGAGTAGTGAAATCAGAGCATTTAGCTGAGCAATCTGAGGAAGGGAAGATGATGAACGGAAAACTGATGTCATTATTTGCCCATCTCTCAGTGACCCCCTGGACCAGACCTCGCCTCTTCCGAGCAGAGAGGGGCTGCAGGACAGCTCCAGAGCAGGTCACCTCAGGCTGGCAGGAATGCCAACCTGCTTTTTGTGGTAATCCTTCATCGCGTTCTCATAGCCTTCCTCCAGCCTCGAAAAGGCCATGCCAACTTCTGTGGTCCACCAGATCTGGGTGCATGTCAGAGCAACCTGCGGCAAAGCACGGGGAAAATGTGGCCATCAAGGGAAACATCCCAGTCCCAGGAAGGCTGTGGGGGGCAGCTCCTACCTGTGCGGGGTAGTCGAATGCCCACTGCTCCCGTGGCTTCTCCTCGTAGGTGGTCATGGCCTCGAGGATGAGGGAGTGCAGCGTGGAGCGCATGCTGGCCAGCACTCGGTTCAGCCAAACCTCCACCTGTTGGTCACATCCAACAAACCCTGAGCGAGCGGCTCCCTTCCCGTCTGTGCGTGACCCCAAACTGCCCCGCACAGCGAGCTTCTGCCTGCGCATCACAGCAGGCTCATGACAGACACCAGCGCGGGCCTGCAGGACGCTTCCGTGGCAGTTTATGGGGTATGGGCTGAGGGTGGCCAACAGCGGGGGGAGAACCCCGTTGTGACCGCCTGAGGGGGCTGAGATGACTCTGATACTGCTGCAGCGCTGTTAACCCATAGTGCAGATCCCATTTCTGAGCTTTTGCATCTGAAAGGCTTCACAGCTGCATTTTGAACTGCTGTTAGTGCCCAGCAAGCACAGGGCTCATCCCCATCCCGAACCTGCACACGCCTGCTCCCGTCTGCAGAGGCTCCGCGCAGCTCAGCTCACCTGGCCAGACAAGTCGCAGTGTGCATCAAAAGCCACGTACTCCTCGTCCAGACTGAACATCCCCAGTGCAACCTTCATGGGCTTTTTATCCACAGCTTTCTTGAACTTCAGCTTAGCCAGGCTGTCAAACAACTTCGCGAGGTGACGGGACACCTGAGGACAGAGGCACGGCCGGTCAGGGGCTCCCATCCAGCACAGAGCTGCGGTCACCACCCTCCCACATGGCTCTCGGGGTGCTGCATCCCCAAGAAGGCGGGTACCAGGGCTGGCGTCCTGCCCCTTAGGACTGAAAACATTTCAGAACTGCTGTAACAAGTGAGCACACAAGAGACACAGGACTTATCTCGGTGCTTTGCACACAACCCTTACTTCAACTGGCTCGTTCCCGTTCGATAAAATATCAAGCAGGTCTGCAGAGGAAATAAAGTAGAATCTGGGAAAAACCAGCCTTTTTGTCTCGAGGTATTCAGCCAAAGCCTTCTCACAGACCACCAATCTAACAGAAAACAAGGAACCTGCAGTTAAGCCCTGATGTAGTAGTTTTTGCTAAGTACTTGTCATGTTGAGACAAACGCCACTTGGGAGAAACCAAACTCCTCCTTTGGCCTCTCCATCGTGCTTCACCAGGACAGCTCAAACCTCACCTCTTCTGCAACTCTTCCAGCTTCTCGTAGAGACCGCTCTTGTTTGTAGCTTCAATCACATTGGGAGTTTTTACTGCGTCAGCCATTAACTCCTGCAGGAAGAAAAATAATTCAGCTCTACCCAAAGCAGTGATGAGCTCCCAGGCCCCAGGAACAGGCTTCGCACTTTGAAATCCTTATCAATAGCCTCAAAATGCTTCGAGTCCTCTGGCAGCTGGCTGCGGATGTCTTTGGAGCCAACGAAGATGCTTTCCAGGTGACTCCATGTCCTCTGTACCTCAAACCAGATGCTGATAACGGTGTCAGCAGTCAACAGCTTGTACTGCCAGGATGACACCTCCTGAAGGAAGAAGGTGAGGTACTTGGAGGTCATCAGGTTCTGCAGCTGCATTTGGTTGTCCTCCAGCATCTCAATGAGCTCCTCATCCGACTTGAGCAGCATGATGCCGGTCCTGGTGTGAGGCTCATGCTCAAACTCCATTGTCGCCCAGGTAGCATCCAGGCTGCTCAGCACCTGCAGATGGGTGAGAAACGAGCTGGACTCTGTGGTGCCGAGTCCCAGGTCCTGTGGAAAGGAAGCAGCAGGAACGTCTCCTCCAGGGGACGAGCTCTGTGGTACTGCACTGTGTGGGGACTCCAGCCCCTGGGAGCAGGAACACGAGTGCTGACAGCATAGAGCCACATCAGAGCAGGTATCTCAGCAATGCAGGGGAGGAACTGAGTCCCAGTTACCTTCTCCATTCCTAGCTCATTTATGGCTTTGTCCACGATGCCATGAACCTCATCCTCAAAGTTGTGCAGGTTCAGCTGCAGCAGATCCGCGAGGGTTGTGTTCTCAGACATGGTGAAGTTCACCTGGAGCAGAACCAGCACCGCTGGGACATGGACTCCCCTTGGCAGGGGCAGCCCAGTCCTCAACCAAATGAGCTCACCGACACATTTAAAGACCCGACACAAATATTTGCTTATGGCCAGCTTTTAAAAGAGATTGCATGCTTCCTGTGATGGATGCAAATCCCAGGCCAGGGGCTGGAGACAGGGAGGGGTGGGAGTGTTTGGAGCACCTGGGTTGCCTGCATGAGCTCCTGCCAGTGCCGGGCCCTGATGGCTGGATTCTGCAGCTCGTTCACGGTACGCAGGGAAGTTATCATGTTCTTCACACTGTTGTCCAGCCCTATGAATGCGTCCCAGCTTCTCATCTCCTTATCCAAGCTCCTAATGTCTTTAGCAAATTTCTTACAGTCGATATCCATCTGCTCAACATCAATATCCTTCCACCTGGTGGTCTTCCAGGCGTCAACATGGTTGTTAACCTGAATTTGGGAATACATGCTCACAATTAGCAGGAGCGTTCCTGCCCAGTGCCTGTGCTGGGACACACAGACCTGGCCTAACGCTGTGACAACAACCTGCTCTGTGTCTCGTCCCACCCCTCATGGCATGAATCTCTCGGAGGAGCCGGCAGCACTCTGCTGTCAAGCCCTTGGCCTGCAGACACCGCTGGGCATCGTGCCCTGGTGCAGGGACCAGCATCAAGCCCAGGGCTCCCCGTCCCCACGCTCACTGCAGATGGCTGCTGGCAGCCACCATCTGCATACACTGGGCAGCTCTTCATGGCCTCAGGAGCTTCAAAACCATGAGGAGCAGCCCAGCACACTCAGGACCCTGCTCTGCACATCCTCGTCTCCTGCCACCTCCTGCCCTCCCTGTGTGCTGGCTCACAGGCTGTGGCACGTACCAGGACGATCATGTCCCAGAGCTGCTTCAGCAGGCACACCTCCCGCTGGCACGCTCTGAGCTCTTTGTACTCTGGGACCAACACTTCGAACAGCCTGGCTGACTCAGACAGGGCAGCCAAGTCACCCTCCATGGCGGTGATCAGCTTCCGCTGCTGGAAGGAGAAATAGAAAAGGTCTCAGCCAGGGTCAGCGTTAGGGACGTGTCTCCTACCCTAGCAATGGCTCTGTCCCTGCTGCGGCATGGTGGGGATGGGAGGCTGCCTCAGAGCCAGACCCTCCCCATTGGGATGGAGCTGGAGCAGAGCCCCTGTGTATGGGGCTGGGGGCGGCCAGGCAGTGCCAAAGGGGACAGCACCATTCCTGGTGTCCTCCCCTTCCTCACCGTGTTCAAGGCCACGTAGGGGTCTTGGTGAGTGAACAAGAAGGGGGCACCTTCCCGGAACTCCTCCTGGAAGATGCGCTGCTGGACCTGCAAGGGAGGACGGGGCTCAGGGGGCAGTTGGGGAGAGCAGCGGGGGCTTCCCCAGGCTGCCGAGCCCCAGGGCAGGCACCTCGAACTGCTGGCACTTCCTGCTGATGACGTTGCGCTCTTTGGCTTGCAGTGGTGCTACCTTCTGCTTCACCTGCAGGCAGAGCCTCTTGGTGCTGTCCCACTGCTCGGGGAGCTCCTGCAGCCAACACAGCACGTTGTGGGCACCCTGGACCCCCGCAGCCAGCACCCAGCCCCCCGCACCCCATGGGGCTCACCTGGAGCTGCAGGTAGACCTTCTCCGACATCTCCACTCCGTAAGTGCTGAGCAGGGCAATCGCCTCCTTCAGGGGCTGAAACATGGTGTCGGTCGTCGCTTGCCTCTCCTTGACCCTCATCAGGTGCCCCATCACTGCCACCAGCCCGTCATAGTCTCCCTCCTCCAGAGGTTTACTCAAGCCGGTGTTGGTGTCTTTGATGAACTCCTCCAGGTCTGTGAGGCTGGGAGGAAGGTGCTGGTTCTCACTGGGCGTCCCCGACAGGGCTCACAGCTGCCCCTGTGCCTGCCATGGGCTTGTTCTGCCGGGCACAGCCGCAGGGGATGCACCCACCACCTCTACCCATCACCATGGGAGTGCCCAGCACTCGCACCCACACCTCCGCGGCTCCAGCTCTGCCCTGGCACATGGCGGTGCCTTGCCACAGCCCAGGCAGGCTCCGGTCACGGGGAGCACCCTGTCCCTGTGCTGGGTGCCTACCTGTTGGTGACGTGGTCGATGAGGTGCTGCCGGAGCGCCAGCGCCCGGTCCTTGATGGTTTTCAGCAGCGCCTGCTTGAAGGGGCGGCAGTCGCTCTGCAGCCACCCCCCAAATACCTTGGTGTTCGAAGACCCCAACAACTCCTTGCACAGCACCTCACATGTGTCAATCTGGGGACGAGAGCAGGTCAGCGGCCAGCACCTCCCCGGGCACCCAGCACCTCCGCAGGCACCGGCCCCGCACCTCCTCTTGAAAGTGCTTGAGGGATGGGGCCCCTTCAGGCAGGGGCTCCTCTGGCCATGTGTCCTCCTCCTCGGGGATGCGGGAACCGCCGAAGGTGAGGAAGCGCTGCAGGAACTCCTGGTGGTCCTCCAGGCACAGGTGGGCTTGCTCCTCTAACGTGACGCTGTACTCCTCGCCTTCTGACATGGCGCTGACCACCAGCATCACCACCTCCTCCCGCATGCTGCTGAGCTCCGTATGCTCCTCCAGGGCGGTCTGCAGGGATGGGCAGAGCTCTCAGGGACTGGCTGCGGGGACCAGGCACCCTCAGCCACCTCCAGCCGAGCTAGGAGGTGCCGCCTGCCGTGGCCCAACCTTGTAGCTGAGCTTTCCCTGCAGCAGGCGAGGGATGCACGCTGCGGCCACGTAGATATCGCTCAGCAAGCTCTCTGTGAGCTCCAAGAAGCTGTTTTCATCTCCCACCTCCAGCGAGGGCCGGTACTGCGCCCTGCCGTCACGCAGCTCCATTTGCACCTCGAACAAAGGGGCCACGTCGGCCTGAAACAGGTCATCACCTCGTGTGGTGCTTCACACCCTGCGTCACCCCAGCCCCACGGTGGGGACAAGGGGGGACACGGGCCCCTCTGGCACTCGCTGCCCCATACACCAGGGCATGTTTGGCCACTAAACAAGTGCCTGAAGCCACCACCAGTGGGCAGTGCCCACCCCGAGCAGGGGCAAACCTGGACCTACATCAGGGGCCATGTTGTTGAGCAGCAGCTGCAGAGATCTGCGGACAAATCTGAAGAGTCCGCCCAGCACAATTCCATCCACGTAATCCACATAGTCCAGCCATGTCTGTGCTGACACATCAGCCCTCAGCAGATTCGCATTCTCCTGTAAGGGAAAAACAACTCTTATTTGTCCATGAACACCCAGTAAATGTCCCACCTCCAACCACCACAAGTGCACTGCCTGTGGCCCCGTGGGTCCATCCTGCCTGGCTGTCACACAGGTCCCACATCCTTCCCTTTCTCCCTGCTGTACAACACTAGAATGCAGCCAAGACCTCACCCGAGAAGGCAGCAGTCTCCTGGCTTCCACAGGAGCCTCGGCTCAGCATGTAGCACAGACCCCAGGTCCGAGCCCACTGCTCACAGTTACAGAGCGGGGACAGTGCTGGGTTCAGAGCACTGCAGCATCAGGCACACTCCGCGTTTCACTGCCCCAGATGAAACGTCCTGGGACGTGTCTCACCTCCAGCATCTCACTGATCTTTACGCCTGCATCCTTCATGGCAGCGTAGCACTTGGCTAGGCTGTTTGCTCGTCCATCCAGGTCCAGGAGCGCTGTTTCCTTCTTGTCCTTCCTTTCGAACAAGGGATCTGCTGAGCACACCTGCAGGGAGAAGACAACAGAGCTGCTCCATGGTGCTGGGGAGGGGTAAATCCCTGCAGGAAGCTTCCCGGGAAGGCACCAGCAAAAGCTACCTCTATCAGCTGGGTGATATTTTCCACGTTTAACTTTGCCTTCTGGACCCTGTTCTGCAAGTCATACAAGACATCTCTCATCTGCTGGATGTACTCCATGACGCCTGGGAGGGAAACATGCGCCCAGGATTGACGAGTTACACAGACCCCCCCCCCCCCCCAAGGCAATGAGCCATGGGGTGCACCAGGGCTCTTCATCACAGTGGGGGAACACTGTCCAGCCCCCACCTCACCCATCCCCTGTTTTGGGGACCTGAGGGCAGGTGCTTGGCCAGAGGTGGGAAGGTGCCAGGGACCCCCCAGAGCACACACAGCGGATCTCTGGCCTCGGGTTTGTACCTTCATGGTGCCAGAACAGGGTGCTCTCCGCGCAGGCGAGCTGCTCATCCACGGCCTCCAGCTCTCCCGCCACCAGCGGCAGCTCCACTGGCAGCAGCCTCAGCTTCACCTGTGGAGCCAGCGCGGGTGAGCAGGGACCGCCCCGGTCCTGCTTCTGCCCCTGCTCCAGCATGGCTGTACTCGCCTCTGTGAGCCCCGGGCTCCCCCCACGCTGTGCAATGGCAGCAGCAGCTTGGCTCAGCGCTGGGGCCAGCCAGGATGTGGGGTGATGGTGACGTGCCTGCTGCACCCCAACACCCCTCGGCTTCCAGGACCCATTTCATGAGTCTCCCCCCGGGGCTCCCCAACCAGTCTCAGCCCGGCCAGTGCTCAGCTCATGGAAAAGCAGTTGGGTTGTCTCCCCTTTGAGACCTGCCTCATTGTACCAGCCAGTGATAAGATCCAGGTTGTCCACAAACTGTTGGAACATCTCATTTTGAGCAAAAAGGGTCTCAGCGCTGCTCGGGATATCCATCTCTTGGAAGTTCAGGTACTTCACCTCCCGCAGCACAGCCATGAGCTGCGAGACACGATGGCCAGAGAAAAGACTTGTGAGGAAAAACCCTTGAGGTCCCGTGCCGAGCCCCATTCACTGACGCTCAGGGGAGGCATCGCTGGCACTGCCCGCGCAGCACCAACCTCTTTGCTGAAGTTCACACTGAGGAGGGAAGATTGGAGGTCCCTCAGGATCAAGGGCTGCTCCAGGCTGAAGCGGCAGTCCTTTAGGGCCCCCTGCACCCACTCCATGTAGACCTCCTCACGGAAGCCTTGCAGCAGCCCCATCATCTCTTCATACTTCTCAGACAGCAGTTTGGCTTCAGCACTGACCATCACCCTGCCGAGATCATGATAAAGCAGCAGCTGCTGCAGCGGGAGGAGACACACACAGGGCCAGACCCTGCCCTGTGTCCCATGGGTGACCCACACGTACGGGTGGTTGATGGAAAACAAGCCCCTGTACTGCCCCTCCAGGCGCTCCTGCAGCTCCAAAGCCCACTTGAGCTGCCCGGCCACCGGTGGCATGTTTTTATTGATGGCTGGGCCCGTCCCGTGCGGCAGCGGGGAGGAGATCTGGGTGTCATAGAGCACCTTCACATCCTCCAGCTCGGCCTTAAACATCTCCAGCAGGGCTGAGTAGTGAGGGGAGAGCTCAGCTTTTATCACAGGTCGCTCCAGCAGATAGGAAAACATCTGCACCAACTGCGGGAGAAAGAGGCGCTGCCTTTGGCTCTCCAGAGCGTCCCAGAGCAGCCGCTGACAACCCGCGGTGCCCCCAGCGTGGTGCAGCGTGCTGGGGGCACAGGTACCTTCACAGCGGACATCAGGCAGCTGCAGTCATCGAAGCCTTGGGAGAAGATGGCGGCCAGCCGCCTGTCGATGTCCTCAATCTTCTTCTGGAACTCCGCAAAGTCTGTGTTCAATTGCTGCCAGGAGAGAGCAAAATGATTTAATCTGGTGAAGCCCCTGCGCTTCCTTCCGAGATCCTTCCTGAAGGACTTGCTGAACCTGGAGGCTGGACCCCATGACCTGCCTGACGTGCTGCCATGGGGCAGGTTTAGCCCTTGCAGTGTGCCGACCAAGGCATTTTGTTTCATTTAGCAGAAGTTTAAGCTTGGTACCAGCATCCACCCACCTCCTCTGTGGGATCCAAGGAGTCGTATTTGCAATCAGAAAAATCCTTGATGATTTCAGCCACCTCGTTGTAGATCTGAAACACCTGAGTCCCAAGGATGTTTCCTTTCACTCCTCCCAGCTCTGCCTTCTCCAGCTTCAGGAACTCTATAGCTGTCTGGTACAGGTCCTGGCAAGCACAAACCATCATCTCACCTGGCTCCTCTTGGTGGCCAGCCTCAGCCCCCCATGTGCTGGGGGTGCGGGTGCAGGAGCTGCACTACCGGTGCACAGCTGTGTCCTGTGAGCTCCCTGCTCCCAAGGAGCATCCACCCCAGGGACGGGTGCCGTGCTGGGCTCGAAGCTGTGCTCCCAGCCACGCATCACAGCTGCTCCCCCTGCACCAGCAGCCCCAGCCCATCCCAGGGTTGCACCAGTTTGCCCTGTGCCGCTCTCGGGGACCACCCACATTGCGCCCCATGTGCTGTGCTGTCACCTCAATCGTCTTGAGCCTGTGCAGGAAGGACTCCATTCTCCTGAAGATGATGCTGGGGGGGAAGTCCCAGAGATGCGGGTCCTCCTGCAAGGGGACAGGAGCCATCAGCAACCAGACCTGGCATGGCTGGGGCTGGGCAGAGCCACACCATTCCCTGCACCCACCGGGAACAACGTGGGCACCAGGTCGGAGCAGTAAGTGTTGTAGGACTGGAAGAGGTTCTCTATGACGGAGATGCTCAGTTTGATTGCCCCCAAGGTCTCTTCAGGTTGTCCTTGCAGCCCCTTCATCACGTCCTCGGGGCTCAGGAATTTACGGGTCTAGGACAGGCAGATGCAGTCAGGGGCTGTTGGCAG
This sequence comes from Pezoporus occidentalis, assembly GCF_034315485.1. NCBI lineage: Eukaryota > Metazoa > Chordata > Aves > Psittaciformes > Psittacidae > Pezoporus > Pezoporus occidentalis. The sequence goes on from NW_026914852.1 coordinate 439,573, forward strand.
AGGGGAACGCGAAGGGCTCCTTCTGCCCTGCCCACCCTCTGGGCTCTGGTGACGGCCGGTGACCCACGCTTGCCTCAAACCCACTCCAGCCCTACGCTGGGCTTTACTGGTCCCTTGACTGGGTGTCTCTACATCACCCGAGCTGGGGTCCCCACAACTGCCCCATGCCACCCCTCCCGCTGCTGTCCCGGAGCTGCCGGAGGTGGCTCGGGGTGGGGGCTCTACCAGCTCGATGAGGAGGTTGCAGATCTCCTGCAGGATGACGACCACGCGTGTGGGGGAGCTGTAGTACCGGCAGCTGGCCCGGAGCAGGCGGACGGTGCGCAGCGCCCGGTCCACGTAGGGCTGCAGCTGCGGGAGCGGAGCCCCGTTACTGCAGGGCCGTGGTTGTGTAACGAGGGTCGGCAGAACCGGGCTGGAGCCAGACCGCAGCTGCCTCTACCCGGGCGAGGAGGCAGTGCCTGGTTATTTTGCCACGTGCAACTCACCTCGGAGTAATCTGCTTGCTCCATCTCTTCCAGCAGCATGCAGAGCGGTTGCAGGTGGAAGCTGATGTCCTTGGCTTCCTCCAGGCCTGGCCCAAGGGAGAAACCCAGGACTGGGTATGGGGAAGCCTCGATGGAGGGGCAGAAGCAGCTGCCCACCATCGCCAGGGCACTTACCAGCACTGACGTCCTGGAACACGCTCTGCAGCACCAGCCAGAAGCAGCTATTGGCCTTTTCCAGCATCTCTGCCAGCACTGTCACCCGTGGAGAGAGCAGCTGGCAGGGAGAGGTGGCCGGCTCAGCACCAGGGCTCAGCACTGGGGAAGCAGCCACCGCCTGCCTGGGCAGTACCTGGTCATTGATGCACTGCAGGTTCACTGCCCTGGTGTGCCAGAAATTGAACTCGGCACTGGGCAGGGGGTGCAGCCCCTCCAGCAGCGGCTCTGCCGAGTGCTTGCTCAGGATGTCTCTGATCTGCTGGGACCACTCAATGACGATGGTCTCTGTGGCGTGAAGCACCGAAACATCCATGGACCCTGCCAGGCTGAAAGGGGATGGGGTCACTCTCCCACACTGGGACCAGCCCTGAGCCGTCCCCATGTGGTCTGCCAGCCCAGCAGCCTGGCCTGAGCATCCCTGAGCTCTGCTGCTGGGGATGCTGTGCCCAGGGATGCTCAGGGACCGAGCCGGTGCTGCAGCTCCTGTGCCTCCCAGAGGCGCTCAGGCCCCTGCCAGGCTTCGCTGGCACCAGCAGCACCCACCAGTCGAGGACGGTGCTGGAGCCATCCTGAACATCCAGGTGCTTGGGCAGCGGGAGCAGTGGCTTCCCCTGGATCTTCCCGCCCATCACAAAGTTCTCGTTCTTCAGCCGGTGAACTTGTCTTGTGACATCCTCCACCACCACCCCAGGCCAGCCCGCAGTGTTCTTCTCGCTCAGGAGCAGGGGGGACACGACCTGGGGGACGGGGCTGGGTCAGGTCTCCCACTGCAGAGGGCATTGTGCAGCAGCACTGGGGAGCAGCATCCCCTCCTGCTGCCCACCCGAGCACTGAGGGTTTGGCTGATGCATTTCTTGTCAGGAGCCCCCTCAACCTACGGTGGATTTCCAGCTCTCATGGGAGCAGTGAGTGCACCAGCAAAACCCTGGTACTGAGGAGGAATGTGCGGGTTCCCAGGGCTTTTGGGTGCTCTGGGCAGTTCTTTGAGTAGGAACATTCATGGGAAGTTTGAGAGGAATCCACTCAGGCATCCCCCACTGCAGGGATGGGGAAGGGGGAACATTGCTGGGTTTTTAAACCCATAGGGAGGAAGCAATGAGTCCAAGGCACAGGAGAAACCCGTGCTTGTGACCATCATCACCTCCGTGTCCAGGTGCTGGGAGGTCAGTGCCTGCAGCAACTTTTTTTCTAGCAGTGTAATTCAGTGTCTTTCTGAGCCCACCTCAAGCACCGGCCCATGTGGGGAACCCACCTCCTCCATCACGGTGATGAAGTGCTCCACGGGCGAGGGGCCGATGTCCCCCACCAGCAGCCTGCTCTGGCAGTCCTCCTGGGTGATGCTCTCCTTCTTCTCCTTCACGAAGTAGACGCCCTTGCCCCTGAGGGCTGGGGGGAAGCAGGGGGTGGCCTGGGGCTGCCCGGCTGGATCCAGCCCCAGCACCAGCTCCAGCACGTCCTCCTGCCCGAAGAACTCGTTCAGCACGGCCACGGTCTCATCACTGCCCATGAACTTGTTCCACTTGTCGGGCTGGATGCTCATCAGGTGCATGGCAAAGCTCTTCAGGAAATCGTGCCGTGCATCTGCCATCCTGCCTGCACCCCAGTGCCTGGGGAGACCCGGGCAAAGCCCCCTCAGCACCGTGCTGGGCAGGCCCTACACCCCTTGCCCAGCTCCAAAGCCACAGAGAGCTGCTGGTCCTCATCCCTGCCCGGGCCCATCACCCCCCCTGGGCTCCATCCCCCCCAGTCCTGCCTGGCCCTACCTCTGCCCTGCCCCGTTGCACTCTCAGCTTGCCAGGAGCCTCCGGCCACTGCCTTCAGCCTAACCGACACCGGCACCAGCCCGACACTGGCACCAGCCCAACCGACACCGGCACCAGCCCGACACCGGCACCAGCACCAGCCCCAGCCCCACCCTGACCAACGCCAGCACAGGAGCCCAACGGACACCGGCACCAGCCCAACCGACACCAGCCCCACCCTGACCAACACCAGCACAGGAGCCCAACGGACACCAGCACCAGCCCAACCACCCGTGAAGTGGGGGGTTCTGCCTGCCCCACGCTGCACACAGAGCACAGGAGGCTGGTGCTGAGCGCGGTGCAGTGTTTATTTGCTGCGGATCCTCAGCACCAGTGTACAGGCCGTGGCGAAAGGGAAAAAGAAAAATAAGGGTTAGAACAAAAACTCCTGCCCCTCCCCACCTCCCCCTGGCCTCCGCACAGACCGACCCGCCATACAAAATCATCTAAAAGGAGAAAACTATACAGGAGTATTTACACCTCTGATAAATAAACTAACACTGACCAGGTGCCTCCCTCCAGGCCGGGGCACGGGACACGACACGAGTGCAGGGCAGAGGGGGTGTCCAGCCCTCGAGCACATCCCACCGCAAGCTCCTCAGCAAGGGCTTGTGTGTGGGGATGCAGCAGCCACCGCTGCCCCTCGCCAGGACTGCCAGGCAGCACCGTGCAGAGCTGCTCTACCATGGCCCACACCCTGGCTCCAGCAGCCAGGCCAGGACACCCGTGTGCCCCCTGTACCACCATTCACTGCAATGGGGACAATTCAAGGCTCCTGTGCCCACAGGGACTGTCCCTGGCACAGGACAGCTGGAGGGTCCAAGGCAGCAGCATGAGGAAGCTCAGGACAGACCCAGACCCGCTACAACGAGGGCCAGAGTTGAGCCTCCACAGGACTCCCAGTCCTGCAGCACCCCAAACCCACCAGCTGCTAAGTGCAGCCTTCATCCTCCCAACGGGACACCCCAAGTGAATTAGGACAAGGTGCTGGGGAGACCCAGAAGCATGTGAGGCTCCACTCAGGATCTGGAGGTGCTGTGGTGCGGTGCTGCCTGGTGCACACACACTGCACTTCCCATCCTGCACCCCAGCCTGGGGCAGGATGGGGCTCCCCACACACACGGGTGTCCGTGTATCAGCTCAAGCCTGGGAAGATGCTGGAGATCTGGAGATGAGGCAGTGATGGGGGGGCAGAGTCACCGAGGCACACATGCCTCCTCCCATGGTAAAGAAACTGGGAAGCTGAAGCTGGGTCCTGGGCTCCGAGGGCCAAGTTGCAGCGTGGGCCCAGCCCCACAGCATGGCGGGCAGCTGCTGGGGCTGCCAGCACACTTGGTCTCGCAGAAGGCTGCTAATGTCTCTTAGTGGAGGAGACCTTCTTCTTCCTGGCAGCCAGCATCTCGTAGAAAGGGTCCCGGCTGATCGCTGCCCTGCGGGGGGAACGAGGGCTTGGGTTAGTGCACAGCCAGGAGGAAACTACGGCAGGGCCTCAGGTAGGTCCCTTGTGCCCTGGGAGAGTTTGTTCCGACCATCCCTGCAGGGTGCCCTGGGAAGCATGGTCCCCTTCGGGCACAGCAGACAGGTCTCTGCTGTGCCCCTGCCACCTGCTCCCCTGAGCACTCACTTGATGCACTTGATCCACTCCTCCTTCTCCTCAGGTGTGGGGGCAGAGATGCGGTACACGGTGTGGTTCCCCTCCACCACACGCCCGTCCGCCTCCGTCTTGCAGGCCTTGATCACCTGGTCCTTGTTGTCGGGGATGTAGAGCTCAAAGCAGTTCTGGGAGGGAGGAGATGGTTCAGATGCAGCCCCTCTTCCAGCAGGGACCTCAGGCTGGGAGGGACGAGGCAGAGCACCAGGGCTCCTGTCGCACATCCTCCCCCAGGGCAGCCGGGAGGGACAGACCCACTCTGACCATCACCAATGGCCCTCCCACCAGCCCTGGACACCACAGGGGCTGGACTCAGTCGCTGTGATGGGTGGAGGCAGTGCTGGCTGCGGGGCACTCCCAGGCCTGCAACACCTCCAGCTTCCCCTGCCGCAACCGCAGCACCGGGGCCGGGGCCAGCCCCAGCTCCAGGACCCCTGCCCTGGCTCTCACCGGCTTCTTGGAGTCCTCCACCTCGCGGATGCTCAGGTTTTCCAGCGGGATGATGCCACGGGGCTCTTTATCCTGGAGGGACAAAGCAGATGCACTGGCTACAGGCTGGGCACCACCAAACCCCACAGGGATCCAGTGCCCTTTCCTGCCCTGCCTCAGCACCCCGCAAGCACCGCTCACTAACCGTTGTGTACTCGAAGTAGTAAAGGCAGTTATCAGTCAGGATGAACCAGCGTCGCTTCCATGTCTTCACCCTGCCTCCTGGGAGCAGAGAGGGATGGGTTGGGTGCAGCCCCAGCTGGGCTGGCGGCACACGGAGGCTGCAGCAGCGCTGGAGCCCGCGCGGACACACACAGAACAAGCACTGGCACCGGGCACAAGCAGAGCCAGGCAGCGCGGCGGGCAGCAGGCAGCACACACCATGCCGGCACGGCACGAGCGCGAAGCAGACGGATGAGGATGGAGGTGGAAGGTAGTGGAGGCACCTGTTCCCACCCAGCATGGAGCGCTGATCCAGCATGGCCAGAGGATGCTGCAGCCATGCAGCTCTCGGGGGGACACACTGACCATGGTCCTGCTACATCCCAGTGCCAGGGCAGGCATCAGCCCAGGACCACGCTTGAGGACTGCTTGGAGGGAGCTTCAAACTGCACCACAGATGGCTAAGCTGCTGCTTGGGCTTAGGGTCCTCCAGCCCCAGCTCCAGCTCCCCCTCTGCCACACACCTGCAGTGGTGCCAGATGTGCTGCCACTATGTGCCCAGCACCCAGGAGGTGCTGCCCAGGTCCAGCACCGTGTGCGCTGAGGCCCTGCTCATCCCCCCACCCGCAGACAGCCCCACACCTCCCGCCTGCCGCATCCCGACTGGCCAAACCCTCCGTCCCTGCCCCACAGCCAGGCCGGTGCCAGCACTTCCTTGAAGAAAAAGTCCCTCTGCCTCCGTCCAGCCAAACCCACCCCAAAACCTGGGGCTTGACCAAGGGCCACCTCCTCTGCTGGGGCTGTGGGTGGGAAGAGGCCAGAGGTTCAGGGCCCAGGGCTCTGCAGAACCATACAGGACCAAGGGCCAGTGCAGCCCCAGGGCAGCACCGATGGCTGGCACCCTGGGGCTGCAGGCAGTGGAGCGGGGGGCACCGCCAGCACCCAGCACGGTGACTGCTGGCAGCCTTTGGTGCAGCACAGGGCACCAAACAGACAGCTCCTGCTGCTCTCATCAGCTCCAGGCACTCAGCACCCCCTGACACCACACACAGGCTGGGGCCCTTCCTGAGGACATCCCAAATCTGTCCCCCTCCCTTCACTAAGATGTGAAGACCCGCTGTGGCCAGGCTGAGCTGCCTGTGGACACAGCAAAGCACAGATGGGCAGGTGACTCCGTCTGTCCCTGGCACAGGGCAGTGGAGGGGATTGGCAGGCCCTGGGGAGCGCTCGGCATCAGCGAGGCTGGTACCCATGTCCCTGCCCTGGCAGTGGCGGTGGCAGCGTGTCCCCACGGCAGGCGAGGGCCCTGGGCCGTGTGGGGGGTTAGCAGCAGCAGCAGCAGCAGCAGCAATGAGACTCATCACCAGCAATTAAAAACATAAAGGAAACGAAGACCCAGCGGCGTGAGCAGAGCAGGGAAGAGGGGTACGTACCTCCTGGATTTGGGGGCAAGGAAAGGAAGAGCCAAAATCATGGAAACATACAAATGAGGGAGAAAAGAAAATTAAACAAAAAAAAAAAAAAAAAGGAAAAAACTAAAACCAAAAAGAGGAACCCCCACAACCCCCTCGCCCTGCGCGGGTCAGTGGGGCATGGCTGCAGCAGGGAAGCTGTGAGAGGCCGCGCTGGCGGCACTGCCATGGGTCAACCTGCCCTGGCTCGCTGTGACTGTGGCAGATGGATCCTCAGCTGAGGAGAGGCAGGGCCTGGCTCACCCCCCAGCCACCCCATGGGGTCCCTCCCTGCCCCATGGCAGCTCTGCCATCTCTGCATCCCCCTGACACCAACAGTCCCCACAGCAGGTGCTGCCCTGCATGAGGCCCTTCCACCCTTTGGGCTTGCTCAGGACAGGAGGGCCATATCTGGGCTCTCCCTGCGTTCCCCCAGCCAGAGCTGGGAGCAGATGGCCCTTGTTCAGCCCCACGGCTGGGCTCTGCTCTGGTCCGGGCATGGAGCAGGGTGAGGTCCCTCTTCCACACCAAGAGGTGGCAATAAGGCTGAAACAGCCCTGGTTGAGTGGCAGAGCCTTGATCCCAACAAGAGCCCCTGTGGAAAGGTCCCACCAGACCCCAGTCTTGCAGCACCCGTTCCCCCTCACTTAACCCGGGCAAGGATCCCCCAGAGCTGCCGAGAGGAGAAGCCACAGGAGCCAGGGCGCAGGAGGGCGGTGCAGCGGGGATGCCATGCACGCTGCCTGCATGTGGAGCCATGTGCAGGAGGGAGAATGCTGTGGGGGCGAGGCAGGGACTTGTCTGTGGCATGGAGGGGGCACGCGCGCAGCCTGGGGCAGCTCGCCGCTCACTCCCAGGGCCTGCTCTGGCAGGATGCTGCTGTGACTGCTGACGAGAAGGGCCTCGTGGTCTCTGTGCTCCAACACCAGACCCTGGTATCAGCTCTGCACCCTGGGGCTTGCCCAGCCTCGAGACAGCATCCCCCGGATGCCCACCCAGCCACACCGCTGTAAGTGAGCTCCTGCCACCCAGCCCAGGGAAGATGAAGGGCTGATGGATGTACGGATGGACATGCGGACGCTGTCCCCACAGGGGCTGTGCCCTTGTTGCAGCCTCTTGCTCCTCAATAGGGCCACACTCTGAGGAGCCAGGCCAGCAGACAGTGTGCAGGCAGCCCAGAGGCATCACACCCACAGCCCTGCTCTGTCCCTGGGGACAGCCTGCCCTCCCCGGGCCATGTCTACCAGCACTCACCAAGCTTCAGCAGCCAGCCCTCCCTGTCGGGATTGAAGAAGGTGTGGGTGAGGTCGTTGCCATCATCCTCAGGGATTTTGAAGGGTTCGTTCTTGATGCTCTCATACAGATTCTGGTACAACACGATGCAGTGTCAGCTCTGCTCTGCCCAGGAGCCCCGTGACAGGCCAGCTGTACAGCCCATCCCCGGTCCCTCCGCATCCCATCCCCCACCTGGAGCAGCTCCTCTGGTAGGTCTCCCCCATCGTTGATGCCACGGTTCATGGCAATGAAGCGCTCAGCCGCGGGTTTGTCCTTGACGTTGGGGTTGTGCAGGCTGGTGTTCAGCATGATGATAGCGAAGGAGAGCACGTAGCAGGTATCTACAGGGGCAGAGGGGAGTCAGCCGCAAGGCAGGGCCCGGGGCAGAGGGGCCAGGGAGGCACTCACCTGTGGACTGGAAGACGCCGGGGTTGCACTGGCAGTACCGCTGCGCGAAGGCCTCCATCATCCGGTCGATCTTCTGCGCCTCCCCGGGCAGCCGGAAGCTCCACAGGAACTGCCTGGGAAGAGCGAGGGGTCGCGCTGCTCTGGGGGCTCCACACACCCTCTGCCCCCCCGCAGCCCCCATGGGCCACGCTCAGCCCCCTCTGCTCACCGCAGGGCCTGCACGAGGTTGAGGTCAGTGAACTCGTGCAGCTCCACGAAGGCGTGCAGGACTTGGATGTTGAACTCGTCCCTGCGGGAGCAAAGCCAGAGCACGAGGGCTGCAAGATCAGCAAGTGCTGTGACTGCTGAGCGTCTCCCCGCCGCGCTCTGCGCTCGGCTCGAATGCAGCGCTCAGACCCCCGTGTACCCCACTCGCTCGAACTGCTGCAGTGTCCCAAGAGACCCGAGCTGCCCTGGGCCAGCGCACCTCTCGCCCAGGTAGTCACCGATGGCAGTCTTGTTGAGGCCCTCGCCCTTGTAGAGGAACTGAGCGATGTCCTCACACGTGTTCTTCAGCAGGTCGTTTTCGATCAGGAACTGGATGCCCTGGAGGGGTGCAAGAGGCTCTTCTCTGGGCCTTGCTGCTGACCCCTCCAGCCCCTGGCCCAGCAGGACCACGAGGTGGCAGAGCCCAGCACAGCCCCGCTCCTCATGGTACCTTCTTGGGATCCATGTTGAACTTCTTCCTGCCCATGGCCACCTGCTTGTTCCTCTGCATGTTTTTCCTGCAGGGCACAAAGCAGCTTTGAGTACCCAGCAGGGATCTACCTGGCTGCCTCCTGCACGCCTTTGGGCAGAGCACTGCAGGAAAAGGGTCAGCCTGAACCAAGCAGGAGCCCAGCAACTCTGCCCCAGCCAGGCCCCTGCACTGATCCTGCAGGGGGCAAAGCTGTTAAATGGCTCCAGGTCCCTGCCCTGCTCCATGGGGCTGCTTGTGGCCTTCTGGGCCCCAGAGCAAAGAGGAGCTGCCGTGCCCCACCCGCAGGGTCACCGTGTGCAGATGGGTGCTGGGTATGGCATCCCAACACGTCACCTCTGCATGGGGGGACTAGGGCAAACTGGGTGAGGTGGGGTTCTGGGGAGAGCAACCTTCAGGCTCCAGTGGGGCTGGTGGGAGGGTGACGGCCTTCACGCCCCAGTGTGTGATTGGACACAACACTGGGAGTTACCTCCTGCCGGCTGCAGGACCCCCTAATCCAGGGCTGGCACTGCCTGGCCAGCCAAAACAACAAAGTTGCTGTGGCGAGACAGAGGGGCTCAGGCTTGGGAAAACAGACTTTGGGAGCAGCAGTTCAGGCTGGGATCCTGCTGCCGCTCCGAGGAATTCAGAGCGCCTGGGAAAGGCACCAGCACCCACGGGATGGGGCTGCACCACCCAGCGGCCCACGGCACAAGTGACATCCAGGGTGGCCTTGCCATGGCAGAGGGGCTCAGGGCAGCCCTGGGCTGTGACAGTGAAGCACTCACCTCTCCTCTGTGGACCCCAAGTTCTCGATCTCATTTGTCACTTCTGCTATCTCATCTTTCAGCCGCTGAGGGAAAAAGTGCACTGAGACAGGAGGTGCCTCCTTCCCTCCCAGACCCTCCGGCCTTGACAGTAACCTGGGCCCAGTCCCCCAGGAATAGTCCGTCCCTTCCCTCCTTCCCAGGCAGAGGGGCTGAGCCAGCTCGGGGGGCACTTGCAGCAGGGGCTGGCTGCACCCCACTGCTAATCCCCCTCGATACCGCCATGCTCGAAGTGCACAGGAAGGAAGAGATTGAGAGGTTAACAGAATTACTCCCTAATCCCTTTAGATCATGCCCAGCATATGGCAGTAATTAGCCTCTGCTGCCTTAATCAGGGACGTGACTGACGAGTGTCCCAGATGAGCACTGACCTCGCAGCCGCTTGCCAGGGCAGTGGCCTGGCCCAGGGACATAGTCCCTGCCTGTGCCAGAAGAGGGCTGGCACGGAGGTGCCAGTGCTGTGGGGAACGGCACAAGCACAGGGCCCAGCGCTCTGCGGGCACCATGGGCTCACCGGCTGCCAGCCTGGCCTTGGCCCCCACCGGGACCCGCTCCCAGCCCCAGGGCCCCACAGGAACAGTGCTGTCAAGCAGCGGGGAGATCACAGGCTCCCTGCATTCACTCGTGGGACCAGCTCATCTCTCCCTGCAGTCCCAGAGCTCCCATCTCCTGCCCTAGAAGGTCCACAAGAGCCCCTGTGGGCTGTGAGGAGCCAGGGCTGGCAAGGAAAGGGGATGGGAGCACAAACTGAACCCACAGCCTTGCCTGCTCCTGCATGGGCTGTGCAGATATGGAGCACAGCACCCCAGTCCCACAGCTGTTACGGACAGCCCTGGCCAGAGCAGCTTCTCCTCCCCACTTCCACTTTCCCAGCAGCAGGGTGAGGGACCCTGGATGGGGCTGCAGGGACCCTGACCAGCGACATGGGCAGGCAGATTGTACCCTGCCTCCCAGGGGACGACCCCGGGAAGATGCTGCTGCACCGGGAGCGGGGGATTTCCCTCAGCATCACACCTGTATGTCAGCCAGCAGCTCCTGCTTGCGGCGGCGGATGTTCTCCAGCTCCTGGCACTCCTCCGGGGTCAGGTCACTGGGCACTGTGCGGAGACACAGTCAGGTCAGCACGCGTGGCCCTGGGAATCATCCCACCAGGCTCCCGGGGCCCATCAGGAGCCGTGATGCGGAGCTGCCACGTGCCCACAGGAGCCGGACTGGGAAGCAGCGTCCCCGGCCCCGCACACAGCGAGTGCTACAGATGGCACGTGAGGAATGCGAGGGCCAGGGACAGCCCGACAGGCAGCAGCTGCAGGGGGGAGCTGGGCACCGCGGGTTCCTGCTGATTCAGCCCGCGAGCAGCAGGGACCATTGCGGCCCCTGGACCTGCTCCAGCGCTGCTCCTCCCCTGGGGCTCAGCCCCACAAAGTCTCATTTAACTCCCACCACCCCAGCCGGGCCCGTGGCGGTGCCTGTCCTGGGCCCTGCTGTGGCCCACAGCACGGGCTCCACACAGACCTGGAGCCCTGGGGGCTGCTCTGCCACACCGGGCCAGCTCCTGGCAACCCTACAGCCCCCTGTGCTGGATCTGTCCTTCCGAGCCAGCACCCGGAGCTGGCGCACCCTCCAGATAGACTCACCTACACACCATGACATCCACATGTCCATGTCACCCTGCAGGAGCCTGGCACCCCTCCCCAGCACCATCCCCATGGCTCAACCCTGGGGCTGCCACATGCCCCCCTTGCCCCAGGACGTTCCCAGTGCTCCTTGGTGCATGACCTCCTGCTCCACAATGACATGGCATCCATTCCTGTTCCCTCCTGTTCCCAAGGTCACTCACTCCCCAGCAGTGCTCCCAGCCCTCACCTGCTGCCCATGCCTCCCACCTCTGCAGCGGGTTCCAGCAGCTCCAGCCACCACCACAGCCAGCCCCACTCACCCAGCACGGCCGCCTGCCCCGTACCGGGTGCGGCACCCTCCTCAACCGCGCATCGCTTCTCCCCGAGCGGCCCCGGGGCGATGGCGACCACGCAAACAGAATCCCCGAGCTCAGCACTTCCCTGGCTCCGCTGGGGCTTTCTGACGAGCTTCCTCCTTCGCAAAACTCCCCCCTGCCAAGGCTGGAGGCAGCCCCGGCTTGCGACACCGGCCCTCCAGACACCACGGCAACACTTCCCAAAGTTTTCAGTCTCTGATGCCAGCAACTATGAACCAGACAACCCAACTCGAGGCACCAGGCTAAAAGTTATTTCAACTCAAAGCACCGGAGGCCTCGTGTTATCAACAGATCCAAGCACCTTCTGCACACCCCAGCACTGTTCCTGCGGGCGCTTGCCCGCTCTGCCCAGCGCCCAGGGCTCCTGGCAGGCCCAGGCTTGCTGCAGGACGAGGCCCGAGCCTCAGTGCGCCTGTTGCCAGACACAAAAGCCTCTAAATCCCAGGGCTGCAGCGGGTGCTGCAGAACCATCCTGCCCCACCGCGGCAGAGGGGAAAACCGGCGCCAGGGCTGGACCTGCCCCAAGACTGGAGCCAGAAAACGGAGCAGTGGCAGGAGCCTGCACAGGGAGCAGGAGCAACAGCGCAGCCTCCTGCTGCCCACCTGCAAGCAGGCAGGGTCCAGCCGGCCGCGGGGCAGGCGCAGCACAGGGTGAGATGTGGCAGGTCTGTACCAGAGCCTCTGCAGGTGCTGTGGAGGAGGAGGGTGAGCACTCGTGACACAGCCCAGCCATGTCAGCAGCAGCCAGAGGAAGAGAAACCCCAGACACAAGAGCTTTTCTGGGGAAGGAATAGGGTGTTAACCCTTCCCCACGCTCTGCTCCGCACCCGCCTGCGGCACCGAGTGCAGCCCCACTACTGCTGGTGGCGGGTGAGCCTCACTGCAGGCAGAGCAGGGCTGCAGGGACCGGGAGGCTGGAGCCAGCGCTTGCTGCCCTGGCTGGGGGATGCAGGATCCCAGTGCAGGCACCGAGGCCCCAGTGTAGGGCCCGGGGGGTCCGCAGCTTCTGCTGCTGACAGCAAGCCCAAGGACCCCACACACCAGGGGGAGCAGGAGGGGGACTGACAGGATCCATCCGCCTGTCCTAGGCTCCAACTGGGAGCAGCAGCCTCTGCAGATCCCCCCAGTTCCACCATGCCCAAAGCAAAGCACCCCTGTGACACCCAGACACCATGCACGCTCCCCCTGGTGCTCTTTCCTACCCCACTGCCCTCAGACAAGCAGGCAGAGCCCAGCCTCTCCAGCCTCCCTGCACCCCAGCTCACCACTGCCCTGCGCGCTCAGCACCATCCTGGCAGGACACCTCCCCGGCTGTGCCGGTGCTGCCGTGGCTCAGTGGAGGTGCTGCTGCTTTGGGGCGCAGGCACCTGCCTGCCCCAGTTCTTCCCCGCTGAGTCAGGGCCGTGCTGTGCCAATGAGCACCGGGGCCACCTGGCGTCATCCGGCCTCACCAGAAGCCAGCACCAGCACCACCCTGTTCCTGCCGCCATCAGGCCAAGGCTGCCAACGCCTTAACCCCTCTGCTCCCGGCCAGGGGGAACAGGACAGCCAGGGCCCTGTCCTGTCCTCAGCCCCGGGGCTGGGGACCAGGACGTGTTGGGGTCCCAGCCATGCACTGGGCCTGGCCCAGCCCTGCCTTGGGACGCTTGACCCAGCACATCTTGAGCTCACTGCGGCAGTGCTGGGGGCTGTTCCCTCCACCAGCTGGGTCCCCCCCCACCCCAGCAGGCCCCAAGCCCTCCCCTTCCGGCTCCTCCAAAACCCCCACTCCGGGTTCAGGTCCCATCCAGGCTGTAAAGACTGAGCCCCAGTCAGGACCAAGGGTGCTGAGGGGACCACCGGTGCCTCCAGCCCTCTGCAGACTATGGCAACAGGAGCAGGAACAGGAGAAAGGCCAGGAGCGATGTTTGTCCCCTGGGAGGTTGCTCCCCACTGTCTTTCCCCCTTGCTCCAAGGGGCCTGTACAGACCCCACTGCTCTGTACAGGACCACTGCGCAGCAAAGTCCGGTGCTTGCAATAGGAGCAAACCCCTGGCACATCCCATCCCGCTGTCAGCTGCCTGGAGAGGCAGCGTGAGCCTTGGCCACCTTGACTCAGCTAAATCCAGCTCAGCAGCGTGAGATGGAGAAACAGCACTCAAGCAGCGGCTGCAGAGTGAGAAGAGGAAGGGCTTCGGGAGCCTCACTTGGCCCTTTGGCTCCCAGCTGCACGGCAGCAGCAGCTGCCCTGCCACTGGCTCACACCGTGCCTGCACCGGCCATGCTGGCAGGGCACTGGGTTTAGGCTGCCTGCAGCTGGGAGACCCACGGGGCCCCCCGAAACTTCCTGCCTGTCTCAGCACACCACATCCTGTTTTCACTGCGCCATGTGCGCATCCTGGGTTGTGTCAGCCCCACCCTTCCCCACCGACAGCAGAGGTGCTTCAGGAGGAGGATATGGGGCAGGCGGCTCCAGGGAAGACCCTCCCTGGTGCCCAGAGCCACCCACAGCCCTCGTCCTGCTCTCATACAGCCCTGTCTGTCACCAGAGCCTGACCAGGAACCCACATCCACCACTGCAGCCTCCTTGCTCCTGCACTCCCCATGCACAGACCCCAGCCAGCAGTGCAGCCGGGCGAGCACTGGCTCCGCCATGTCTACACGCACTGAGCACCGTGCAGATGCCGGGAGCGCAGCCCCCACATGTCGCTTGCCCCCTGCAGCGCTCACCGTGCCGGGCCTCAGAAGGAGCAGAGTCCGCTGCTGCTTGGCCTCAAGTACTGCCGGGCTCCAGGGCTAGGCCAGCCCCATGGCACAGCCAGCCCCGGGGCCACGCTTGGGCAGGAGCCCAAGCAGATCCCGCAGCAGCAGCAGATCCTGCAGGCAGCCAGCACCCCCAGTGCAGCAGGCACTGAGTTTTCCTGCATGGATTCGGGTTTGGAGAGTGCCACCCCAGCTGCCTTTGCAGCCACACACAATTGCCACAGGGGCAGGAGGGTGAGGGGCTGGAGCAGGACGTGCCACTGCCACAGCGGGTGATGTGCATCCTCACAGCCACCACCGGCTCTGGAGCACTCCCGGTCCCAGCAGGCACCGGTGCGGGGTGATGCCACACGAGGTAGACGGGCCTCAGCACTTAGAGGCCCAAGCCTGGGCAGGCTGGTGGTGCGCAGGGGAAGAAGGTGGTGAAACAGCCAGGACTCTGCCACTGTCACCGAGAGCCATATGGAGCTGGAGCCACAGACACTGCCATGTCTACCGGGAGGCCGGAGACCCCATGGCAAGCAGAAGGGAGGGGGTGAAGTGCCTACCTGCCTTGGCAGCCACCGAGGGGCAGAGGAAGGCCTGGAAACTGGAGGCACAGAGCTCACTGACCGTCCCCATGCCGCAGAGGTGCCGGGGCAGGCAGGAGCAGGCAGAGGCCTGGCTGGTGCCGGTGCCTGCTGGGTGCAGGCAGGGCGGCTGCAGGACTCCCGGTGGCTGGAGCTGGGGAATGTGGCTGTGCCAGGGGAGCTCCAGCTCCGGAGCCCACGCGCCAGCCCCAGCCAATCCCCGCTACCCTGCCTGCGCAGCACCCGCTCTGCTCCCGGGCTCCGGCCGCCAGCGGCTCAAAGCCACTTAGAGGTCGAAGAGTTTGGGAAGTGCCGGCAGCCCCCGGCCTGCTCTGGCTGTGCCCTGGCA
Source organism: Pezoporus occidentalis (assembly GCF_034315485.1). Classification (NCBI taxonomy): domain Eukaryota; kingdom Metazoa; phylum Chordata; class Aves; order Psittaciformes; family Psittacidae; genus Pezoporus; species Pezoporus occidentalis. The sequence continues at coordinate 454,713 of NW_026914852.1, forward strand.
GCCCCTTGTCCCCGCGGGGGGCCGGCAGCGGGGTATTTTTAGAGTGGTTTTATCCCTCCGTATTAGAGCATTAAGCATCGGGAGCTGGCGGTCGCGTAGCAACCAGCACTGCATGAGGGAAGGTGCTCCGAGACAAGGCGGCTGTGGCGAGGCGTGGGGAGTGGGGGGCCCGGGGCCGGTGCACCCCGACGGGCCCAGCCTGCCCCGGTGTGGTGCCAGTCAGCGGCTCAGCTCCCAGCAGCACAGCAGGGCCCCACGGGGCTCCTGCGGCAGGACTGGGGGTGTCCTGCCCGGGACCCCGGCCCCAGGGTGAGCTGTGGAGCTGAGGGCACGGCACAGCCCTCCTGCCTGCAGCCCCGCTGCACCCCCGCCCCCCCCCCAGCACACAGGCATCAAGCGAACCCAAACCGGCCCGACAGCTCTTCCCCTCAAAGCAGGAACGATCTCCAACGCAGGGCACGGCCATGAGTAAGAAACCCCAGAGCCTGTCGGGGCAGGAGGCAGCGACCTGCGGCCAGCCCGGCTGCCAGGAGCCAGCAGGCACTGAGATGTGCTGAGCCAGGGGGAACCGGAGCCAGGCAGGAACCAGGCCGGGCAGGAGTGGTAAGGGCACCCCGGGAACAAGCTGCCCTTGCAGACAGGAGGGTGCAGAGCCAGAGGGGACCCAGCTCCCAGGGCTGCAGGCATGAGGAAAGGTGGAGGAGAAGGAAGAGTGTAGCCCGGCACTTGCCACTGATGTGACCGACCCGGTTTTGGTACCACTTCCCCTTTCCCAGGGGATGAAGTGGTGGTTGCCACACCACCAGGAGGCAAAAGGCCAAGTGAGAGGAGCTGGGGCAGCTGAGCTAGGCACATGGTGTGGCAAGTGCTGCCCAGGGCCTGGGCCAGCATCTGGAGAAACCCTTTGTGGCACGGGCACCCATGGGTGCTCTGGCAGACTGAAGCAGGGCCAGGCAGCATCACCCATACTGCACAACCTGGGCACCCAGCTGGATCCTCATACCCTGCCTGGGCAAGAGGGGCGCATGCACCCAGGGTCACGTTAACCACAGCTCCAGGCCCTGATCTGTTGTCTGCCAACCTGAAGAGCTGCCCCCCTAGAGCAGAAACCTCTGACCCGGACGCGCTGTGAAGGCCCAGGTGGGCTGAAACAGCCATTCAGGGACACACAGGCACTGCTGCTTCCCTGATGTGTGATTGCTGTGTGTCTGTGCTGTGGTTTATCATCCTCTACTCCCCAACAACTCAGAAGTCCCTGATGGCCTGTGCCCAGCACTGCACTGCCGAAGCCCCGACAGCTCCAGCTCTTGGCTCTGTTCTCCAAGCCCAGTACCATCCCTGTGTCTTTGACCCGGCAGCCCCAGAGCTCTGGGGGAGCTGCTCCCCAAGCCAGGCTCAGCCCTGCAGCACACCTGGGATAGGGCTGGTGCGTCACCGGCAGCATCCACCCCCAGCCCCATTCCCCTTGCTGCAGAGGTGCACACCAGGGTCCTGGGCTGCCTCCAAAAGAGCTGAGCCTGAGGCCAAGGGGCTGCCAGGGCCTGCTAGTAAAACAGAGCTGGCAGCAAGGAGAGGACAGGATCCCCCAGCCTGGCAGCGGGACTTGACAGCCCACCCTCCTCTGGGCAGCTCCTGCACCTCGCACAGCCCATCCTGCATCCCAGCACCAGCCATCCTACCCCAGACAGGCTGCCTGGACACAAGCCGCTTTGCAGGAGGCTACATCAGCCCCGCTTAGAGAAATCCCTTTATCCCTGAGGCCAGAGTGAGCAGTAATCCCTCGGGTGCAGCAGGATTACCAGCACTGCCCAATCCTCCTCACCCTGGGGTGAGGCAAGACAGATCCCAGCTCAGGGGACAGTGCCAGGCAGAATCGTGCTCCCATGGCTGCTCACTGGTGCTCCAGCTTGGCGGGACAGGGGCAGCAGCTGGTTCCCAACAGGACACCACCACCACGCTGTCCACACACTGCTCTTGCCAGCTTGTCTAGGGATGGTCTCATCACGATACCTGTGAGGAGATGCTGGGAATGGGGTGGGAGCAGGGGGAGCTGCATCTGTGCCACCAGCTGCTCACCTGGGATTTGCTCTCTGCTGAGGCTGGAAGAGGGGCCGCGTGTGGACGAGCAGACACTGGCATCACCACAACCCCTCCAGCAAGAGCCTCCCCACTGGGCTCCCACCATGCCGAGGCTGCAATGTCCCTACAACTGGGACAGCAGTGGGGATCGGGAGGTGGCTGTTCCACCTAGCATTGCTGCCCTGCGGCACAGTGAGCAGGCAATTCCTGATGCTGATGGATGGCCCAGGACAACTTTCAGGCAATTCCAGGAAGCAACGAGAAGCTGCTCCCTGAATTGCTCCCTGCAGAGTTCTCCCACTAATGGGCTGCATCTGACAGCGCCTGTGCTGGGCTGCAACCAGTGGGCTGGGTGCTTGCACCTTATCTCACACAGTAACCTCCCTGCTGCCAAGCACAGTCACTTCTAGGGTAGAACAACAGCCTCTGAACTGGCTGCGTTTCACAACTGTCACAGGCAGGAAACCAGCCCATGAACCCTCTGCATTGGCACCAGCAGCACCCAGGTGACTGCGGCTCATGGGGAGAACGGCCACCAGCACAACGGGCAGCACTGAGACCTGGGTTTGAGATCACAGCCAGCCTGACTCCAGCCTCCTCCTCAGCAAAGTCCTTGCTGAAAGAAAACCCACCTGCGATCCACAGGAACCCGCCTCAGAGGGTGGAGGCACAGGCAGTGCCTTCCTGCTCCGTCCTGCCACCCGGCACTGGGAGGGAGTGCTCTCTGAACATGGAGGATGCAGGAAAGCAGGGAAGCAACATGCACTTGCATGATAGACAGGACCTGCAGCAACTGAGCCGCCTCAACCCTGCCAGGACCAGGCCCTGGGCACACCCTGAACACTGTGAGACATTCAACAGACCCCATGGACACAAGCTTCAGAGACCTGCAGAGCCTGAACTCAGACAAGGCTCAGAGGCAGCATCTGAGCACACAGCAGAAGGCAGGCAGCGAGTCCCTGAACCCAGCAGCACCGACACGGAGGGCAGCGGGTCCCTGTGGCCCTGCAGCACGGACACCGCGGGCAGCTCACGAGCGGCGGCAGCATCGGCAGGGCCCGGGCGCAGATGAGGCCAGGTCCGGTCAGAACTGAGCAGCACGCAGGAGCCCACCCCGCGCTCCCCCACACAAACCGGGAGCCGCTTCTCCCTCGGCGCTTCCTCCGCCGCCCCATCGGCGGGAGCAGCTCCCGACGGGCCCGCGCCCCCCCCCGAAAGACCCCCCCGCAGACCCCGCTCCGCGGCCCGGGCCGCGCTTACCGTAACTGCCGTCCTCCTCCATCGCGCCGCCGATCCGGCCCTGCCCGCCTCAACGACGGCGCGGAAGCCGCCGCGGACGGTGTCACATGACGCAGGAGCAGGCGGTACCAGGCAGGCCCCTCCCGCAGCCCCGAGCCGAGCCGAGCCGAGCCGACTTTTACCGAATCATCGCCGCATGTTTCCTACGGGTCCGCTCGGGCAAGCGGGCTTTGTGACGTGCCTGAGGCAGACCCGGGGAGAGCACTCCCCCCCCCCTCCCCGAGGGGCGGCGGCGGGGCCCGAGCCTCGGCAGGAGTCGCAATGAGAGCACAGGGAGCAGAGCCGGCGGCAGAACAAGTGGCAATAGTAAACTCAGGCTGCCAGCAGCAATGGCACGTGTGATACAACCACACAGCGCGCGGGCGGGACGAGGGGCGCTGGAGGGGGGGTTTTCTTTTTAATGTCTCTCTTTAATACGTTGAAATTGCCCAGACTGGTCCAGTACGACATCTTAGACCTGACAGGGATGCTCAGCATGAAAACACCTCCCAGAGCTGCGCTGGGTGCACGGAACGGAGCTGCCTCAGACGGGCAGCCCCACGGCACGTGCCAGCACCGCTGCACCACGGGAGTGGATCAGAGAAAGCAGGACCCGAGGTGCGACAGGGGGGTTAAACAGAGGAGGAAGGGGATTCCTGCGGCTGCACACCAGTGGGCTGGTTGCTTGCACCTTATCTCACACAGTAACCTCCCTGCTGCCAAGCACAATCACTTCTAGGGTAGAACAACAAAGCGCAATGCACAACTGTCACAGGCAAGAAACCAGCCCTTGAACCCTCAGCATTGCCAGCAGCAGCACCCAGGTGACTGCGGCTCATGGGGAGAACGGCCACCAGCACAACGGGCAGCACTGAGACCTGGGCTTGAGATCACAGCCAGCCTGACTCCAGCCTCCTCCTCAGCAGAGTCCTTGCTGAAAGAAAACCCACCTGCGACCCACAGGAACCTGACTCAGAGGCCCCAGCAGCACTGACCCTGCAGGCAGCTCACGAGCAGCAGCAGCAATGGCCTAGCGCCGGGGCAGGATGAGGCTGGCCCCAGTCAGAGCCGAGCAGGACCCAGGAGCCCACCCTGTGTGCTCGCCCCAGGCACCAGGAGCTGCTTCTCTCCCGGTGCTTCCTCCACCACCCCGCCTGCGGGAGCGCGCCCCGCTGGCCCTAACCCAGAGCTGAGCACTACCGAATCACCAACACATCTTTATTGGTGGCCACGGCCGCCCCGTCCCCGCGAGGCGCCAACCCCCATGCGCAGCACAGGAAGGGCCGGTGGAGGGGATGGTGTTAATGGTGACTCAGCATGGTGAGGAGGGAAAGGGGGAGAAGGAGCGGGAGGAGCAGCCCCAGGTGCGGAGCGCAGCCGGGGTCATGGGGCTGGGGCTGGGGCTGGGGCTGGAGCAGCAGCAATGGTCCTGAGGCACTTGGCAGGAGCCCCCCCCGAGCCGGGCTCCAGGCCTGGGGGGAGAAAGGGCTGCTCCAGGCCTAGGCGCAGGGAAGCTGCTGAAGGAGCCCGGACAAGGCACGGTCCTCCTGGGCTCCTTCACAGCAGAAG